>NC_031994.1:5211798-5260806 GCF_001879085.1 Nicotiana attenuata
TATTACGTTATGGCTTAAGTTTTTTTTCCCAATGAAATTTAAGAAGTTTTATTATTAGTTGGTAACAAACTCCTATATTTTAGGCACTATAACTTAATTTACGTTATTTTATGGTTTTAAATTTTTAGTATTAGTTGGTTTCAACCTCCTATATTTTAGGCAGTTGATGTTACAGTTTTATCCCATATTCCATTTTTTTTTGGAAGAAATAATTCAATTGTGAAGGGTATAAAAGTCGGACAATATTTTTAGGATATTTTTATCGTTCAACATTTAGCGTTCTAATATTCGTGCTTTTATAATAATATAGATAGATAAATATAGATAGATTAGATAATACGGAAAAATGTCAAAACTACCTTCACTATCCGATTTGATATAATATGTCCTTTGTCCACTTATTGAGCCAAAAATGCCCCACCGTTAACTTTCTAGTTCACTTATGCCCCTACGACTAACGGTCAATGCCAAATAAGAAAAAAAAGTTTATTTAAATTACACGTGGCAAATTTTTATTGGTCCAATTTTAAATTATGATCCCAATTAAATACACCCACCCTTAACCCTTTTTTTTACCCAACTCCACCCACCTAAAAAAAATAGCCAAACTCTTAATTGTTAAAAAAATTAACTTCTCCATCTTTTCAACTCTACTATCACCATAGTTGCCACCACTTCCTTTCCTCCATAACAACCACGCTGCCACCACAACCATGATTCTCACGTTTGCTCCATTCCTCCATTTTTGAACAATAACAGTGAGAATGTTATGCTAAACGAAAGGGTCCGATTAGAAAAAATTTATTTTTTTTCAATTTGATGTCCTTTCTTTGTTGTAAAATTAGGATTTTCTTTAACGAGGAGTACCTAGACCATAATTTTTTTTTTTTTTTTACAATAAATTACCATTTGGGTCTAATAATTTATTAAGAGTTTGCAAAACTTACAAAACTTGTGAAGAAAAAGCTGGATTCCGGAATTTAAAGCCCGTGAACTCATAATGGGCTCTTTGATTATCTCATGTGATTAAAAAAAAAAAAAGATTTACCATTGTGAGTGACATTTGAATGTGAAAATTAGGGTCTTTTGACAAATACTTTCGAAAAATGATAGCCCCAATGGTAAATGTAAAATGAAGAAGATGATAAACATATGAAAAAGGACTAAACTGCCCCCTAGACTAAAAATGTGGTGGCAACGTGGTTGCTATGGATGAAAGGGGATGGCGGCAGCTATGATGATGGTAGAATTGGAAAGATGCGGAAATTAATTTTTTTGACAATCAAGAGTTTGGGCATTTTTTAAGGTGGGTCGGATTTTTAGGTTGGGTAAAAAAATGGGTTAAGGGTGTATTTATTTAATTGGGGTCATGGTTTAATATTGGACAATAAAAAGTTGCCACGTGTAATTTAAGTAAACCTTTTTTTATTTGGCATTAACCATTAGTCGTAAGGGCATAAGTGAGCCAGAAAGATAACGGTGAGGCACTTTTGGCTCAATAGGTGGACGGAGGATATATTTGTACTAAATCAAATAGTTTGAGGGCAATTTTGGGTCTTTTCCGTAGATAATATAGCTCTTTCCTTGAAACAAAGGAAATATTATACTATCTTTAGTTAGTGTTTGGACGTAAAGTTGGTTAAAACTTGAAAAAAAATATTTTTTGAAGTTGTGTTAAAAAATAATTTTTGAAACCTGAAGTTGTATTTAGATACGTATTTTACTTGAAAAGAGTTAAAATTTTATGAATGAAAAAACATTTCATCAGAAAACTGGCCTAAACCAATTTTTAGAATTTAAATTTTTTCTTCATTTTAAATTGATCAAATTTCATTAAAGAAAATATTTTTTTGAAAAAAAAAATAAAAATCTATGTTCAAACGGAAACTTAATCACAAATTTTAATTTTCGTAAAAAGACATGAAAGAGAGTACTCTCTTCGGTCCACAATAAGTGATCATTTTACCTTTGGCACACCTACTAAGTAAATACGAACTCCTAGAGAAAAAAGATATATTCACTAAATTAACCTTAATTAATTGTTACCTTGACACAATGGAATATGTATATAATGACAAATTTTGAAAAAACAAAAGTAATTCCTTCAAGATTATTTAAATGGACACTTATTTTGGATCAAAATAAAAAGATAAAATGGTCACTTATTATTGACCGCAGGAAGTAAAATCAGTGTCGAACATAATAAAGAAAAAGTCCGTAAGAATTGATTGAGTTAGTTGGGTAAGTGATTTACCACATGGGAGATTTGAGATCGATTTCCCTCATCAATAACTTCATTTATCAGAGCTTGTCCCACCGGACTTGCCTAGTGCGGTTTTGCGAGCTATTATATAGTGCGTACCCCAAGTATAACGGCGGAATTTTCCAAAAATAATAAAGAAAAGAAAAAAAAAAGTAGTCGTCACATGCAAAGGACGTGGCCTTTTTTGAGTCTCTTGACGATTAAAAGGGTACACGTGAATTCATGTTCACATATTACACTTTATCCACTCCTTTGGTCAAACTCTTCAATCGAAAAAATCTCCATTGCCCCTTCCCCCTTTTCTTCCCAACAATTTCCTCCTTCACACACACACACACTAAAAATGGCAAAAACCCTCTTATTTTTCACCATTCTTCCTCTCCTTTTCACCATCTCTTTATCCTCTGCAAAGCCGACACCGTCAGAGGCCCATAGAGAGCTAATCAAATACGGGTTCCCAATAGGGCTACTTCCACAAAACGTGAACGGGTATGCCCTAAATAAAACTTCCGGCAGCTTCGTTGTTTCTCTAGGTGCCACGTGTAAAATTACACTTCCTCCGGACAATTACCTAGCCACGTATTCAAAGAAAATTACAGGCAAAATTGTTGAAAATCGAATTGCTGAGCTTGATGGGATTAGCGTGAGGGCATTTTTTAGGTGGTGGGGTATTACGGGTATTAGATCTAGTGGTGAGAATTTGGTGTTTGAAGTTGGAATGGTTACTGCTAAATACCCTTCTAAGAATTTTGATGAAAGTCCTGAGTGTGAGGGGAAAAAGCATTCCTCTTCCTAAAGGTATATTTTCTAATCTATTATTTAACTGTTTATTCTAATAAAAGTTGTTATCTTTTTGTATATTCTTTCAAATTTTGTCATGGGGTGACGTTATCTTGTATCAATATGATTGTGCTTTATTACTCACGGTATCTCAGTTTATGTGGTTGGTGTTTAACTAAGCATGTAGTAAAGGAAGAAAGAGTTTTGAAATTTTTGGTCTAAAATAAAGGGCCATGAACACTTAAAAAGAAAGGATATGATGATTGTGCTACATCTGGGGTGTTTGGTATGACTGAAAGTCATTTTTCATTGAAAATGTTTCTCATGGAAAATATTTGTCTAGAAAATATTTTCTGGTATTTGATTGGTGAATAGAAAATATTTTTCAAAAAAAAAAAAAGAAAGAGAATATATATTAAAGATTAATAATAATATCAACACTTTGAAGGTTTTATGATGAAATATTTGAGTATTAGAGATTAATAATAATGTCTTAAGTATTGGTTGAAATCTATGTTGCTCGGACTCTCCGAAAATGTTACCGGGTGCGTGTCGGATTCTCCAAAAAGCAGTGTATTTTTGGAGAATCCGATACGGGTGCAGCAGTATTTTGGAGAGTCCACGCAACATAGGTTGAAATAAGTAATACTATTAAGTTAAAAGTTAAAATTGTTGTAAGAAAAATGACTTTCATCCATAAGTGAGGAAAGTCATATTTCTCCTTTTGATGGAAAATATTTTCCTCCAGCATACCAAGCATACCAAACATTAGAAAATGACTTTCTCATTAAAAATATTTTTCTGAAAGACATTTTCCATTATACTAGGGACACCCCTAAAGGAAAAATAGTGAAAAAGGTAGAAGTGTGTTAAGGAGTAGAACATTTAGCAGCAGTTCAGGGGTCTATGAGTATTAGAGGTCTATCTTTGGGAAAAATTTTATGGTGTTGAATGGTCTTGTTGGTTGACCAGTCTGCGGAGGATATAGCGATTTCCCAGCTCATCATCAACATCAATATCCTCGTAATTCACATCAGAACCAATGACTTGATTAAACAAAAATTTTCCAGTTGTATTCTTAGTCGACTGTACACCATGCACAAATTTCGAATAACAAATAACTAACTTATCATTATATCCTTTATATACTAGAGTATCCTAAACTCAATATAAAGATGATAAATGATATCTAGCTTTACTGGTGAGCTTCCTAGTTATCTAATCTGTCACCTTTTCAAAATCTACAATATTTGACCAATTGTTGGTTTGGTTTGTTGGAAGTGTGCGCAACAACGAGGCCCCTATTCTTAGGGATCTTCTGAGGTAAATTTGGGACCTTTTTTTTGATAAGCTTGATCTTTTCTATAGCACTAAGAAGTTAGTAAATGAGACGCAAGAGGTCATCATCTTTAACAAGAATTGAACTCATGACATCTTTGACTCATATGCCACATTTAAAACACGTGTCCACATATCTTTATACAATTCTTGCTCAACATTTCCAAAAAAAAGATCTTATGGATTTTAGATCTTCTTTCACCGGCCCGATTTCTTCCTTTATAATAGCAACTGAATAAGCATTGGAATTGAGTAAATCATCATCTAGGTTTTTGAGTAGAAGATTCACGAAGGATTTGTCTATTACTCTTGAAAAAGCAGAGAATGAATCTAGTACTTCCAAGTAAACATGTTTGAGATCTTCCTTCAGGATTTCAATATTTTCCCGTAAGTTGAGAGTTGCACAAATTATTTCATTGGTACTCTCTTCATTCCTTGATTTCTCTTCCAAGTCGCTAACAAGAGTTGATACCTTATTAGGTATCATTGTTGAAATAATTTGTCATGATGAATAAAGTCCTTCTAGAAACATTTTGTGGGTCTTCCTCTCCTATTCATCATCTCTGTATCCTCTGTCAAATCCGAACTCGATATAGATACCTCATTTTCAACTTATGACCGAGAGAGTAGGACATTATGTTGTCCTTTTAGTTGATCAACTTGATGAAAACTTGACGAAATGGATAGACTTGATGAAATAGATGAATTAAAGAAATTCGTGAACTTGATGTCCCTCTACTGAATTTCAAGCTAGCTCATCCATTCTTGATTATTCCTGTTAAACTGGGATTATACACATCTGTTCTACAAATTTGAAAGCATCAAAGTCAGCAAATGTCGGACGCTTCACTGAGCAACTCCTACGATCTACAAGCCTTTCCAGACATTCTTAGAGAATATCTGATTCTCGAAAGATTTTATTCATCATGACAAATTGTTGGAGCGCTTACCAAGGATATATCAGTTCTTTTTCGCGACTTAGAAGAGAAATCAAGGAACGAAAAGAGTACAAATGGAACAAATTGTGCAACTCTTGACTTGCTTTAAAATATTGAATTTTTGAAGGGAGATCTCAAACATGTTTACTTGGAAGCCCAACCTCATCTCAACTCTACTTCCCCAGGAGTAATGGATCACTCTTCATAAATCTTATACTCAAGCTTAAATAATTTGCTTAATTCTAAAGCTTATTCAATTGCTTTGATAAAGAAAGAAATTGGGCCGGTTAAAGAAGACCTAGAATTTGTAAGATCTTTCTTCAGTAATGTTGAGCAAGAATTTGTATAAAAATCTATGGACACGTGAATTACATGTGGTATATGAGGCAAAAGATGTCATTAATTCAATTTTTGTTAGAGATAATTGTCTCTTGCATCTTATTTACTAATTTCCCAATGCGATAGGAACGATCGAGCTTATCAAAGAAGAGATCTCTAATTTACTTGAGAATTTTCCGAAAACAGGACCTCATTGTTGTAAAATTTTCCAACAAGCCGAAAAGCAACTCATCATTAATAGTGGACCAAATAATTGTAGGTTTTAAGGGGGAGATAGAGTGGATAATTAAGAAACTCGCTAGTGGACTAGCAGTGCGAGATGTCATTTCAGTCATTTAGTAATGACTACGCTGGGTTTAGGTAAAACTACTATAGCATCAACTTATTTAATGATAAGTCAGTTACTAGTCATTTATGCATAGTGCACAACCGACCAAGAATGTAATTAGAAAAAATATGTTGCAGAAGTTTTTTAATCAAGTTGCTGGTTCGGATGGAAAATACAATATTGATTGCCAAAATCGCTATATCCTCTGCAACCAGACACCATTGGGATCCCAAGGAGCTAATCAAATAGGGTTTCCACATAGGGCTAGTTGCCGAGAATATCAATGGGTATTCTCTAAACACCTGTTCCTGCGACTTTGTGGTTTCTCTGGGTGACAAGTGTTGCGTCACCCTTCCTCCGGGTAACTACCTTCCCACCTACTCCAACAAAATCAGTGGTAATTGTTGAGAACAGTATTGTTGAGCTTGATGGGATTAGCATGAGAGCTTCTTTAAGTGGTGGGGTATTACAGGTATCAGATCCAGTGGGGAAACATTGGTGTTTGAGGTTGGAATGGTTACTGCTAAATCCTCTTCTAAGAATTTTGATAAAAGCCCCGAGTGTGGAGGGAAAAAACATTCCTCTTCCTAAAGGTATTTTTATCTATTTATTTACTCTAATAAAGTTGTTACCTTTTTGTATATTTTTTGAAATTTTGTCATAGAGTGATGTTCTCTTGCGCCAAATATGATTGTCATTTATTACTTTTAGGTCAATTTTGAAAGCTATTATGCGCTTTTCCTTAAGTTGTGGATCCCTTTGTTTATTCTATAAGATTGACAGTTTCCTGTATTTGGAAACTCTTTAATTTTAACATCCTCATTTTGCCCTTTATATGGAAATGACATGATTGTTTAAGACCATGGGATTCTAAAGCTAATTTTGGTGTGTTATAATATTTTCTTTGTTTGAAGCAAAAGATATTTAGTTTCTGCGTCATATATTGGTATGTAAAATGAAAGAGATGAAGTGAATCATTTTTGAGAAAAATTGTCATATCCCTATTTGTATAGAGGATTGTGTCTCTTTTGTTAAGAACCATATTTTTTTGTAGGTTCTCTTCCTTTTGGTACATGGCTTGTATATGGGGTTTCTCCCTGTTGTTAATAAAATTATTTACCTTATAAAAAAAAAAAAAGAAGAGGAGAAAAATTGTCATATTTGGCTTCTTTTGGAACACTTCCCGTTGCAGCTTTGGAGAAGTTCTTCCCATTTGATGTTTCTTTTTCTTCTTTTTAAGAGCGTACCTCCCCCCCCCCCCCCCCCCCCCCCCCCCCCCCCCCCCCCCCCCACCCCCCCACCCCTTCAATCTCCCTTTTTTTTTTTTTTTGAAAGTTCTTTCTGCATCACTAGTATTTTGTTGACGGTTTCATAAAAATTGCTTAATATATGAATAAGACTTACTGTACTGGAGGGAAAAAGACGATGAAACAAAATCATGGAACAAAGTAAATTATTCATGGATTTTGACTGTCAATATCATGTTATCCAGCTCTTTGGTGACTTTTTCTAAAAGTTGTTGACGGGCCATGGTTCTTCCTTTATGCTGTATTTGGGATAGGTGACATAAGTGATATTTACATCATTCAATTGTTAGTGACCTGTTTGTCTTGATTGCTCCTTTATTTCTCATTCAGGAGCTGTAACGCATGGATTTCTATATTGATATTGTTTATGATTTACTGCCAGTGTACCCCCCCCCCCCCCCCCCCCCCCCACCCCCCCCCCCCCCTTCTCCCCTCCGGCCCAACCAAAAAAATAAAAATAGAAGAGAGAGAAAAACAAACAGATATTAAGTTGAAGGAATATTTACCATATCTAAATTCTTTAGTTTCCATTTTCTTTTGTTGCGTTGATCATCTAAAATTTTTGGTGAAGTCAAAGTTGCTATAGCAACTTTTTGCCAAGCGTTGCTTAACATCTATTCTTCATCAGTATATTGGTTATGGCTTTTTGGCACCTCGACTGTCTTCTGTTCATCTGCCTCTCCTGTGTGTTTCAACCTCCCTATCACTTGCTGAGTACAATAATCCTAACTCTTTGGCAGTGTATTTTCTGTGGGTGCGTGCGAGCCTTTGTTTTGTCATAATAAACTGGTGGGACATAAATTCCTGACTTGAATTTTGGGGAACTTGAAAATATATGGTTTCTTAAAGCAAACAACAACAATAAACCCAGTGAAATCCCACAAGTGGGGTCTGAGGAGGGTAGTCTAGTATGTATGCAGACCTTGCCCCTAACAGAATTTAAATTCACTGTTGTAATTTTTTGGTTGATTGACACTGTTCATGCGAATTTCCAATTTTTTAAAGAGAAACCATTTAAAAAAAGGTTAGCCAATATAGATAACACAAATGTTATATTGTCCGAGTTTCTACAACAAAGAAAACACGAAAGGCTAATACTTTTTATTCACTGGTGTCTTCTTTTCAACCTGCAGGGCTTTTGTCTGCTGCTTCTTTTGATTGGCTTATGAAATAAGCCCAACAGAGTTGGGTGTGATGGTGCTTGATAAGTTAAAGTTTTCTTAGCACATTATGTTATCCGATTGACGATTTAGTGAATTGTGTAAGCAGTTGCTAAGTGTATTGTATATATGATCTATGTTATTATCTGGAATATTACTAATTGCCATTGAAAGATTGTTGCTCTTTTCCTCTGTATTATACATTTGCTGCTGTGATTGTGACCTTGGACAGAGGACTTGTTTAATCGCAGACTAATTTGATTGACTTAACAAGGGAAGATTTATAATGAAAGAAACTCAAACCCCTCTCTCAACCCTTCCCTACCCCGAAAAGTAAAAGAAGAGAAAGAAAGGCAAATGACTGTGTGGTTTATTTAACTCAGCTGACGGGTAAATCATCGATAAGACTGTATTTTCACAGAGCCAGTGGCCATGAACTTTGGTGTTACTTTTACAACAGTTTCTGTGTATCTTTTTCCTCTTTCCCTAGCTGTATGGAGTTTATTCGAATGGTCTTGGAATAGTACATGCCTTGTTTATATAGATTCAGTAACCCTTGTGGTTTGGCCCTTCCCCGGACTCCGCGCATAGCGGGAGCTTAATGCACCGGGCTGCCCTTAGTAACTGTGCCTTGTTGATACTGAGAAAGCTAATGGATGGTCTGCAAGACTGCTACAAAGGCTGGTGAAGCTCCTAATAGTTCAGTTATCATTTCTTGTTTAGCTCTCTATAAAGCTTGCAGCAAATGAATGCCATTGTCTGGTATTATTAAATACTCTCCGGGTACGACCCCCATAAGGTGAGGGTAAAGTTTGCATACATATTATCCTTTTCGGATCCCGCTTGTGGAATTTCACTGGTTTGTTGATGTTGTTGTTGTTGTTGTTGTTATACTCTACTGGTACAATTTCTTGCTAGAGTTCACTTCCTGCAGCATGTAGATTCCTATTCAAGGAAGTGACATCATCTTTACTTGTGATTGTACTTACGGAACTAGGGGTGACCAACGGGCGAGTTGTTCGGATATGAGCAGGTTAAAATGGGTAATTCAAAAAAAAGAGAGGATAAATTATCCGACTCGACCCGTATTTGAGACGGACAAAAGACGTGTTATCCGGCGGATAATATGGATATCCATATTATCCATGGCTTCTTAAATATGATCACTTATGGGAGAATTCCTAGTCTCCCAAACTTAAGGAACTCCCAATTTGTGGCTTTACAAATGTAAAAGTTAAACACATTAGTTATCTATTTTCTAAGTGGATAGTATGGTTCTTATCCATATTCGAGGCGTTTTAAAAAGTTTATTATCCGACCTATTTTATAATGGATAGTATGGGTCGACAACTATTTTCTTTTAATCATTTTGCCACCTTTAAATGGAACTATTCTCTGCATCTTCTGAGGATGTTAAGGGGTAACAAACTCTGTTATTGAAAGGCCAGGGTAGACACACAAAGTATTTACTTAGGTTTAGCTTGAAATCACATGGCAGGGGTGGTACAATCATACTCTAATTGATGATCCAAGAAGCTGATAGGCCAATTGGTTGATACATTTTCAGACATAGAATCCAACTGGGCTTGAGAAAAATCACATTCCTAGTAGCTTGTTTGGCCATGCTTTTAACATTTGCTTATTTTGAAAAATACTTATTAAAAAAATATTTACAGTGAGAAGCAGTATGGTTGACTAATCAATTTAAAAAGCACTTTTGAGTAGCAATTAATGTTAGAGCTAAGTGTGTTTTTTGAAAAAGTGTTTTTAGAGAGATTTTTTTTTTCTGCCTTTACTCGAAAGTATTTTTGTTTTCTTCTAAAAGCTTGGCCTAACACCGCAACTTTGAGAAAAGAACGTTTTTGGCCAAAAAGAAGCATGACCAAACACGCTATAAGAAAAAAATGGCTCATTTCTTGGCCTTCACATTGTATTTATAGTGTCATGGGCGGCTTTCCAGCCATGCCCTATGACTCCTTGGGCGCGCCCCGTGGCGTCCTAGCAAGCCTCCCAATGCCTAGCGCTACGGACGGCCCCGTGATCTTGGCCGCTCCAAGTGACAAGCGCGCAAGTGCCTTTGTCGCCCCACCGATATCCCTCGCCAGCGCCAAGCCGCAGGCAGATTCCAACGGCGCCACGCGCACAGACAACGCCGCGCGCGCAGACCGTGATGCCAAAGACAATGCTGCTGACAACTGACCTGTTGCTGCCTTATAGAAAACTAAGTCATTTTCATTGTAAATATAGAATAGTTTTATTTCAAGTACTACCATTATGTTTCTCTAGCATATTCAAGTCTAGTCTTGTAGTTTTGGATTATTTTTTTTTTAAAGCATTATTAGGGGGGATCAAGCAATCAAAACTTTCTAGCAAGCAAGCAATTCTCTGTACTGGTGTCTCTCCCCCTCGACACCGTGTTGCTTTTCTGTAATAGCTTTCATTAATGCAATCAAGCTTTCTTTCATTCTCAATTCTCATTTCTGTTCTCTCAATTGCTCTTGACATTGGTTTTCCCGTACGTCACAGACAATCTCGTCTAGCGTACGGAGGGGACCTCAGTTGGCGGACAGCAATTGCACTGACATCAGTTGCTTAGCCTTACGTCGCCCTTCCAAGGAATCTCAGGAAGGCGCCGCGTAACAATAGGCATGAGGTCAATCAAAACCATCTAGATTAATGATGTCAACATAAATCTTAAGTTTTTTTTAAAAAAAAAAAAGGAATACTTAATTTAGAAATTACATTACAGTACTTTAAGTCACAATAATCAACAACTCAAAAACTATTTAGAAGTTTTTAAAAAAGATTTTAATTAAAGAAAAAACTCTTTTGACTTTGCGAATAGTAGGGTGTCATAAGAAGTAGAGCCAGACCAATAAATTTTATACTGATCATTTTCGTAATCCAAACTATGCCTAGCCAATTTAAAAAAAAAAAAGAGGTAAATAGAGCTTGTATTATAACATTGATAGTTTGGCTAACGGTGATAAATATTTTTATCACCGCCAATGCTTAAAACTTAAACTCTACGAAAATAAAGACTCACATTGAATATAGTATAAAATAAATCTTATAAAAATTATGGTATAAAATAATTTCAAGATTATTTATTCTGAAGATAAAAAATTCCAATAAAATTATTAAATAAAATAATCTCATATTATTTTATTTTTTCATAATGCCAAAGTTTGGGTAACGTGTGAGTTGTGGCTAAGGTAAGGCGATTAGATTCTTGAACATGACATGAAAACTTGAGGCTCACATTAATGCTCTCTACCAACGAACTTTCCCTCTTTCTTCATTACTGTAAAGCTAGCAGAAAAATAGACAAAATTCTCACTTAAAAAAAAAAATGACACAGCTTCTTCAAGCTCCATCTTCTCCTACTCTCACATTTCATCACTGTACTTCACAACCCAAATCCGGTCAGTTCAAACTCTTTGAGGTTCATTTCATTCCAAGAATAATTTGGTTTTCTGCTGAAGTTTGTGTTTTGCTCCTTACAGGATTATATGTAGCTGAGAAATCTTTTCTCCAGTCCACTCAAAGACATGTCAGAAGCTTGAATATTTCGTATGCCTATTCAAGTTCGAGCTCATTTACAACTAAAGCTACTTCAAATGGAGGTAATTTTGATGCCTTATTCAACTGAAAACCTGTAAACTTCTACTTATTGTAAAATGCCTATTTGTAGAATTTTGTCAAACACTTGTACTAGGATTGAAAGGGAGCCTTGACATAACTGGCAAAGTTATTGTCATGTGACCAGGAGGTCACGGGTTCAAGCCGTGGAAACAGCCTCTTGCAGAATTGCACTGTAAAGGCTGCGTTCAATATGTGGTCCGACCCTTTCTCGGACCCCGCGCATAGTGGAAACTTAGGGCACCGGGCTGCTTTTTTTTTTTTTTTTTCTTGTACTAGGATTGAAGAGGAGCCTTCGCGTAACGTGACCAGGGGGTCACAGGTTCGAGTTGCGGAAACAGTCTCTAGCAGAAATGCAGGGTAAGGCTGCGTCAATAGATACTTGTGGTCCGGCCCTTCCCCGGACCCCGCGCATAGCGGGAGCTTAGTGCACTGGGCTGCCCTTTTACTTGTACTAGGATTGTATAGTTTTGTCTTTTTTGCACTTCTCTAGTTGTGGTGTATGCTTGTGTTCTGCTGCTTAGTGTTGTTAAGTCTTCTTTGGGTACTGTCTGAATTGAATTTCTCCAAATATTTGCTTCATTAAGTCCAACTTTTGTTCTTCTTGTGTACATCAAATACCCGTCCATAGATTACAAGAAAGAAATGATCTTTGGAAACTTGTCGTTTTAAACATGCCATAACATTTGTGTGACTATAAGACTTTTGAAGCTTTAAACAACAACAACAAGAACAAAAAACCCAGTTTAATCCCACAAGTGAGGTCTGGGGAGGGTGGTGTGTACGTAAACCTTACCCCTGCCTGGTAAAGATAGAGAGGCCACCTTTGAAGCTTTAAACATGCCATAATATTTGTGTAGCTTCTCATTTGATGGTAGAATGGGAAGTTTTAAGTTAAATTGTTTCTAAATTTAGAAAGAAGTCATTCTTTTTGGAACGGACTAAAAAGGATAGGGTCACTATAACACGAAGGAAGGGAGTATTTAATTCAGGACTTCTCATAATGCTTGACTGGTTCTTGGTTCTGATGCTATGCAAATTCTGTTGGGCTTAAACTCTTATTAGTTTAACTTCCTCCTTGACAACTTGTTGTAACATATCATTCGTCCTGCGCTGCTGCTGTTCAAGATCATTTCTGTTATACTTACATATTCAGTAACTTGCAGCTTGTGCTTCTACAGTGTCAGGCCAAACACCTGAGTCTGAAGTACTTAAAGCCCTGTCCCAGATTATCGATCCTGATTTTGGGACTGACATCGTCTCCTGTGGATTTGTGAAGGACCTCTTGGTTGATGAGGGTTTAGGAGAGGTCTTCTACAAACTATTTTCTCACATTCATAACATATATGTGTGAATTATTTTCCTTATTCAATCTGTTGGAATTTCAGGTGTCATTCCGGTTAGAGCTCACAACACCAGCATGTCCGATCAAGGACATGGTAAATGAAACACAACTACCACTATTTCATCAAGAATTGATGTGTATCAAGTGGTACATTATTTGGTTTTCTTACTTTTCCTTTTCAACGCATATACTTATCAGTATATCAGGGAACAGGAGATCAAGAGCAAAACAAATTCTTATTATTTCGTTAATAATTCAGTTTCCGGTCATCATGTGAGTAGTGGCAGAGCCAGGATTTTCATTTGGAGGGGGTCAAAATATAAAGAAGTAAACCCACGAATAGTCAAGGGGTGTCAATATGTAGTATATATTCATTAAAAAAATTACCTAGCTACACAGTGTTATTTTTCGATGAAGGGCTGTCGGTTGACACCCCTTGCATACATGTGGCTCCGCCACTGCATGTGAGTGTGGATCTGCGATTCATATAACTATGATTAGACTAGAAATCTGACTTTTAATTTTCCGACTAGAAATCTGACTTTTAATTTTCCGACAGTTTGAGCAGAAGGCAAACGAGGTGGTTGCTGCACTTCCTTGGGTTAAAAAGGTCAATGTGACAATGTCAGCCCAACCAGCAAAACCTATGTATGCCGGACAGCTTCCTGCCGGCCTACAAACAATCTCCAATATAATTGCTGTTTCCAGTTGTAAGGTGAAGAATTCCACAATCTTTCTGCTCCCGTGCTTTTTAACCCGTTAAACTTTTCTTGTAGTAAGTATTGAAGGTCTATCCCCATCCCAAAGAGAAAAGCAACATTTTAAGGCTTGTTGTTAAACTGCAGCATTTAAAGTATGTTAGTTGGTGCTTAATCGCTTGAGCATGTCCCGATATTGTTGCTTTTCATAATTCTATGTTTTACCAAACCCCCAAGGACTTCTTGTGTTGACCTAGCTTGTTAGGAAACTATCTGGGCGAGTAACATATTTGTCCGGCCACAAATAATTACATCCACTAGCCAAATATAAAAGAAAATATTTATATCAATGTATGCATTATGCTGGCTATTAGTTTTGGGAGCGTATATCGCTATAATGTGTAGTTTTCCTAAATTATTTTGCTTTGACTAGCTTATCATATGCAATCTTTTGTGTCCTCTTTCCTTTATTAATGTTAACCTCTATAAACCACAGGGAGGGGTAGGTAAATCAACTGTAGCTGTCAACCTCGCTTACACTTTGGCTGATATGGGTGCTAGAGTTGGTATATTTGATGCAGATGTATATGGTCCTAGTTTGCCAACAATGGTGTCCCCAGAAAACCGGATACTTGAAATGGTAATTTTCATTTTGTGGACTAAACAATGTTTTCACTATTGCATATAACCGCTGAGAGATTTTTTTGTAGAATGCAGAGAAAAGAACCATCATTCCAACTGAATACATGGGTGTTAAGTTGGTATCATTTGGATTTGCTGGACAAGGGCGTGCTATTATGCGAGGTCCTATGGTCTCTGGGGTGATCAACCAACTTTTGACTACTACAGAATGGTATGATATGCTTCGCATCTGACAAGAAGTCAAGAACCATCAACCAATTAACTTAAGACACTTCTTTGAAATTTCTATACCGGAGAAATTCTTCGAAATTTATTGAAATTTCGTACTCCGGAGAAACATTAAAAATACTTTTTTATGTTAAACTCTTCACTCTACATATCATGTTTCAACCTATAATGCGATCTTTTTTTAATTTTAACCTGGAACTTTTAAGCAGCTTATTGACTATATGGAAGCGAATGGCTTAATCTTGATAAAGGCCAATATAGTACCTACACTATATACTATATTGGCATTAATGTGTTGTTGTAAGATTAAAGCTTATTTAGGTAGGTTCACATATAGCATTGAATTTTGTTTTGGAAACTCACTGTGGACGGTCTTTTCGAGGAAGATATTTATTCTTTAATTTGGCGATCTTGTATTACTTCGTTGTCCCAAATATATATGATTATGCAGGGGAGAATTGGACTACCTTGTTATTGATATGCCCCCTGGAACTGGTGATATTCAGCTTACTTTATGTCAGGTTTGCTTATTGACCGTACAACTAATGTTTCATGTTTGTGAAAGTCTTGGAGGAAGTGATTTTTTCCTCTTGTAAGCGTTTATCTTATATATTCTTCTTCGACTGATTCAATTATCAGGTTGTTCCTTTGACTGCTGCAGTTATTGTTACTACACCTCAAAAGCTAGCATTTATAGATGTAGCGAAGGGTGTCCGCATGTTCTCAAAGCTTAAGGTCTGTTCTAATTTTCATGTGTTATCTGCAATGTTTTCTCTTAACTGTGATTAGAATGTAAATTATCTTTGTTGAGATGAAAAGATGTGTTGCTGTTTCTAATTGTACATTTCACACTTGAATGTACAGGTGCCTTGCATTGCCGTAGTTGAGAACATGTGCCACTTCGATGCTGATGGAAAACGTTACTACCCCTTTGGCAGGGGTTCAGGGTCTCAGGTTTGCCCTTGCTCTTAGGTCCTATTGATATTTTCTCGTCCTTTCTCAAAGTTTAGCAAATTTTGCGTTCCTTTGCTTGAGTAATTCAGATATTTTTAGAATGTTAGTACAATGTCCTCAATTCACACCGATAGTCTAGCGGATGAATTTGATCTGGATATATTATTCTCAATGCATACTAACCAACCTAACCGTGGAGATTCAAACACCAAATCTGAAATTTTAATACAATCCTCTACACCAAATCTGCATGCAGAATCTTCAGTGTCGTGAGATCAATTTTGTTTTGGGATCGTTGGGATTGAGACATGATCTTTAAAACATGCAATTCATCGTTGAAGAGTATGTTTATATATATTTCATCTGTATCTCTGCAGGTTGTCCAGCAGTTTGGAATCCCCCATCTATTTGATCTCCCTATACAACCAACTGTAAGTTGCAACATTTACAACTCTGAACTGGTTCAAGTGTTTGAATGTTCAAATTTTTAGCACTTCTTTTTTTCACACTAGATAATGTTAAAATTTCGAACTACTGAAGTCTTTCTTTAGTTTTCTTCTGTCAATGAGTCAAAATTATTAACGTCAATTCTGCATTATTGTTGAACTGAAAATCTTGAATATCATCGATCATGGATTTAACTCATCAGTCTGTTGTCAAATACAGTTAAGCTTTACTCTTCTGTAGCCTATTCTTCTTTAAATCCTTCTTTTTGCCTGGCTAGTGGAGATAAGAATTCTGAACGAATTTGACTATGAAATAATACTGCTTGGCGCTGATCTTTACTAAGTACTTCTATAATTGTAAACTGTCACTTGGAGCATTTCTGAACAATACGCCGACTTTGTGTTAAATTGTAAAGCTATCTGCTTCTGGAGATAGTGGAATGCCTGAAGTGGTGGCTGATCCTCAAGGTGAAGTTGCCAGAACGTTCCAAGAGTTAGGCGTGTGCGTAGTACAACAGTGTGCCAAGATTCGTCAACAAGGTACGTTTTGTTTATTTGTTTGTTTCTCTTTTCAATTGCTTATTCAAGCCAAATTCATTGGAAAGAAAAAGAAGATTTCAGTTCTATTCAAGAACCCCTGTTAATTATTCAGCTGATATAAGCTTCATTCTAGTGGGAATATATTTGCGAATATTTTTAAAATCTATTTTCAGTACTTCACTTGAACTAGATATAATGGTTACTAATTCTTTTTTTTTTTGGTTGTTGTTTCTTTGGTTATAGTATCCACTGCAGTGAGTTATGATAGATCTATCAAGGCGATCAAGGTCAAAGTACCTGATTCCGACGAAGAATTTTATTTGCACCCTGCAACTGTAAGAAGAAATGATCGATCTGCCCAAAGTGTGGTATGCATTCAAGTCTTTTAAGTTATTTTTCCAGCCTGACAGATGCGCTGCACTGCACGATTAGTGACATGCTAAGACATTTATATCACTATCATTGCTGTCCACCATGCTTTCTCTTGGACGAATACTCAGCTTGTTCTGCTCGTTTAATACTACAAATTTCAAGTATTTCATATTTTGAAATTTTTTTCTCTTCAATGACTTTGGTATAGGATGAATGGACGGGTGAACAGAAACTGCAATATTCTGATATCCCAGACGACATTGAACCTGAAGAGATCCGGCCTTTAGGAAACTATGCTGTGGAAATAACATGGCCAGATGGATTTAACCAGGTCTTTTGACACACCTATTTTCACCACATGATCATTCGTCGCTCTCAATTAACTTTCTTCTGCTATCTATAGGAAACCTAACACCTGTGACTGAATTTCAAAACTGCTACAATGAAAACATGCTGTAAAAAGCTTTACCAATCAACTATTTGGACTGATTTGGTTTACGTGTATCGGAAACAACCTCTCTACCTTCACAAGGTAGGAGTAAGTTCTGCGTACACACTACCCTCCCCAGACCCCACTTGTGGGACCGCACTGGGTATGTTATTGTTGTTGACTGATTTGGTTTATACAAGTCAAATAAAGTGGAGGTCAGTATTTTACGACTGTTGTAAAGTGGTGCCAAGATTAAAGATTAGGCTAATCTATGTTGTTCAGCTAAATTAAACTCTCTGGTTAATTAGTAAGCTAGAACCAAGTTTTCCTTAGATCTTTCTGATGCAAAAATTTTTCATGACTATCCTCTATTATGCAACTCAAGAAAGAAAGAAAACTTTCTGACTAATGAAATACTTGTTTCAGTTGGGCTCTATTAGTAGTTTGAAGCTAAGTTTTTTAGTCTACTTTTGTGTTACAGATAGCTCCTTATGACCAGCTGCAAATGATGGAGCGCTTAGTTGAAGTTCCTCAACTTACTCCTGCATAGGTAATGACAAAGTCGCATCTAGGATTTAAATTTGATGGGTTCAACCTTTAATTTTCTTAGGACTGAACTCATTGTACTTATGAAATTATGGGTTTAGAATTTAGTATATGGTAAAACACTTTAAGAGTTCTTTGACATATATATCTATGTTTGGCGTCACATATACTGGTTCAGTTGAACGTGTGTTTGAGGTCTATCGGAAACAGCGTCTCTGACCTCCCAGCGTAGGGGTAAGGTTGCGTATATCGTACCCTCTCCAGACCCCACTTGTGAGAATCCACTGGGTTTGTTGTTGTTGTTGTTGTGGTTAAACCCTATGTTGAAAGGCTCCATCCGCCTGTGCTCCCACATAGGTGCGGGGTGACTGAGGGCCTGGCTTAAATGCTTCAATTTTTTTTTTTTTTTTTTTTTACTTAGTCTAATTAGTTGAATAAATCTTCACATGACTGAAGGGGAGCCTTAGAACAACGGTAAAATTGTCTCCGTGTGACCTATAGGTCACGGGTTCGAGTCGTGGAAGCAACTACTAATGCTTGCATTAGGGTAGGTTGTCTACGTCGCATCCATTGAGGCGTGGCCCCTTCCCCGTGTAACAGCAGGCTGGGCTGTTACATCCCGGATCCTGCGTGAACGCGGGATGTCGGGCTGCCCTTTTAAATCTTTCACATGCTCAAACTTTCATGTTTTATTTCTAGGGATGAATTAGAAGTCCAAAATCAGATATAAATACAGTTGGAAGATTTTTGCTCCTCTACCTGGCCAAAGTCACAAGAAACTTAACAGCTAGCTGGAGCTACACGGATCTCAGTGATGTTTCATTTTTTAACTTTTTGTAGATAGTAATCTTCACTACCATTTGTTCAATATATTATTCTTATAGCAATCTTCACTAGTGTGAATCATTTTGTCACAACGATCTATGCATCATCATTGTTGTACAGCATGCTCCAGTGCTTGTACCGTGCTCGGTCAACAAAACAAGGAGATAAATTAAATTATCATAATTCGAGATTTGAGTTCACATCAACGTAGAGTCGATATGAATAAACTATATATAAGTTGAGTTTATGTTCATATCGTTAATTTTTATATTATCAGGTTAAATACAGCAACATGTAATTTTACATATCAAGTCTCGTATAGTAACCAGAAAAATAAAGTAATAACTTGTTAAGTTACATTGATAGTATCAAAACACTTTACATCGTAATTGTATATAACTTGAATTGTTATATATTTGTCACCTCGTGCGCCAGCATCTTAGAAGCTCAAAAAAGAAAACAAACAAAACAAATGAAAGAAGTCAAGAAAAACATGAATTTAACCACAAAATTCATTTTTAAAAGGAGGGAATTAGTCAAAATGTTGGGCTAGTGTTTGACTCTCTATTATTATTATTATTATTATTATTATTATTATTATTATTATTATTATTATTATTATTATTATTATTATTATAATAAAGGTTCATCTAGAAGCATTAGATAGGATGGCGAGAAGTTTTACTAAAGCTTAATGGCCTAAGAGTCATTAGGTAACAACTCACTAGAAAATTTGGGTGAAAACGTGACATTTATAGATTTTATATTTATTTGCAAAGAAGGGGTCGTCTCGGAGCAATAGTAAAGTTGTCTCTGTATGACATATAGGTTACGTGTTCGAGCCGTGAAATCAGCAACTAATATTTGTATTAGGGTAGACTGTCTACATCACAACCCCTTGGGCTGCTGCTTTTCTCCGGACTCTGCGTGAACACGGAATACTTTGTGCACTGGACTGCCGTTTTACCTTTACTTGCAAAGAAGAAAAGTTATTGGATTCGTAATTAAATATTTATACATATTCATTAAATTTCCTTATACAAATACATAGCCTAAGCAAAACCTACTAGTTTTGTCCAGACCCTTGCCTACTTCTCTAGCTCCACCTCTAGGTGAAATATAGGTGGAGCCAGGTTTTGAAGTTTACGAATTCTGAATTTGGTATTGAATTCATAACTCATTTTAGTTACTGGGTTCGCAATTAAATATTTATATATATTTAATAGATTATCCTTATACAAATATATAGACTAAGCAAAATTTACGTTCGAACCCGAATCTACTTCTCTAGCTCCGCCTCTAGGTAAAAACGTGACATTTATGGATTTTATATTTTATTTGCAAAGAGGAAAAGTCAGGAGCATGCCATACAATGAATTATGTAATAAAGACAAAAAATAAATGAATATATTCATCACTTTCACCAAACAATTCAACCGCCCGTCGACATAGACAAGTAGAATTAAAACTAAAAGACTGTGACTTATTTTCTTTTGTGCATTTTTTTTTATTGGAAAGTGATAGTGATTTTAGCATTCATTTCTTTTAGACATATATAATAATTGTACAAGTGTGCGGTATAGTCCCTAACTTGCTAAATTTAATAAAACATGTGAATTTTGTTAATGATTGATGCTAATCGAAAATTCCGCCTGTATGAGTTTGCTTACATTTTACAGTTTTAAATGTGGATGGACAGCAGCGAAGTCAAGAATTTTACGAAGGATGTTCAAAATTTATTATACATATATAAAAAATAATTTTTGACCTATATACACAATATAAGTTTCTATATCGACAGTATAATTTTTTAATGAAGGGTGTTTGGTTGATCATCCTTCGATGTATGTGACTACGCCACTATGGATGGAGCTGAAGAGTTACGGTAGGTTGACAACTAACATAGAGTTAGTGAATTAATGATAAACCCTCACAAATCAATGAAGATTTACGTAGTCGATTCCGATTTTACTTAAATTAAGACGTAATTGTTGCAAAGGGCGGTCCGGTGCACAAGGTTTCTTGCGTTCATGCACGATTTGGGAAAGGTCCGCACCTCAAGGGGTGTTGATGTAGATAGTTTAATCTAATACAAGTATTAGTGGCTACTTTCACGACTCTACATGTTCTAGAATTGTTTTGATGAATAAAATAAGTAATGAACTTTTTTTATTTAAGAAACACGTAGTGTATACGTCGGATATTCCAATTATTTCCCATGTCAAATAAAGATAAGATTTGGGTAGGCCAGATTTGATGCTTTGTTTGACGTAGGCTGTATTGGCCCTGCAAACAACAATAGTATTATTCAGCTAAGATAAAGCCTCTTACACTCTATGAGAGGCCACAAAATTTGGCTTATCTAATGTACTTTACTCTTTTTAATTATTTTGATAACAACATATTCAACGTTGTTGATGAAACATTCCATCAAGTACAGCCGGAAAATAATTAATAAATTAATAATAATAATAATAATAATAATAATAATAATAATAATTACTCCTTGAACTCTTACGCATTTTATTCAAAGAATAAAAAATTAGTGCTTCTAATACATAATTAATAATTAATACTATAAAAAATTCTTTTAGAATATTTCTTATTAGAGGGGTCTTCAAAGTCGTGCATTCTCTATAAAAAAAAAAAAAGGCGGAATACCTAAAAAGAACTCTAAACTTGACAAGGATTATTAGTTACACCCTTAAACTATTCGTGATCTTAATTTGTCACGACCCGAATTTTTCACCGTCGGGACCGTGATGGCGCCTAACATCGCACTCGCTAGGCAAGCTAACGTTAGAGTTATAATCACCTTTTTCCTTTACTTGTTATAATTAAAATTAAACAAAGCTAATTAAATGCGGAAGAACATAATTAACTTATCATTTTTATACTATTAATAGAAAAATCGAAACAGTCACCATGTCACAACTCACGAACTTTCTATAGATCACTACAAATATTGGTCTGAAAGAAAAGGATACATCTGTCTCGAAAGTAAATAAAACATAGATATAGAATGTAGGAGGGGCTGTCAGGGCCTACGAACACCTGCAGGACTACCTTGGGTCTCCTAACTGAAGTATCAACAACCGACCTCTCGATCAGCCACTACCAGCTCCGAAATCTGCACAGAAAGTGCAGAGTGCAGTATCAGTACAACCGACCCCATGTACTGGTAAGTGTCGAGCCTAACCTCGACGAAGTAGTGACGAGGTTACGGCGAGGCATAAACAATAAATCCTACAACAGTTTATAATAAAGCGAGAAGAAAATACGGAATGAAATAGGATAGAAACTTGCATTAAATAAATACGGAACCCAGTCTTTCTACCAATACTCAGCTATAACCAATCCTTAAGAGAGTTTCAACACTACAATAATGAATCTCAGCAGAAGAAGAATACATAGATAACAAGTGATGCGGTGCGCATCCCGATCCCACCATATAATCAATAACGAAATGAACATTCACCCTTATTCCTCCTTGTTGCGGTGTGCAACCCGATCCCACCAGTCCACCCTTATTACTCCTCAATATATCACTCTTATTCCTCCTGTTGCGGCGTGCAACCCGATCCCACCTGTCCACCCTTATTACTCCTTGTTGCGGCGCGCAACCCAATCCCACCAGACAATCACATTTCACCCTTATTCCTCCTGTTGCGGCGTGCAACCCGATCCCACCACATCATTACCAACCACAAAATAAGAACAAGTATTTCACAAATTAACTCAAATCCTCCACAACACTTATACCTCAAACCGAAACAACGGAAGATCACTACAATTATGAAACTTCACCAGTTAATACTACATAGCGAGACCAACCAAAGTGTACCATGAAGCACCAATAAACCAACGTAAACCAACAGTGTGATATAATGAAACTACGGAACAATTAAAAACGTCAATAGAGAGACAACGTTTAACAAGAAGTAATTAGACATGGAAGCATCAATAAACAAGTAGCAATTAGGACAGGAAAGCAATGTACATTAGGAAACAGGGAAGGGAACAGGCTAAACAGGAAATTTGGCGACGCGTAGGTGCTCGTCACCATACCTATACGCCACACACATGAAATTTCACATAGCAAGTAAGTCGGGGATCCCTAATCCCTCGAGTTAGGTTAGACCAAACACTTACCTCAAGCCAACAGGCAATTCAAAGCTCAAATACCGCTTTACCCCTCGATTCCACCACCAATCCACTCGTATCTAGCCATAATCAACTTAATAACATCTATAATAATAATAATAATAATAATAATAATTACTCCTTGAACTCTTATGCATTTTATTCAAAGAATAAAAAATTAGTGCTTCTAATACATAATTAATAATTAATATAATAAAAGATTCTTTTAGAATATTACTTATTATAGGGGTCTTCAAAGTCATGCTTTCTCTATGAATAAAAAAAAGACGGAATACTAAAAAAGCCCTTAAACTTTACACGGATTATTAGTTACACCCCTAAACTATTCGTGGCCTCAATTACCTCCCTGAACTTGGCCTTTTGAGAGCCATTACCTCACTGGACGCTAATGTGACAAAGAGTATGGGTGCACTCTCTTTTAAGGGGATTTGTAGCCGTACCTTATATTTGTGCCACCTTTTAACCTGTACCCGATTTTTAAAAATTATTGATTTTGTAGCCAGTTGACAAAAAATCCGTAATAATATGACACTTACACCCTTGATAAATCGCGTGATCTGCAACCTCATTCATGAAAAAAGATCTCCTCCTCTCCTCTCAGCAACTTTATAAAAAAACCAGAAACTTCATGCTAATGTAGCATGAAGTTGTTTCATGTTGAAGCTAAAACTTCATGCTAATATAGCATGAAGTTTTTTACATTGAAGCTAAAACTTCATACTAATGCATGCTGAAGTTATTTATCCCGCAGTCTACAGTTTTGTCATGAGTGCTGAAGTTATTTAGTTCATTTGCTAAAACTTCAGTTTAAACATGCTGAGTTATTTAGTTCATTTGCGAAAATTTCAGACTAAACTTGCTTAAGTTTTTGTCTTGGAGTATGTAATTTTCTAATGTGTTTTTGCTAATGCATGCTGAAGTTATTTAGTTCATTTGCTAAAACTTCAGACAAAACATGCTTAAGTTATTTAGTTCATTATGCTTAAGTTATTTAGTTCATTTGCTAAAACATCAGACTAAACATGCTTAAGTTATTTAGTTCATTTCCTAAAACTTCAGACTAAACATGCTTAAGTATTTAGTTCATTTGCTAAAACTTCAGACTAAACATGCTTAAGTTATTTAGTTCATTTGCTAAAACTTCATGCCAAAACATGCTGAAGTTTTGTCTTGCAGTCTATAGTTTTGTCAATAGTCCTGAAGGGCAAAATCGTCTTTTTAAAACGCTTTTAACAAAAAAATGGGTGCGGATGCAAAAAGAAAAACAAAACGGATAAGTTTAAAAGGGGACGATCAAATAGGGCGCCCATGAAATTTTTACTTCTTTTAAGCGCGTGGGAGTGAAGAAAAATTGAAAAATCAACTTCCAAGTAAGTTATTTTTAAACTTTTAATTGTGGAGTTTATTCTAACTTTTATTATTTTTAATTTCTTCTATAAATATAATATCTATTTGTTCTAACTGCATATTTTTTTTTTTTGCCAAATTTGTAAGTTTGTGTTAGAACTCCATCATTTTAGCCAAATAGAAATCTTTTAGCAAAAATAATAGGGTACTAGTTGTGTATTTTCTGTAATTTTTCTTTAGATATAATGTCTATTTATTTTAATTGTGTATTTTTATTTTCGAGTCAAATCAGTTAAAAAAAGAGAGGCTACAACTCCATTATTTTTTACCAAATAAAAAGGTATAGCCAAAATAATGCAATGACTATTTATTTCAAATGTGTATTTTTACTTTTTCCGGTAATATTTGGAAAAAAAATATATTTTAGAGCTCCATAATTTAGAGCTATATAAAAGATTTTGGCCAAAATAATAACAAGCAAACTATATATTTCTTACTTCTTTTTAGATGCCTTGACTATTTATTTCAACTGTATATCTTTATTTTCAGCTCAATTTCAAAAAACAATAAATGAAACTTTATTATTTTTAGCCAAATAAAAAAAATAAGCCTAAATAATGTAGCTCTAGCCAAGTTTTATTATAAATATTATTCGAAAAAGATTATCTAAAAAGGTAACACAATTAAAAAGGTATAAAATATATTTTATTTTTCAAAAAATACCACATGGACAGGAAAATTCACATGGCACGCGAGTGCATGCCACTTTCTTAGGATGAGATCGTCCAAGGGGGTAACAACTATCGAATAACCAAGTATGGGGATAATTAAGATCACAGATAGTTCAAGGATGTAATCAATAATGTGTGCCAAGTTTAGGGTAATGGAGGCGCCTTTATGTTAGAGCACTTTATCCCTCCCTCCCCCTCAATCCCCTATCCGTCTGTGAGATTTTCGGCGCGAATCCGAAATAATTAGATCACAATGCAGATATCGAATATCACTTGACAATAACAACAAACCATCGTAGAGATATGCATCGAAAAGAAATTACAAATAGACAACATTTCACTTATGCAACCTCTAACTATCGGATGACCTATATGATCACAAGAGCTATTGATTTCAAGTATATAGATCAATTCCTGATTTATCACCAAAATAGTCACAAATGCACTAACGGAAATCATCGGATTAATATTACCATGGATAAAAGGGAAAATTACATGACATCAAATATTTATATTGCATTTACTATTCGTAGCTATATTTTCAGTTAATTTATCATTCGTAGCTATATTTGAATTTTACAGCAAATTCATGAAATAAGAGATTAATTGTTTTGAACTGAAACAAGAGAGCAACAAGCTCTCATAGCTCAGTTGGTTAAAGCCTGCTTAGTCAGCGGAAGTCTTAAGTTTGACTCTCGACAAAAATATTTTATTCATTGCCCGTTTGAAAACAAGTAATACAAATTAGTAACAATCGAATAGCAGTTACGAATAGTAAGGAGGCAAACTACAATTACTAGGCTCAAAACTATAGTTACTGATGGAGCTTCTTTTGACAATGCAGGATTAGGGCCAGGGGCGAAGCTAGCATAGAGCTTGCGGGTTTGGCCGAACCCAGTAACTTTGGTCCAAATCATGTATTTGTCTTAAAACTCCATTGAATATGTATAAATTGTTAATTTAGAACCCAGTAACATTAACGAATTAGAATCTCGAAACCACAAACTTTAAATTCTAGCTCCGCCTCTAATTAGGGCTGAGCGACCAATCAAAGCCTTTACATTTTGAAGTTGACTCTCAAGACGTTCTTGCCATGTTGAATAACACTTATGACCAATTGCAAACAACTTTGAAACTCGAGAATAATAAGCCTTTATCTTTCTCCAATGAAATACCAGACTTAGTTCGCACGGCGAAAGCCTTGAACTTATGACCTAAGTCACAAGTAATAATATACTTTTAATTTCAAACTTGTCATTATATTTTTGATGATATTATGTTATAGCCACACAAATATCATAATATATTTTAGACCACAATTTTCTTTATCGTTTTTTTTCATGTCCAATCAATTAGACACGATCACACAAAATGGAATGAAAGGAGAGTATTATATATAATAATCCTATATAAATTTGATTATACTAAAAGAAAAGAGAAAAGAAGAAACTTTCTTGTGGGACCATGAAAAAGGGAAAACAATAAAATAAAAATAAAAATAAAAGAACTCTGAAATGGGAGCAAGGTCCAAGGTGGCTAAAATCTTAGCCTATATAACTACCAAATTAATTGTACACTCTTCCTTCTTCAAACAAACTTCCATCTAAAGCCGCCAAACACAATGACCCTTTCATACTTCTTTCCATCGTCGGAGTCTCGTCGGAAAACCTGCCGGAAATCTACTTTCCGGCAGCGGTCGTTGACTATGGTAAAGCAACAGAGAACAAGATTCTACATCCTTAAACGTTGTATTATCATGCTTTTGTGTTGGCAAAGTCATTCTGTAGCTGATTGATTTGCAATAATTCAATCATTTCTTGTGAATATTTGTGAAAAAAGAAACTTCAGATATGTTGGTTTTTCTTCCCTTTCAAATGGGTAAAGCTTTGTTTCAGCTGCCGATCATACTTTCTTTGACCCGAGGGTCTATCGGAAACAAGCTCTGCATACACATATCATTTTCAGACCGTACTTGTAAGATTATACTGGGTATGTTGCTGTTGTTTGTTTCGGCTGATGATCAAGGCTTCGGAGATATCAAAGATAAAATTATGATAATGAATTTCAAGAATTCCAATGGACAGAATTTGTCAAAGAATTCAAATTTGTGGAATTTGGAAGAGTGAAGAAGAGGGGGAGATTGTAAAATATCTTGATGATCATTTATGTAAACAATCATAGAGTCATAGCAAAGACGGATCCAGAATTTAAAGTTTAAGAGTTTCTATGGTTTTACAGTTAAATATTTATAGATATTTAATAAAAAATTTAATACATATACAGTATCGTCAATAGTTTAGTATACGAATGATAAGTTTTTGTAGGGAATGAAAAGGAAGAGTTTTGAAAAAGAAGAGGATTTGTTTCCTCTTTATTCTGTAATTATTAATTTCTTTTGTTTGATTTCTCAATGTTTATAATGATTAATAGAGGTGAATAAATCCAGCACTAAGTGGTGTGTTCTATTTTTCTGCAGACGTAATTAATATTACCTGGATAAACATTTGTCATGATTGAATATTGGAAAATCTCAATCCAGCAATCTATTTTAGAATTAATTGGTTATTAAGGGCTTTTAGGTAGTCTTTTTTAGTTTACAAATTTTAGCTAACAATTCTTTCAAAGAACAACAGAAAAGGTTAGTAAAATGAATGAAGAGAAATGTTAAAGAAATGTAGTTTGGTTTTGTTCTTGTACATGTCACATACTCAGATAATGTTATCCTTCTTGTTATTTCAGAAAAAAAAACTTAGTAAAACGATTAAATTCTTTTACATATAATTAAACGTCTCGAGTTGAGCTCCTTTTCTATAAGGAGTTCTAAAACATCTAAAGTAGACCTTCCTCCGTGGAGAGAAGACAGAAAAAGGATGTTTTCTCACTTTCAGGCGGCCATAGTGTATTCCCTTTTTTGTCTTTTGTAAGAACGAGAGCGACGGCCTCCCCGCTAATTCTTTTTCAGATATTCCCCCTTTCAAGGACGCTTTCACAAACTTTTTTTACAGCGTAAATATGGACTAGCCGGAGAAGTTAGTTCAAAATATATCGAATCTTGAAAAAAGAAAATGAAAAAAAGATAGAAGAAAAAAACCCTATTACAATTAGCAAGTGTTATTGTAAGCCTTGAGGGGTCCAAAGAAAATGGACAAGATATTTTCCATGTAGATGAGAGAGATATAGAATAAGAACGAACTTTTCAATACTCCATTGCTTTATATTTTTGGTTTAGACTTTAGATACAAGTGGACCACCTTCCATTTGCAAAAACACTCTTTTCTTGATTTCTCACCCGGTATTCGGTACTTACATTGGGGCCCGATTAATTCGGATTCGCATCGAGAAGTCCCACATTGGAGGGTAAAGCGCTCCTTAACAAAGGCGACTCCATACCCAGGGGCTCGAACTCGAGACCTCTGGTTAAGGATGAAGGAGTTAACAACTTGAAATATGTATATGGATTCTCTAATTTTCTCCAAGCTTTTTATTTTCTTTTTCCTTTTATATGAAGTGGTTTAATGTGTTACAATTAATAAAAATAATCAAATAGTAGAAAGTACAATATTCTCAGCTAGTATGCTAGCTAACAGGTCAGGCTTAAGCTGTTGTCACAATTGTATAGGGTCAAATTTGACCGTCAACGTCTCTGCGCCAATGGGTACGCCCAGTGAGTATACGTCAACTAACGTAAGGGTACGACTTGGACGTGGGGACAAAAGCGATATCGTTTAAGACTCAGTGTCTTCACTAAGAAAACGTTACCTATTTTTGTATCTTTTTGATTATTTCGAGGGAGGTCTCCTACTATATAAGGGAGACCTTCACATTGTAAAAGGGGAGGATTCTGGAGTAATACAATTCTCTCATTTTCTCCTACTCTCTCTCTATCTCTATCTCTAACGAATACTTTCTCTTGAGTTCATATTATCATTTTACATTATCAGATCTACAACAACAACTTCATTTTTCATCTCTAGGTCTATTATATTTGATTACGATTTACCCTTTCCTACTTTTGATTGTTTTTAAGCTTGCAAAGTATATCGATAACTTTTGAGCCGAACAATTTGGCGCCGTCTGTGGGGATTTCGAGAATCAAAATCATAGTATCCACCTAGAGAGCAACCAACTACCATTCTCTACACCACACGAAAACAAAAGATGGCTGAAAATAACACCAGAATGAAAGCGATAGTGGGTGTTACAGCCAATCTCCTTGATCCTCTCAACGAGGCCGGTGACGAGGGCATTTTGAATGCAACCCCTAGCATCACGCCAGGTGCAGAGATCTCATCTTCCCCATCCGATGATCTGACGATCTTGCACGAAAAAGGAGCTTACACATCTGTGGCTAAGGAAGCACCCTCGGTGGTCAAGAAGCTACTAGAAGAATGGCTAACAAGCACTCTAAGTGGCTTGGTTGATAAGTCACCGCAAGGTAACATCAGGTGTATACAAACGGTAGGTACCACTGCTGCCGTGGGTGAACCTGAAGCTGCACGAGCAAATAACAAACCCATCGAGGCACAGACCAACGCCGGCACGCTAACAGCCATCCTAAAAAAGATGGAAGAAATAGAGAATGAAAACAAGGCACTCCGCGACCAAATGAAAGAACATCAGGAGAGGGTAGACAAGATCCCCGGTGCTCCCAAGTTGCCACCAAAACGCGACGTGGGGAGGTTCGTTGAACAACCATACACTGAAGAAGCTGCCCCTCACCCTATCCCAAAAACCTTCAAGATGCCACCCTACTTGAGGGTATATGACGGAACCACAGATCCCGAGGATCATTTGATCCACTATGTCACTGCTGTAAAGGGCAACGACCTATCAAAAGAACAGGTACCATCGGTGCTGCTGAAGAAGTTTGGTGAGACGTTGACAGGAGGGGCCCTAACGTGGTACTCTCAGCTACCATCTAAGGCGATATCAACGTTCGAGGAAATGGCGGATAAGTTCGTCACCGCCCATGCAGGTGCAAAGAAAGCGGAAGCAAGGGTCAACGACATCTTCGCCGTCAGGAATACCGCAGGGGAGGGACTCAGGGACTTCCTAGCCAGGTTTAATAGGGTAAGGATGAGTCTACCAAACGTATCGGAAGGTATGGCAGTCGCCGCTTTCCAGAACGGACTAAACAGGGATGGTTCGAGGGCAACCAAGAAGCTACTAAGCCGCCTCATGAAATATCCCCCTACCACATGGGAGGAAATCCACAACGCCTATTGCGCCGAGGTACAAGCGGACGAGGATGATCTTAATGGGCCGACCCAACGGCTAACAACGATACACTTAGAAATAAGGAGGGATCGACGCAATGAAGGACGGCGAGAACAACTCCCACGCTCCAACAAAGATCGACACCAGCCATACACCAGATCCTCCCATCCACCACCAAGGCATACGGACGCGCTACAGCGACACGTCGCCCCACTCCGAAACAGAAGAGGTACGCCTCCTTTATTATCCGCCCATAACTTTTGTGTGTCTCCTTCAGAAATAGTGTACGCACTGGAGAAGCTGGGCACCAAAGTGCAGTGGCCGTAGAAGATGAAATCAGACCCTGCCACGAGGAAATCAAACGTCCTATGTGAGTTCCATCAGGAACGGGGACACAAAACCGAAGACTGCATAGGCCTACGGCACGAGGTGGTCAGGATGCTGAACCAGGGATACCTGAGGGAATTACTCAGTGACAAAGGGAAAATCAACTTGGGACGCGGACGGGAACAACCCCACGGGCCGTCAAAGCCGGCCTCCCCAACACGCACGATAACCATGATCGTCGGAGGCGGCGACGACTTAGCGATCAATCACGTCAAGTTCGCCACCACGCACAAACTAAAGCGGACTATCGCCCATGAACGGTATGACGACTTCGAAGATAGTATCACCTTCGATAAGTCTGATGCCGACGGTTTGTCTTTCCCTCATTACGATGCTTTAGTTATCACTTTATGTATCGCTGATACAGATGTTAAAAGAATCATGATTGACGACGGAAGCGGCACCTGTATTATCCACCCGAGGGTCCTCGTACAAATGGGACTCGAGGATAAGGTAATACCGCGTTGCATAACACTAACTGGTTTTAACAATGCAGTGGAACGGACATTTGGAGAAATATCACTGCCCGTTTTAGCAGGAGGAGTCACGCTGGAAACAACTTTCCACGTGATGAACCAGGAAACGGCGTACAACGTCATCATAGGGCGCCCGTGGATACACGCCATGCGAGCGGTCCCTTCAAGCCTTTACCAAGTGATCAAATTCCCTACCCCATGGGAAGTATTCAGCATTCGAGGCGAGCCGTGCACCGCACAGGAATGCTACAAAATAGCTCAAGATTGCGCCCACACCCAACAGCTAAAGGGGCGAGCGCGGAGGCATAGCAATTAGCTGTGTCGGGGACTAAGGTAAACCCGACAACGGACGCCATTAGAGACCCCGACATCGTGGAGGCCTGTAAAGCAACGGTCGAAGATCTCGACCCAATCCAATTGGACAACACCGACCTTACGAAGAAAGCCTACATCGGGCACGGCCTCGCCAACCCAAGTAAGTATCGTGAATTCCTAACTAACCATGCAGATTTGTTCGCTTTTTCCCATTCAGATATGCCGGGAATCCCGCGAGACATCGCCACCCATAAGCTGAATGTCGATCCATTACATCCGCCCGTGCGACAGATGAGAAGGAAATTCAACGCCGCTATCAATGAAGCGGTCAGTGAGGAAGTAGACAAGTTACTGGCCAACGGCTCCATCAGAGAATCGAAGTACCCCCAGTGGGTCGCCAATGTCTTCATGGTCAAAAAGAAAAATGGGAAGTGGAGAATGTGTGTGGATTTCACCGATCTGAACAAAACATGCCCAAAGGATTCATTCCCACTACCCCACATCGACCAATTGATCGACGCCACCGCAGGACATGAACTGCTGAGCTTCTTAGATGCCTACTCCGGCTACAATCAAATCATGATGGCCGAGGAGGACCAGGAGAAGACGACTTTCATCACCCACCAAGGGACTTACTGCTACAAGGTAATGCCCTTCGGGCTCAAAAATGCAAGGGCTACGTCCAAAGACTGGTCACCAAAATGTTCAAAGAGCAGCTTGGTAAGACTATAGAAGTCTATATCGACGATATGCTGGTGAAGTCGACAAGAAAAGAGGACCACATCGACCATCTGAAAGAAGCCTTCGGGATATTGTGAAGGTACGAGATGAAATTGAACCCCGAGAAATGCGCCTTCGGTGTGACCTCAGGAAAATTCTTAGGATTTCTCGTATCACAACGAGGCATCGAGGTCAACCCAGATCAGATCAAGGCGATAGACGCAATACCTGAGATGTTGAACAGCAAAAAACATGTGCAAAAGGTGACGGGGAGAATAGCCGCCCTATCCAGGTTCATCTCACGATCCTCCGACAGGTGCCATAAATTTTTCAATGTGCTGAGAAAGGACAATGGGTTACAGTGGAATGAGGAATGCGTCGAAGCCTTGAGAAAATTGAAAGCATACCTATCTTCGCCACCACTGCTGGCCAAAGCAAGTCCAGGCGAGCCCCTACTGGTATATTTGGCCGTATTCGAGGTCGCCGTCAGTGCAGTCTTGGTTCGTGAAAACGAAGGTATGCAATCTCCTATTTACTATATTAGCAAAACCTTAGTGGACGCCGAAACACGGTATCCGCACCTCGAAAAATTAGCTTTGGCATTGGTCGTAGCTTCACGGAAGCTCCGACCCTATTTTTAGTGCCACCCCATAAAAGTAGTGACGACCTTCCCCTTGAGAAGCATCCTACATAAGCCTGAGTTATCAGGCAGGCTCGCCAGATGGGCCATAGAGCTCAGCGAGCACGATATCTCATATCACCCAAGAAACGCCATCAAGTCGCAAGTACTTGCCGACTTTATAGCCGACTTCAGCGCAGAGATATTACCAAAGTCGGAACTAGAGGCACGTCGTGCCCCCTCCAACACCGACCTATGGACTCTTTACACTGATGGCGCCGCTAATGCCTCGGGATCGGGACTGGGACTCGTTCTCGAGGTCCCCACGGGAGAAATAATTCGCCAGTCCATACGATGCCCCGAGATGACTAACAACGAGGCCGAGTACGAGGCTGTTATTGCAGGTATAAAACTAGCCATCAAGTATGGAGCTCGACGACTCGTTCTCCATTGCGACTCCCAACTCGTGGTGAACCAGGTCACTGGGACTTACCAAATCAAGGAGCAGAGATTGCAAAAATACCAGTCAGAAATCCACAGATTAATGACTGAGTTCGACGAGTTCTGCTTCGAACAAGTTCCGAGGGCACTGAACGTTGAAGCAGACGGTCTAGCAAAATTGGCCGCAACCACTAAAAACTTCAACAAAGAAAGTGTGGTCACCCTCCTCCATTCAGCCATTGATCACCCTAAGGTACTCTCTTTAAATTTGACTTGGGACTGGCGCAACTAATTTGTATCCCATCTGCAGGATGGAACACTCTCACTCGACAAAAAAGAAGCCAAGAAGCTCCGCATACAGGCCGCCCGGTATTGCCTGATAAACCACGAGCTCTACAAAAGGACGTTTGGCGGACCCCTAGCCAAATGCTTAGGGCCGCACCATACACGAAGGTCACTGCGGCGCCCACACAGGTAACCGCGCCCTCGTGCGCTGCATAATACGGGCCGGCTATTATTGGCCCACTATGAAGAAAGACGCAGCGGAATATGTTCGCCGATGCGAACAATGCCAAAAGTATGCCCCCATGATACACCAACCAGGAGAACCACTTCACTCAGTCACTTCCCCATGGCCTTTCATCAAATGGGGAATGGACATAGTCGGTCCCCTACCAGCGGGACGGGGAAAGGTACAATTTCTATTAGTTTTAACTGACTATTTTTCCAAGTGGGTGGAAGCAGGTGCGTACGCCCAAATACGCGAACAGGAAGTCATCGCCTTCATATGGAAGAATATCATCTGCCGTTTCGGCATCCCCAAGGAAATCAGCTGCGACAACGGACGACAGTTCATCGGCCAAAAGACGACAAAGTTCTTCGACAAATGGCATATTAAGCGAATACTCTCCACGCCATATCACCCCGCCGCCAACGGCCAAGCAGAGTCTTCCAATAAAACAATATTGAACATACTGAAGAAGAAACTCGAGGAAGCCAAAGGGCTATGGCCCGAGCTACTACCGGAAGTGTTGTGGGCACACCGGACCACACCCAAATCCTCCACAGGAGAAACACCGTACTCACTGGTCTACGGAACCGACGCGGTCATACTAGTCGAAGTCGGCGAACCAAGCTTGAGGTATTCACATACCAGCGGAGCAGAGAACGACATAAACAGACTTCAAGACCTCGATGAGGCCGAGGAAAGAAGAGAAATGGCCCACATAAGAATGGTGGCTCAGAAACAACAAATCGAAAGATACTACAACAAGAGAGCCAAAATAAGACCACTCAAAGTGGGAGACTACGTCCTCAAAGCCAAAACGTTGGCATCAAAAGACCCAAGCGAAGGAAAACTGGGCACCAACTGGGACGGACCCTACAAAATCACAGCAACAGCAAGTAAAGGAGCATTTCAATTAGAAACAATGGAAGGAAAAACGCTCCAAAACAATTGGAACGTCGCCCACCTCAAGTATTTCCATTTCTGAAAGGCGTCTCCCGAGTCGTACTCTTTTTCCCTTACCCGAGTTTTGTCCCAATTGGGTTTTCTCGGGGAGGTTTTTAACGAGGCGGCAGAGGGGACACCTGAAGATATTTGCGGAACAAGTTTATCATACCAGCCACTCCATACGCTCTCCTGACTGACATGACAAAGGGACTGGACTAGCATGATCTCCAATGTATAAACGGCTAAGGCCATCTCNAGGTCAAATTCTCCTAAGACGAGGTTTGCATTTCCGCCCATTGAAGACGCCTACCGAATGCGTCTCCAACGAACGGAGGGACTAACTGTATAGGGTCAAATTTGACCGTCAACGTCTCTGCGCCAATGGGTACGCCCAGTGAGTATACGTCAACTAACGTAAGGGTACGACTTGGACGTGGGGACAAAAGCGACATCGTTTAAGACTCAGTGTCTTCACTAGGAAAACGTTACCTATTTTTGTATCTTTTTGATTATTTCGAGGGAGGTCTCCTACTATATAAGGGAGACCTTCACATTGTAAAAGGGGAGGATTCTGGAATAATACAACTCTCTCATTTTCTCCTACTCTCTCTCTATCTCTATCTCTAACGAATACTTTCTCTTGAGTTCATATTATCATTTTACATTATCAGATCTACAACAACAACTTCATTTTTCATCTCTAGGTCTATTATATTTGATTACGATTTACCCTTTCCTACTTTTGATTGTTTTTAAGCTTGCAAAGTATATCGATAACTTTTGAGCCAAACAACAATTTTATTTTTCGCAATTTTCTATTCTTTACCTATTTAGTATAATAATCAATATCCACTACAACACTAGTTGTCAATCAGGATTATGTCGGTTATCCCGGGATAAAATTTGAGATTAAAAGTATTTTATGTTTGGTTGAGAATATTAGCCAAAACTAAGATAATTTTTATATTAAAATTATGGGATTATCTATCACATACACAAGGCCGGGTAAATAATTCTGGTTATAATTCCAGGATTGCTGATTTTGAACCAAACAACCTTAGTGAATTTTTCAGCACAAATATGGATTAGTTGATATCATATATAATATATATATATATATATATGTTTCACTAAGAGAACAAGCGGGGATAGCTCAGTTGGGAGAGCGTCAGACTGAAGATCTGAAGGTCACGTGTTCGATCCACGTTCACCGCATTTCATTTTTGCTTTAGGTCTGCTGTTAGCTTTTCTCTGTTGTAATTTATTTAGACTTTCCCACTTCCTTGGGGTATTTTGGATAAGGAAATATTCCATCTTTTATATACTATTTATCTTCGTAAAAAGGCAGACTGATCTAATATGAGAAATCAAATATTGTAAAATTAGAACATTTCCGTATAAACTTAGGTCACTTTAATTCAGTTGAAAAAGGAATTATAGTCATTGATTCATCTTATAACCTAATTAAGATACGTTGAAAGATTTTACTAATCAAACAACAACAACATAGAGAGGCTGTTTCCGGTAGACCCTCGGCACAAGAAAGAAAGAGACAATGTATCAGTAGCAGCAGAGGAATCCTAACATATAACACCAGCAACGTAATAACCAGAAAATAGAGAGCAAAGTTACTAATCATGAGTAAAAAAAGAGGGAAAAAAAGAACTAAAACAGGTGCATTTTTATTGATGTTAGTTTATTTTAATATTAAAATTATAATATTTAAGTGTATTATTTTTTGTGAGGTAAAGGCTATATAAATTGGCAAGAAAATGGTCATTATCTTTGGTGTATTTATGAAACCACTAATGTCATGATCTACTACTAATTACCCACTAAAGATTAAAGTTTATAATCACCAACCATGTTTACAATTTTATCATCCGACCACTTTGTTATTTATTCTATTGAAGAAATTTTATAGCTATAAATAGTGGTGTTTCTTCCTTGTGTTGTGTATGAGAAAAGTGTTGTAGTGTGCATGAAAAAAGTATGGTCGATGTAGTGAAAAAGAGAGTTGAGAAAAGGAGAAAATGTAAGTCTCCAACTTATTCTCTACAAAAGAGAATATCATTTTATTGAATGAAGGTATTCATTTTGGTGAAGCTTTGGACTCAACAACTTTTCCAGATAGAGGGGGGTGTAGAGTGTTAACGACAGGTTCAATTGAACCCATAACTTTCCACGCAAAACAAAAATATATATGTAAAAATTCTTTAAAATTATAAAAATAGTAGATATGAATCCATAACTTAAAAAATAAAATAATGTGTTCAATGTTAAAACCTTAAAAATTGAACCCATAAAGTATAAGTCCTGGATCCGCCTCACTGTCCAGAGTTTGTTCGAGTCATACGATGTTGTGGGGCTGTTTGTTTACCCGTAAAACGGTACAGTTGAATTTATATGTGGTTTATAGAAAAGTGAATTATTTTGATTCTAAAATAATAGATGAATTAGATAAAAATATAATACTTAATTAGCCTTGAGATGGAGATAAAATAGTAGAAAAGTAATTTCGGGAGCAGAGCTTCCGGGCACAATAATAATGATATTAGTAAACAAAAAGATAAAATTATATTGAGCTTTGAATAGAGTGTAGCGTATGTTTTCCAGAAAATTCGTACCCTTTCCACTGATAATAGAGCTCATTATTTATAGTTGCACCTAGGGAACAAGGTCCTGGAATCAAGCTCCTCTTTGATGTCAATTATGATGGCCATTAGAAAATGTGTAACGACCGGCAATGAATATCATATTCCTTATAACGGGCCGTGTACTTAATGTTGTAGAATATTCTTCATTAAACGATACCTGGTGGCTAGCATTTACTTCATCTTTATGAGTATCATTCTCTCTGGTAACAAACGGGATCGTTGCTTTGGATTCAACTATCTTCTGTATTCGGCTCCACGTGTCACTTATGCGATCATTTAATACAAACATATTTTACCTTATACATTGTTGTATCTTGGAGGGGAGAAGTCAAATGTATTACTACTAGACCGGTGAAGATGCTACCGCCGTAGGCTTGAATCTCCTTAAAGAGAGCGAGATATTCGCGCCTCAACTTGAATAATATTTAATTATTTTTCTTCATCTTATTTTTTTAATTGTAATTAATTGTATTTTTACCAACACATTTATCTTGTGAAGTTGCAACCTGGAAGACTTGTTAATTTGCTTTACTTGTTGTACTTACCAAATCTAAACTAGTCGGGTTAATTAGTGATAACCTAAGAATTTTAGATGCTGGAAGAAAGAAAAGAAAACCTCTACAAACAAAGACGAAACTAGTCTTAAACCTATAGATTCATGTAAATCGTGGCGGATCCAGAACTTTTTAATTATGGATGCTCAACAATTTTTAATCTAGAGACTGTTATTGAGACTGAATGTTCACTTAATATATTTATATGAATTACTAATTCAAGAAGCTCACAATAGAGATCTGCCATTGCACGTAAATCCATTAAGTTCTGCCTAAACTTTGTATCTAATTATATTAAGAAATCCATTAAATATCTATAGATATTTGATTGTGAACCTAGCAATTATTTTTGTTTACCCTTAAAGATGGATAACAATTAAATTTATACGCGATTTTAAGGATATGTGGACTAATTCAATACAAGTGATTAATGACGTTAGATAAGCAAATTAAAGATGAAATAAATAGCCAAGCCAGTAGAAATATTGAGTCCGGGCTCGGTTATAAGCTTAACAAGTAGTCTACCTTCAGTTCTGAGCCTAACACTTATGAAGAACTATGAGCAAAATTAAGAAATTTGATAACTTTTAGAAGCAAAGAAAACATATGTATATTGCCTTGGTGTGCGTGTTATAGGGTGTTTATTGAATAATAAACTTCCCCTTTATATAGTAAGGAGTTTTACCCAAGTACAATTCTAAAAAAGCTAAAAATCCTCCTTTTTGCTAATCACTAATCCGATGCCGATACGGCCCGAGATCTATGTCGTGATATCCAGTTGGACACGGATATCACGACCTTTGTTAATCGTGTGCAGGTGTTTGGCATTGCTCTCCAAGGTCTTAGAACTCGGACCCGATCCGAGAGGGCCGTGGTCTCGATGGCTCCGAGGGCAGGTATTTTGTTCGGACCTTGATACGAGAGGCTCCCACCTTCGATTTTGATTCCTTGTAGTTACCTCCTAGCTTCGTTTGCCCCACCGGGAAATCGAGGTGTCCCTTAACTCGGTTTTACCCGTATATAATTTATACTACATTAACTTAAGATCATTATAAAAACCAACTGTCTTTTACAAGTAGTAAGAATTATTTTAAGACTTGAGGTGTCCAAAGAGGAGGTGCAAGATATAGCTGTATACGGTCGAAATCAGGTATGTCCGATTTTTCGAGCTCGAAGGATCGCTTTAAGCCCGAGATCAGGAAAGGTCGAGTTCGAGCTGACTCAAGCTCGAAGACGGAGCGCTGTACCCGAAGATTGAAGTATGATGGATACCGAAGCCGAGTATGCTCTACCTCGAAATAATGTCGTTATGGGTTCCTAACAGAAAGAGCGAGATTCCTGTAACGTCCCCAAAATCATGGCGCAAATCCCGGAATAGAATTTTACGATTCTGTACTAGGCGGTTAGACAGCTGTATCAATAAGATTCCTTACTGTAAATGGAAATGTACCTTATTTAGGGTTCCCCTATTATATAAAGGGGACCCCAATCATTTGTAAGGATCATCTAATCATTGGAAAGAATATACTACATCAGAGCTGTCCTTTTGCTTTATTGTTCTTACTGATTGTTCTTGGTTCATCTCGATGTCACTAAACTCGAGGTCAAAACTGCTTAAGTAACACTAGTTTGATTCACTTGTTTCTTTCATTTATAATTTGCACTTCTTGATTATTAATTAGTATTGAACTAAATCACATATCTTTAAAATCACAAATCAAGTTTAATTGTTACTCGTATTTTCGAGGTAAACAGTTTGGCGCCCACCGTGGGGCTAAAGATAATAGTGATTACTTCATTATTGATTCTCATTACACGCGTTATTTTTACACTTTTTCTTGTCAAGATTTTCAGATTCTCAGGATTAAACATGTCAAACTCGCAAAATATACCTGTTCATGACAATGAAGGTCTTGGATTTCATGGGGAAAAAAACAATGTAGGGGTCGACGTACCACCAATAAACCCTGGGGAAGTGCCAGATCTAGAACAAGTTGACATTAGTTCGCACATTGCTTTAAATGCAGATTTAGGTGCAGACCCCGGAGGAAGTGTACGCAGGAAAGCCCGATCTGTGGGCCAAGGAACACCAGGTATAGGAGATGGGGGATTCATCCTCCAAGTGATATTCGAGATGCTGCAAGCTCAGCAGATCATCATCTCCCAACATCAGAGTCAAAATAAAACTCCGAGTATAGCTGAACCAGAAAACAATCGACGTGCTGAACCGGCGCCAGAGAGGTCGAACGGAAATGACTCGGCAATGACCCCACCATCATGTGAATGCTCGAAGAGATCACCAAGAGGATCGAGTCCGGGGAAAAGAAGATTGAGGACAATGATAAGAAGGTGGAGACTTATAACTCCCGTGTTGACCAAATAACAGGGGCACTTCTGGTTTTGAAAGGTTTAGATACAAAAAAGTTCATACAAAAATCATTCCCTCAGAGCGCGACTCTAATGCCCATCCTTAAGAAGTCTTGCATGCCCGATATACCCAAGTATAACGAGACAACCGACCCTAACGAGCATATTACTTGATTCACTTGCGAGATCAAAGGAAATGACTTGAATGACGATGAGATCGAATCACTCTTGTTGAAAAAGTTTGGAAAAACATTATCAAAAGGAGCTATAATTTGGTATCACAACTTGCATCTTAACTCTATTGATTCGTTTGATATGTTAGCAGGCGCCTTCGTGAAAGCGCACGCCGGAGACATAAAGGTGGCAACGAGAAAATCAGACGTCTTCAAGATTAAAAAAGAAACGACGAGATGTTAAGGGAGTTCGTGTCCAGGTTCCAGATGGAGCAAATGGAGTTACCACCGGTCTCGGATGATTGGGCAGTACAAGCTTTTATGCAGTATTTGAATGAAAGGAGCTCGATTGCATCCCGATAACTTAAGCAGAATCTGATCGAGTATCTAGCTGTGACGTGGTCGAACGTACATAACCGTTACCAATAAAGATTAGGGTCGAGGAAGACCAGTTGGGAGCCCCCTCGGGTTCAGTTCATCCTAACAGGTCGGCAGCTAAGCCCCCGAGGGATACGGACAGGGAATCGAGGTCAAACAAAGAATGGTATCAGCTGCATGTTGATCGGAGAAACAATGGTTCAGGCCGTAACGCTCCTCGGAATGATCGGAGAAATGATCGAGGTCAAAGCTCTCGGGGACTCATGAGTAAGAGCGGGTTCGATAAGCATACCGACCCCGCGGAAGCACCTCGATTGTCAGAGTATAATTTCAGTGTAGACGCATCAGGGATCGTGTTAGCTATTGGAAGAATCAAAGATACCAGGTGGCCCAGGCCTATCCAAACCGATCCTTCTCAGAGGAATCCAAACTTGATGTGTAAGTATCATGGCACACATGGGCATAGAACAGAAGACTGCAGGCAACTAAGGGAGGAGGTAGCTCGGCTGTTCAACGAGGGTCACCTTCGAGAATTTCATAGTGATCGAGCTAAAAATCACTTCAGGCAGAGAGATCAAAGAAAATATGAGCAGGAAGAACCACAACATGTTATCCACATTATCATTGGCGGTGTCGACGTCCCACGAGGACCTGTGTTCAAGCGTACCAAGGTATCGATCACCAGGGAAAAACGGACTCGGAGCTATGTGCCTGAGGACGTCCTATCATTCTGTGACGAGGAAGCAGAAGGCATATCCCAACCGCACAATGACGCCTTGGTAGTTTCTATTCTTTTAAATAAATTCAAGTTAAGCGTGTTCTAGTGGATCCGGGTAGCTCAGCAAACATAATCAGATTGAGGGTCGTAGAACAACTCGGCCTACAAGATCAGATTGTACCTGCGTCCCGGGTCCTAAATGGCTTCAATATGGCAAGTGAGACAACAAAGGGGGAGATAATCCTACCAGTAAACGTAGCCGGAACCATACAGGATACAAAATTCCATGTCATCGAAGGCGACATGAGGTATAATGCACTCCTCGGGAGACCATGGATACACAACATGAGGGCAGTGCCTTCAATTCTTCACCAGATTATGAAGTTCCCAACAGAGGAAGGAGTAAAAAAAGTTTACGGAGAGCAACATGCTGCAAAGGAGATATTTGCAGTCGAGGAAGTGGTGCCGATTGTTGATACCTAATTTCGCCCTCATATTTTTTTAATATACATATATACTTCCAAAATTGCATATTTGCATCATCACTTAGCCTACAAACCTATACAAGCATTTTCTATAATTTTTCATAATTTTTTTTAGAGCTTCAATTTAATTTTTCTTATTTTTAAAATTATATAAATATCTAGTAATTATCCTTTAAATTACTTTGAGATGACTTAATTACCCCAAAACTATCATTTTCATCCGTAATACATGTTTCACATATTTTTGTCCTATTTTTTATGATTGCATTAGCATTATTAAGCTATTTAACTAATTTTGCAATAACGGCCTATATTCTACAAGTAATTGCGTTTATTATATTATCTATGTCAAAGTATCATTTTAATATTTTTATAATATCGAGTTATTACTTTAAAATAGTTTCACAGCATAAATATTATTTTTCCCCATTTATTAGAAGTTTTAATCATTTATTTTTATTATTTTCAAGGGTCTCAAGAGCTGGCCCAAAATAAGCCAAAATTTCGGACCAAATTAATGGCCCAAACACCCAAATCCCTAGCCCAGTTCTCAGAACCCAAACCAAATAACCCATTAACCCAACCCCAATTAAATACAACCCGACCCATATCCCTTTCAATCCTGGCCGTTGATCTCCGAGATCAACGACCCTCATCCTTTCTTACCTTTTTTAATTCAAACGAACCCCCCTAACCTAGTCATTTTGTTACATCTGCCGCCATAAATTCCTCTCCTCTCTGTCTCTCAGATGCTCTTCAACTCGAACCCTAATTCCACCGCCGTCACTCACCTACTGCCGTTTATGGCGTTTCTTCACCACCCCAGGCCTCTAATGGCCTCTTCTATGCTGGGTACTTCCATCTCTAAGGTCCTTGAGAAGATTCTCAAGGGACCAGGGCTAGTCTGTTTACGCCTTTGGGTCTTTCTTGCCTGTTTCAAGCCGTTGTGGCTCGATTTGAGTAACTTATTTCATCTTAAATCCGTGGGTTCCTGAGTCTATGTTCTCATCTCTGATTTACTTCTGAAAACCCTAAATTTTGTCTTTAATCTTCTCATATCTGAACAGATCTGAGAAGAATCAGACCTATTTCACATGTTTCATAAAAAATCTTCTGGTTTTTCGAGTGATTTTCCATTTTTGCTAAAGCTAGGGTTTCCTGGAAATCCTTTTCTCCAAACGTTTTCTGACTTTGAATGTTTAACCTTCTGTTCTTATGTGCTTCTTGGTCGATTTATGTTGAGTTTGCCTTAGCCCTAGTTGATTTATGCTAAAACCCCAATTTTTGACATTTTTGCTTTGATTTTGAGTCTGGCCATGTTACTTGTGCACTGTTTCGTCCTATGGTTTGATTCTCATGATTTATCCTTAGTCTAATTTAAACGCCTTGTGATTTTTACCCTAGTATGCCTTTATTAAGGTTTCTGACTTGATTTCTCGACTGATTCTGTGTGTTTATACTTAGCCTATTTGTGTATTTGTGGAAACATATATTATTCTCCTTTAGATCAGTACTATTTTGGATTCCTAATTCACTGATTTTCTCAGTAAAAACCTAGGGGCTGATTCTTGATTATTCCTTTATTTGCGACCTAATTTAGTTTCTTACTCCCTCCGTTCCAATTTATGTGAACCTGTTTGACTGGGCACGAAGTTTAAGAAAAATGAAGACTTTTGGTATTTGTGGTCCTAAATAAGTCAAAAAGGGGCCTAGAGTATTTGTGTGGTTATAAAACCTTCTCATTAAGGGTAGAATTGTAAGTTTAAGCTAAATTATTACCAAATTTAGAAAGGGTTCATTTTTTTTTGGAACAGACTAAAAAGGAAATTGGTTCACATAAATTGGAAAAGAGGGAGTACCTTATTTGATTAACTGTGATACTTACTGATTCCTCAAGATTGTTTCCTTAATTGAACCCCTGCTTATTTACCCTTAATTTCCCACTCTGTACTTAAGTCTTACTCGATTTTCTTTCCTTAAATATTGTCCTGCCCTTTACCGTTGGGTAATTACCCCTTAATTAAGGGAGACTATACTGATTTTGTGCATAATTGATTCCGTAAGCTTCCTTAATTGCCGACTGAGTGATCTCCTTTACCTTATTTTGTTTTGCTCCTAACTACTATACATACTCTCCTCTATTCTCACTTCTACACGAACATCAGTTCACAGTACACACATACACTCAAACTCTCCTCTTTCTTTGCTACTTGTGCTACTTGTGCTATTGTGGGTCTAGCCGGCTGAAAGCCAAGGCTAGATAGTGAGACTATACTTGCTCTATATTCTACACTCTTTTTCCTCAACTGGTATGTCTCTAGTTAAATTTGAAACCCAAACTCTATGTGTTTCATTCCTGCATTAGTTCATTGATTATGAATTTGACCTATCCTCCTATTTACTTCTTGGTTTAAGCATGTCTAAATTCTGCCCTGTTCAATGTGCAACTAGTATGTCTACACTTCACATGTTTATCTGATGCTTGAACAACTTGTTTTATGCTTAATCCCTCAACTGTGTGATCATGTTGGTTACTTAATGCCTGTGGTTAATCCTACTTGTGTGTCTGATTCTGTCCTCTACATCTCTGCTCCATGTCTTGATTGCCTACCATCTTGGTTAATTTGTTAAGGCTATGAATTTCCTAAGTGTTCTATACATATTATTGTCTACATGCTTCCCTGCACCCCATCCATGTACCCCAATGAGGTTCCTATATGTTCCCAATCCCTTTCACCCCTGTGTGCAAACCTGCCTGCTATAGTATCTGTGAATCTGAACCTTCTATGATTTATTGACTGTATACTGAATTTGCTCTCTTCTGAACTGTTTTCAAATGCTGTCAGTATTCTTCTAAAAAAACTAGCTTTCATTCCTAGTATTTCCTCAAAACTGGTCTGTTCTAGAAAAACCTTTTTCACTCCTAAACTGCTTTCACTAAGTCTTTCAAACTATGTCAAGCACTCTCACTTACTCTTAGGTTATTAGGTTCTGCCCCTCTGGTATGTGTACTGCTTAGAGATCCTTGAGATCTCTCTGAACTCTTGGCATATCAGGGTTGGCCCTTCCACACTGCACATAATCAGTCTCTATTTGAGAAAGGTCTGGGTGTGCACTACCCAGGATCCTTGAGGTCCTTAGGGAACTCTGACACACCTGGACACAAATTTGGCAATGAAACCCTTGGCATTTGAGACTACTGAAGGCCTGGTACCCCAGGTTTGCTTTGGGCCTGTGTGAGCACGTGATTTTTGCCTTAAGCAAATTATTCCAAAAGTTTCAAATAAAATAATTTCTTTATTATTTTACAATTTTTGTAATTTTTTTTTGAAATTTGTGTTAATTGGTTGCATGATAATTCATATGAAAATACAAAAAATATGCATTTGCGTTTAGGGATTTAATTTCACATTTTAGTATTAACTAGTATTAATTTGTTTTAGAACAAAATAGGAGGAAAATAACAAAAATAACATTTTTGCATTCTTAGTTTAAATTTATATTAGGTTGCATAATTGTTAGAGTCAATTTGTTTTTGGATTTTAGTTTAGCATTTAATAAAATCAAAAGATCAGAAAATACAAAAATAAAAAAAAACAAATTGAATAAAAAGAAAATTAAAAGAAAAAAGGCTGTTGAATTGAGCCCAATGTAGAAGTCACCCGCCCAGGCCCAAAATTAAATCAACCCCAAGCCCAATCCCAAATATTACCCAACCCCACCCGGTCCAGCACCATCTTAAACAAAACGACGCAGTTCAGGCAAGCTCAATCTCAGCCATTCACTTCTTTTGATCCAACGGTCCACAACCTTCCTTGGTTAATTATTAAATGGTCGGGAATATTAATTAAATCGAAAGACCGTCTCTCTCTTCCTCGTATCTCCTCTGAGCACGCCGGAACCACCGATTCTCTTTCTCAATCCATCCCAAAATCACACCCCAGATTCTCTTTCTCTTCCTCATTCCAAATATCAAGTCAGTTTCCCTCGAATCCTCCCGTATCTCGTCGAATCTACATCAGAAGATTTTCCGGCCAAGTCGCCGGTTACGCCAAATGGTCCCAAATTAACACCATTGGACCGCCTTGACCTCCTCTACCCACCCCCATAGCCGCTTGGCTCGAATATGACCAGAACGGCTCGAATATCTATTTCAAGTTTTCCGGCCAAAACCCTAAAATGGCCAAAGTACATGCAACTGATGTCAAAGGGCCCCTGGACCTCCCTCGTAAGGAATGGATCGTCGATAAAGCTCAAATGACCCTAAGCATGGCCGAATTTGGGAATAACCCGACTAGCCGGAGTTTCTTTTTCTCAGTAAGTTTCCCTAGGTTTCTTAACAGTTCTTTGTAGTGAATTAATTGTTGTGTTAATTAGAGCCTAGTCGTATTTGTTTTGTGTCTATTTGGTTCAATCGGTTAGTTTGTTTGATATAATCCCTTTCATCTTACTTAGTCAAGTTTAGGATCTAGTCTGATTGTTGTTTCTGATTGAGTAGCTTTAATTCAAAAGATGTTCTTTAGATTTTTCGATTTAGTATTAAACCCTGTTTTAATTCGGGTAGATTTAATATTGATCAATTAAATGTGTAGGTTTATAATGGTTTTAGATTTTTAGGCTTCATTAGTTCTACGTGATTAAATTAGTTATTTGGTCTGTTAAATGTTCAGTTTGCCTGATAGATTGGTCTGCTTATTAAAGCTTGGTTTAATAGACCTAAGGCGGGTAATTTTAGTTAGGAAGATGGGGTAGTTTGGGGAATAAACAACAGAAATAAATTCAGACTAGGGGAGGTTACATGTGATGGTAATTTAGGTCTTATTTGGGGAAGGGTAGGTCATAGAAGCTTCTAGTATGTTGTTCACCTATAAATAGGCATTCATTTGCCTTGTCTAACAAGTTTTTGGGAGCTCCAAAATTTCTTCCCAAAAGGTGCTCTCTAAGTTTCAGATCTGATTTTGAAATTCAACATTCAAAAACCCAAAAACAATAGAAAACCTCTAGAAAACCAAAAAATTCAGAAATACTGTTCCATTGAAAATTTCTAGTTAATTTTGAATCTTAACTTCTGAATTGCATCTTTTCACCTAATAGTCCGTTTGCTGATACATTTTGGTGGTGCCTGGGTGTATCTCGAGTGGGTTTGGGTCCAATTGAGGCTATTTTAGGCTGGTTTTGTAACTGTTGGTTTCAGAAGTTGTCCTGGGATTAGTTCTGAGTCTGTTTGGGTGTCTACAAGTGTATTTTGGCTTACTATTGGTGCTACTCTTCTCTGGAAACAATTCTGGGCTGTTCATTCTGTTTTCTGAGCTGTTGTTGATCATCTATCTGCTACTGCTGACTCTCATTCTTCTTGTTCTATTTCAAATCCAGGTACACACGTTGAATTCACACTGATGTAATCACAATTTGGAATAAAATGAAGTATTAGTTCAGATCTATGCTCATGTGAATGCCTGTAGTTATAGTTAGTCCAACAATGTGTAATTGTCTAGTTTTAGTTTGTTTGAATTGTATTGAATTAGGAACTGTTCACTTAGAACTATTTCTACTGACTTGAACTGTTTGGACTTGTACTGGACTGTTTTGGACTATTTGAACTCGTGATTATCCAGCGTAGCTTTAGTATAGCTAGTATTTGCCTTAGTTTAACATTGTTTTATTTAAAAAATCAGAAATAACTTGGATATGTAATTGATTTTGAGTTCAGCATCTTTAAGCTCATGGTTTCAATGTAGGTGTTGACAATTTGGGTAGTTAACATCAGTGGTGTACTCAGATCAAATACGCATCTTCAATTTGACTGATTTGAATTAATTAGCTGTCTGATAGTTAAGTGCGGATAAAGTGCGAATCTAGGCTATCAACCTGTTCATGTTAATGCAATCAAGCCGTTTAGTGTAGTAGGTTCACGTTCATGAACTATTTGTTTTGTTTTGTTGTTAAATCTCATTCATGTTTCCCATTTGTTTCCACCCTTAGCGACATTTAGGAAGTCACCAGTAGATACGTAAGCAAAGAAATCGAACTGTAAATTTAAATATAAATTCAGCCCGAAATTTGGGCTCGAGTTGGCCCATTTGCATGAAGCATTATCAGAATGGTACGTGACCCATTCCTGGTCACCAAACTGCCACAAGTTAGAAGCTGGTGCCTGTTTGGGCTGGAAGCCCAATCTATGTGTTTTCTTGTGAATTGGACTAAAACCCAAATGTAGTAGCTCTTAAATTATGATAATTAATTAGGACTCTTTCTTTTATTAGAGACAAATAAAAAATAAAAAATCATAGTTGCTTTAGGATTGGCCTTTAAATAAAAATGAGATGAGCCTCGCTAAACAAAACACATAAATTGTGGGGCCCTCCATAAAAGTTTATAAAAATACTTAGACGTCGGGATGGGCCGTTTAGCGAATTTCACGGTTTTCCCCAAAGATAATAAAAGCGCAGTTGCTTTAAGCGCGTATTTTAATAATATTACCTTCCTGAATGCGGGTGCACATTTATGTGACCCAAATCTAAATCTCAACGAAGTCGAAATGCGTCAAAAGCCACGGGTGCACTGGTGTGACGTGGTTCGAGATACATTTTCACGACGTTGCAAGTCTTGTTAAAAGACATAAAATAAAAGCGGTTAAAATAAAAACGCACATAGGTTGGAATATGTTTTAGAAATCGAGGTAAAA
>NC_031994.1:5260906-5286212 GCF_001879085.1 Nicotiana attenuata
AATACATTTTAAATTTCAGCAATCAGGCGCCCACCTGGAGAACAAGGGAATACATTTCGAATTTCAGCAATCAGGCGCCCACCTGGAGAACAAGGGAATACATGTCAAGGTCAGCAATCAGGCGCCCACCTGGAGAACAAGGGAATACATTTCAAGTGTCAGCGATCAGGCGCCCACCTGGAGAACAAGGGAAGTACAATTCAAATTTTAGCTTTCAAATTTTTAGTAGTGTTTGGTAACATGATGCGCCCAGCCACCAAACTGGGGCAGAAAATTCTTTTTTTTTGTTTGTCTATTTTGAAATCAGGAGCCCGCCTGGAGAACAGAGGCATTTATTTCAAGTTTTAGCAATCAGGAGCCCGCCTGGAGAACAGAGGCGTTTATTTCAAGTTTTTAGCAATCAGGAGCCCGCCTGGAGAACAGAGGCATTTATTTCAAGTTTTAGCAATCAGGAGCCCGCCTGGAGAACAGAAGCATTTATTTTCAAGTTTTTAGCAATCAGGAGCCCGCCTGGAGAACAGAGGCGTTTATTTTCAAGTTTTTAGCAATCAGGAGCCCACCTGGAGAACAAGGGAATATTTCAAATTTCAGCAATCAGGAGCCCGCCTGGAGAACAAGGGAATACTTTTTAAGCGTCTGCAGTCAGGAGCCCACCTGGAAAACGGACACATGTTTCAAGTGGTAACAATCAAGCATCATTCGGAGGAATGGCAGCAATATCGCCAATCACAATGCAAAACAACAACAGGAATACCATCGGAAGATTACAAGATACAAGTTCAAGGCAACACAAGAACAAGTTAGAAGACATAGATAGGACCCTCTTGTAATTCGTAGATCATAGCTTAGGCTAGCTTCTTTTCATTTTAACACGGTGTAATAAGGAGGTCAGCAAGCAGTAGCAACAGCAACAGCAAAAAGTCGCAGCTCTTGGTAGTCCCAGCTACCCAGACATTCCCGAACTACACTGACCTGATTCCTGTTTAGCCCAGGATATGTAGGAAACCTCTGAAGCAGGGTGCGGTCAACTCTTTCAAAAAATGCTTCACACGGACTATGTGAACGGGCAAAAATCGCTCATTTCCGCTCACTTGTCTTTGCACGAAAACTCTTCGTGTTTCTGGGCAAAGAGGGGCAGCTGTGAGCACGTGATTTTTGCCTTAAGCAAATTATTCCAAAAGTTTCAAATAAAATAATTTCTTTATTATTTTATAATTTTTGTAATTTTTTTTTGAAATTTGTGTTAATTGGTTGCATGATAATTCATATGAAAATACAAAAAATATGCATTTGCATTTAGGGATTTAATTTCACATTTTAGTATTAACTAGTATTAATTTATTTTAGAACAAAATAGGAGGAAAATAACAAAAATAACATTTTTGCGTTCTTAGTTTAAATTTGTATTAGGTTGCATAATTGTTAGAGTCAATTTGTTTTTGGATTTTTGTTTAGCATTTAATAAAATCAAAAGATCAGAAAATACAAAAATAAAAAAAAACAAATTGAATAAAAAGAAAATTAAAAGAAAAAGGGCTGTTGAATTGAGCCCAATGTAGAAGTCACCCGCCCAGGCCCAAAACTAAATCAACCCCAAGCCCAATCCCAAATATTACCCAACCCCACCCGGTCCAGCACCATCTTAAACAAAACGACGCAGTTCAGGCAAGCTCAATCTCAGCCCTTCACTTCTTTTGATCCAACGGTCCACAACCTTCCTTGGTTAATTATTAAACGATCGGGAATATTAATTAAATCGAAAGACCGTCTCTCTCTTCCTCGTATCTCCTCTGAGCACGCCGGAACCACCGCCGGCGGCGAACGCCGCCATGGCCAATCCATCCCAAAATCACACCCCAGATTCTCTTTCTCTTCCTCATTCCAAATATCAAGTCAGTTTCCCTCGAATCCTCCCGTATCTCGTCGAATCTACATCAGAAGATTTTCCGGCCAAGTCGCCGGTTACGCCAAATGGTCCCAAATTAACACCATTGGACCGCCTTGACCTCCTCTACCCAACCCCCATAGCCGCTTGGCTCGAATATGACCAGAACGGCTCGAATATCTATTTCAAGTTTTCCGGCCAAAACCCTAAAATGGCCAAAGTACATGCAACTGATGTCAAAGGGCCCCTGGACCTCCCTTGTAAGGAATGGATCGTCGATAAAGCTCAAATGACCCTAAGCATGGCCGAATTTGGGAATAACCCGACTAGCCGGAGTTTCTTTTTCTCAGTAAGTTTCCCTAGGTTTCTTAACAGTTCTTTGTAGTGAATTAATTGTTGTGTTAATTAGAGCCTAGTCGTATTTGTTTTGTGTCTATTTGGTTCAATCGGTTAGTTTGTTTGATATAATCCCTTTCATCTTACTTAGTCAAGTTTAGGATCTAGTCTGATTGTTGTTTCTGATTGAGTAGCTTTAATTCAAAATATGTTCTTTAGATTTTCCGATTTAGTATTAAACCCTATTTTAATTCGGGTAGATTGAATATTGATCAATTAAATGTGTAGGTTTATAATGGTTTTGGATTTTTAGGCTTCATTTAGTTCTAGGTGATTAAATTAGTTCTTTGATCTGTTAAATGTTCAGTTTGCCTGATAGATTGGTTTGCTTACTAAAGCTTGGTTTAATTGAGCTAAGGCGGGTAATTTTAGTTAGGAAGATGGGGTAGTTTGGGGAATAAACAAGAGAAATAAATTCAGACTAGGGGAGGTTACATGTGATGGTAATTTAGGTCTTACTTGGGGAAGGGTAGGTCATAGAAGCTTCTAGTATGTTGTTCACCTATAAATAGGCATTCATTTGCCTTGTATAAGAGGTTTTTGGGAGCTCCAAAATTTTTTCCCAAAAGGTGCTCTCTAAGTTTCAGATCTGATTTTGAAATTCAACATTCAAAAACCCTAAAACAATAGAAAACCTCTAGAAAACCAAAAAATTCAGAAATACTGTTCCATTGAAAATTTCTAGTTAATTTTGAATCTTAACTTCTGAATTGCATCATTTCACCTAATAGTCCGTTTGCTGATACATTCTGGTGGTGCCTGGGTGTATCTCGAGTGGGTTTGGGTCCAATTGAGGCTATTTTAGGCTGGTTTTGTAACTGTTGGTTTCAGAAGTTGTCCTGGGATTAGTTCTGAGTCTGTTTGGGTGTCTGCAAGTGTATTTTGGCTTACTATTGGTGCTACTCTTCTCTGGAAACAATTCTGGGCTGTTCATTCTGTTTTCTGAGCTGTTGTTGATCATCAATCTGCTACTGCTGACTCTCATTCTTCTTGTTCTATTTCAAATCCAGGTACACGCGTTGAATTCACACTGATGTAATCACAATTTGGAATAAAATGAAGTATTAGTTCAGATCTATGCTCATGTGAATGCCTGTAGTTATAGTTAGTCCAACAATGTGTAATTGTCTAGTTTTAGTTTGTTTGAATTGTATTGAATTAGGAACTGTTCACTTAGAACTATTTCTACTGATTTGAACTGTTTGGAGTTGTACTGGACTGTTGTGGACTATTTGAACTCGTGATTATCCAGCGTAGCTTTAGTATAGCTAGTATTTGCCTTAGTTTAACATTGTTTTATTTAAAAAATCAGAAATAACTTGGATATGTAATTGATTTTGAGTTCAGCATCTTTAAGCTCATGGTTTCAATGTAGGTGTTGACAATTTGGGTAGTTAACATCAGTGGTGTACTCAGATCAAATACGCATCTTCAATTTGACTGATTTGAATTAATTAGCTGTCTGATAGTTAAGTGCGGATAAAGTGCGAATCTAGGCTATCAACCTGTTCATGTTAATGCAATCAAGCCGTTTAGTGTAGTAGATTCACGTTCATGAACTATTTGTTTTGTTTTGTTGTTAAATCTCATTCATGTTTCCCATTTGTTTTCACCCTTAGCGACATTTAGGAAGTCACCAGTAGATACGTAAGCAAAGAAATCGAACTGTAAAATTAAATATAAATTCAGCCTGAAATTTGAGCTCGAGTTGGCCCATTTGCATGAAGCATTATCAGAATGGTACGTGACCCATTCCTGGTCACCAAACTGCCACAAGTTAGAATCCGGTGCCTGTTTGGGCTGGAAGCCCAATCTATGTGTTTTCTTGTGAATTGGACTGAAACCCAAATGTAGTAGCTCTTAAATTATGATAATTAATTAGGACTCTTTCTTTTATTAGAGACAAATAAAAAAATAGAAAATCATAGTTGCTTTAGGGCTGACCTTTAAATAAAAAATGAGATGAGCCTCGCTAAACAAAACACATAAATTGCGGGGCCCTCGATAAATGTTTACAAAAATACTTAGACGTCGGGATGGGCCGTTTAGCGAATTTCACGGTTTTTCCCAAAGATAATAAAAGCGTAGTTGCTTTAAGCGCGTATTTTAATAATATTACCTTCCTGAATGCGGGTGCACAGTTATGTGACCCAAATCTAAATCTCAACGAAGTCGAAATGCGTCAAAAGCCACGGGTGCACTGGTGTGACGTGGTTCGAGATACATTTTCACGACGTTGCAATTCTTATTAAAAGACATAAAATAAAAGCGGTTAAAATAAAAAGCACATAGGTTAGAATATGTTTTGAAATCAGGTAAAATCAAATACAACAGTTGAGCGACCGTGCTAGAACCACGGAACCGGGGAATGCCTAACACCTTCTCTCGGGTTAACAGAATTCCTTACTCGGAGTTCTGGTTCTCGGACTGTTAACAGAGTCATAATTTCCTCGGATCGGGATTCAACCAGTGACTTGGGACACCATTAATCTCCCAAGTGGCGACTCTGAATATTAATAATAAATCCCGTTCCGACTGTCCTTTAATTGGAAAAACTCCTTTACACCCTCACAGGTGTAGGAAAAAGGAGGTGTGACAGCCTGCATCAGGCTCCCTATAGCTTAATCTATATTGCATTTATGTAATTTTGGTCTGTAATAATCATTTGTAAACAGATATTGGGGTAACTGGTGGAAAGGGAGGGTAGTTGTATGATACTGTGGGTAAAACTGGGTAGAAAACATGCTATAGGCTTTATATTCTGCAAATCTACATTAGAAGCCATGTTCTAGGATGGGTGTTAACCGGGTGGGCCGGGCCGGGCCAGTATTATTTGGACCCGTACAGGTTTGGTTCCGGACCGGTTCCGCGCTTGCTCTTAACGGGTTTAACGGGTTCGGGTTAATCCGGGTAAAAAATGAACCGTACGAGTTACGGGTTGAGGGGGCCGGGCCGAGCCGGGTTTAGTATTTTTTTAATTTTGTTTTAATATTTTGTATAACTACTGTAAGTTATATTAGTACTTTGTATTAATATAAATAATACAAGAAATATGGGAAAAATTGCACTTATAAATCGCAAGTGCTACATTTATTTCAAAATTACAAAATTAAAGTTTGCATTTAAAAAGTAAATTAACAAAAAATAGTAAAACTAAATTTTTATGCATAATAAATTAATAATACTTCAAATTAATCTAACAAACTAAAACATTAAGCATAAATACGTCTAATAATTTAAAATAACACAAATTGTCTTAAAATCTTACAATAACACATATATAGCATATTTTAATAATAATATGTTACCATCATATTCTATGATTTTAACATTTATAGTTTTATACCCTAAATATATACACTATATGTTAAATTCCAACAATTTTAAACTATGTTAATTAGTATACAATAATTGGTATATTCATAATATATTCATGGTATATTAATGGTATATTCATGGTATATTATGGTATATTCATGGTCTGGGCCGGTCCGGGCCGGGCCGGTTAAACCCGTTAGAGGCACTATTCATTGGACCGGGTTTAACGGGTCCGGTTAACCGGTAAAAAATAATAAACGGTCCAACCCCCTCTACCCCTCCTACCCAGCCCACCCGGCCCCTTATGAACCGGGCCGGTCCGGTTCCGGTTTTAACCGGTCTGGGCCGGTCCGGTTCCGGGTAAACCCGGCCCGTTATACACCTTTAGGATTGATGTGTTCATTTACATTTAAACCATGTTGAACCTGTGCACTAGATATCTTGTTTTTAGGGCCTTCACATTTACTGCTTCAGCATGTTGCATGCTCAATTCCTGGTTCTTCGCAAGTACTGTCACATAAACATCCTGCTATTAAGTAATCTTAATAAAAACTGTCATTCCTGTTTAGATACCATGTTCTTAGGAACTTTGTTTGCATATGTTTGAACCACGTTTATTTCGATTAAATCAATAATTGCCCATGAAAAGGTTTAAAAACATACTCACGCATAGGTATCATGTCTCTAAACACAAATTGATAAATCGCATGTTATAATCTGTATCACCTAGATCCAGCATGCCTATAGGTCGAATAATCTCAAACTATTTAAACAGCTCCTGCAACTGTGATTGTGTAGAATCCCACGCCTAGGCAAGCCTTAGGTAATTAATCTCCTTGTAAAATGAGAAATTGTGTTCTCATCATGTTTAAACTGCTTAAGTTTCACAGGCTATAAAACCAGTAGGCAAACTGGTTAGGATTCTGCCACCTCCCTTAAAACAAACCCTGCATATCCTGTATCTGTAACATTCATCTAGATATCATGTTCCTAGGTTTTCTGAACTTCTTCAAAATCAGCTGTTTGAGACGTGCTGTTTATTTACCTATGTATCTGTGGAGGTAAATATGAGCCTTTTATTTGCTTCTTTAATTGACAGTCCTATGTGTTATTTATTGTCGCCTAGACTTTTTCCTTTTTAACACCTTAGGATTGTCTAGAACTGCCCAAGTCTAGAGGTCCTAAATTCCTCCGGGGCCACAAGGAAGGGACGGGTAACAACACGCTTAGAGGTCGTTAATCAAACTCGCTTATATAACTATTAAGGGGGGGGGGGGGGAGGTAATGGGTAGTAAAAGGATATGATGACCTGCGCGTTAATGTCACGTGTAGCCCCTCTAGTTGAGGAGGATTACCGGGCATTGCACAGATTGATCCTGTAGGCTATTCAACTTAGGACTTCCCTTTCCCAATTCCTATATGTGTTTAAATTATCTAAACTTCTTTCATAAGTGTGCATTGGACCATCTCAGCTTCTTTGATCATATATGTATTTAGACTGTGAAAACTACCTTATTTGCAAATATGTGCTAAGACTGCTTACTTGTTAATTGACTAATTCACATAGTTTAAGTTCGGCTGGGACCCACCATTGTGGACCGCGAGGGGTGCCTAACACCTTCCCCTCAAGGTTATTTCGAGCCCTTACCCTAATCTCTGGTAATGCAAACTAGTTACTTGAGTTGATCGCTCTAGGTGCCCTAATGCACCTTAATCTGTTAGGTGGCGACTCTTCAAATACCCAATTCCCAAAAGGAAACGAGTTGTCCCCCCATGAATGTCGAAACCCGGACTCCGCAAAGGAAAAAGGGGGCGCGACACCGATACCAGAGCCTTCGACCTCGGAGAAATCGAGCACCAAAGGTAAGCAGGCGGCTAAATAGCAATCACCGCCCCCAACCTCGACGGAATCGGAGCAACAGGTAACCGAAGACGAATAAGAGGATTTCCTTACTCCTCAAACCTTCGTCGTTCCCGAAGAGTTCGATGCAACCAAGTCAACTATCGAGGAACTGGAGCAGGTCATACTGATCGAATACATGCCCGAGAGAAAGGTATACCTAGGAAAGGGATTAACGCTCGAACTCAGGAAAAAACTCATTCAATTTCTTATTAATAATATGGATTGCTTTGCTTGGTCCCATTTAGATATGACAGGGATTCCACCAAAAATTACAACACACCGGCTAAGCATCGACCCCAGGTTCAAACTGGTAAAGCAAAAAAGGAGGCCCCAGTCCGAGGTGAAACATGCGTTCATAAAGGACGAGGTAACCAAACTTCTTAAAATAGGGTCTATTCGGGAGGTAAAGTGCCCCGAATGGTTAGCCAACGTAGTTGTAGTTCCTAAAAAAGGAAACAAACTTAGAATGTGTGTAGACTATAAGGACTTGAACAAAGCATGCCCAAAAGACTCTTTCCCACTGCCCAACATCGATCGAATGATCGATGCCATGGCCGGCCACGAGATCCTAACTTTTCTCGACGCCTACTCCGGGTACAATCAAATTCAGATGAACCCGGAGGACTAGGAAAAGACTTCATTTATTACTAAATTTGGAACTTATTATTACAACGTAATGCCCTTCGGGCTAAAAAATGCAGGAGCTACATACCAACGCCTAGTTAACAAAATATTCGAAGAACAAATAGGTAAAACAATGGAAGTTTACATTGATGATATGTTTGTTAAGTCCCTGCGCGAAGAGGACCATTTGACTCATTTGCAGGAGACATTCGAAATTTTGAGAAAATAAAACATGAAGCTTAATCCGGAGAAATGTGCCTTCGGAGTTGGCTCGGGTAAGTTCCTCGGCTTCATGGTATTGAATCGGGGTATCAAAATTAACCCCGATAAGATCAAGGCCATCGAGGATATCACGGTCGTGGATAGTGTGAAGGCCGTGCAAAGGCTAACAGGACGAATAGCTGCCCTAGGTCGGTTCATTTCGAGGTCATCAGATCGGAGTCATAGGTTCTTTTCTTTGCTCAAAAAGGAAAAGGATTTCGCATGGACCCCGAAATGTCAGCAAGCCTTAGAAGAATGAAGCAATATCTATCGAGCCTGCCTTTGCTTCACACCCCGAAGGTAGATGAAAAACTTTACCTATACTTGGCAGTATCCGAGATAGTAGTAAGTGGTGTACTAGTTCGAGAAGAGCAAGGTACGCAGTTCCCTGTTTATTATGTGAGCCGAACTTTAGGAGATGCTGAAACTAGATACCCTCTCTTAGAAAAACTAGTACTTGCATTGATAAGCGCATCTAGAAAGCCAAAAACCATATTTTCAGTGTCATCCCATATGTGTATTAACAACTTACCCCCTTCGAAATGTTTTGCATAAGCCCGAGCTATCGGGCCGGTTGGCCAAATGAGCCGTCAAGCTTAGCGGGTACGATATCGAGTATCTACCCGGAACGGCCATCAAGTCGCAAATCCTAGCTGACTTTGTGGCCGATTTTACGCCGACCCTCGTACCCGAAGTGGAGAAAGAACTCCTACTATGATCGGGTACATCATCGGGGGTATGGACCCTTTTCACGGACGGTGCCTCGAACGTGAAAGGGTCCGGGCTTGGCATTGTCTTAAAGCCACCTTCGGGTGGTACCATTAGGAAATCTATCAAAACTTCTAGGTTGACTAATACTGAAGCCGAGTATGAGGCCATGATTGTAGGTCTCGAACTAGCTAAAAGCTTGGGAGCAGAAGTCATTAAAGCCAAGTGCGATTCACTGTTGGTGGTGAACTAGGTAAACAAAAGCTTTGAAGTTCGAGAGGATAGAATGCAACAATACTTGGATAAGCTACAGGTAACTTTGCACCGCTTCAAGGAGTGGACTCTAGATCATTTGCCTCGAGAACAAAATAGCAAGGCCGATGCATTTGCTAATCTGGGATCCCCGATCGAGGAAGATGATATCGTCCCGGGGACTGTCGTCCAGTTATCGAGGTCTGTGGTTGAAGAGGGTCATGCCAAGATAAATTCAATAAGTTTGACTTGGGACTGGAGGAATAAATATATCGATTATTTGAAAAATGGAAAACTCCCATCGGACCATAAAGAATCGAGGGCCTTACGAACCAAGGCTGCTAGGTTTGCATTAGATGAAGATGGAACATTGTACAGGAGAACGTTTGATGGGCCATTAGCGGTGTCTTTAGGTCGGGGGACACCGATTATGTTCTACGAGAAATTCACTAAGGTACTTATGGGAATCACTCCGGCACCGAGTCTTTGGTTCGCAAAGTTATTAGAGCAGGGTATTACTGGGACAACATGGAAAAAGATACTAAGGAATTTGTCAAAAGATGTGATAAGTGCCAACGGTTTGCACCGATGATCCATCAACCCAGAGAACAACTCCACTCGGTCCTATCCCCGTCGCCTTTCATGAAATGAGGAATGGACATAGTCGGCCCTCTACCAACGGCCCCAGTAAAGCTAAATTTATTTTGTTTATGACTAATTATTTTTCTAAATGGGTGGAAGCACAGGCCTTCGAAAAGATCAGATAAAAAGAAGTTATTGACTTCATCTGGGACCATATCATATGCCGGTACGGGATACCTACCGAGATTGTATGTGACAATGGAAAACAATTCATCGGCAGCAAGGTGACGGAGTTCCTCGAAGCACATAAAATAAAGAGGATCTTATCAACACCATACCATCCAACTGGAAATGGACAAGCCAAGTCAACAAACAAAAATATCATTCAAAACCTGAATAAAAGGTTGGACGATGCAAAGGGGAAATGGAGAGAAGTTCTACCCGAGGTCCCTTGGGCATATCGAACAACATCAAAGTCTAGCCGGGGGCTACTCTGTTCTCTTTAGTATATGTCCCCGAGGCCCTCATCCCTGCCGAGGTCGGAGAACCCAGCGCCAGGTTTCGACATGCATAAGAGGAGTCAAATCACGAGGCTATGAATACTAGCCTCGAGCTATTAGATGAAAAATGAGAAGCAACACTTGTTCGGATGGCCGCGCAGAAGCAAAGGATCGAAAGATACTACAATAGAAGGACCAACCTTTGACACTTCGGAATCGGGGACTTAGTTCTACGGAAAGTCACCCTCAATACTCGATACCTGAATGAAGGGAAACTGGGCCCGAATTGGGAAGGACCATACCGAGTCCTCGGAGTTGTCGGTAAAGGATCTTATAAACTTAGCACAATGGAAGGTGAACAGCTGTCGAACAATTGGAACGTATCGTTACTCAAACGATACTATGGCTAGGGTATGAATGTATCTTTCTTGTCCATTTGAATTTGAAACTAACTCATTGCAGGTGATTCGATCGAAGCTATCAAAGGCACCTTTTTACACGAAGGCCTTAGGTTTTAAAGCATGGATTGCACTCTTTTTCCCTTAGATCGGATTTTGTCCCAAATGGGTTTTCCAGCGAGGTTTTTAACGAGGCAACAACTATATGCTACCCAAGGAGAACTCAACAGTACCCAAGGCTTCTTTTCAATCAACCTCGAATACTGGGGGGCATCACCCTCGGAGGTTATATTTTCGAGGAAAATATTTCACGCCAAAGAGGGCCTCGATAGGAGAACTTTGTAATGGGCCAAACGGTGAAATGAACCGTGTCCATATAGAATAGTCGAGTCCCGACGGCAGCACATGTACGCAAGTATCAACTATTTGAAAAAGCATTCTGTTTATATCAAAAACATTTTGTGTCTCAAAGAAGTCTACTATAATATGAGCTCTACACTTATAATCCTACGGGAAACGGCTCAAGAGCCAGAGCACGAATGCACCCCCGAGATACTCGGGGACTGTCATCGACAGTCAGCGCATCTGAGTCATCGATAACTCGGACTCATAAGAGCTCAAAGAGGCATCCCCTCGATACAAAGGCCAGGGCCAACATACTCGGGGACTAACCTTTCGGACAAGTTCGAAAGGTTATCGGGAAACAAGTCCAAGAGACATACCCGAAGGCTACGACCATATTAAAGACTACGGTCATATAAAAAGGCTATGACCAAAATAATACGGCTCGGAGATATCCTACTTCCGCCATAAATTAAAAGCCTTCAAACACTTTGAAAAAACCAGCTAAATCAGGCTACCCTCGGCAAAAGCAAAAGATAAAGGGATTCGATAAAATTAGCCCTCGAATAATTTAGAGGCATCGATAACATCAGCCTTCGGAAAAACCTCAAGAGGTATTCGATTATGTTTACATAAACAAATTACCAATAAGGTTCCAATCCGTCGAACCTTCAAAAAACCCAACGAGTACAAAAAACACATGCTAAGGCATAGATAAATTTTTACTAAGTCTTTTAGCCGAAAAGAGGGAAAATTTATAGCCGCTTTAGAGGCCAAATTTGCCCAACTTAAAGAGCCTAAAGGCCGATATATAAGAGCCTAAGGGCCAACTTAAAAAAGCCTAAGGGCCGAAACATATAGGGTTCGAGACCTTGCTCTCACTCAACTCGGACTCAAGAGTCCCATTATCCTGAGCTCACGCCAAATCAACTTAAGCCTATCTCGAAGACTATAAAAACCTTAAGAGGTATTCTATTATAAGTTCGTGGATCATACGCTGATCACTAAAAAACCTAAGGGTTGTTATATTCGGAATCCGAGCCAAGGTCCACTTGGTCAATAAGTTATCAATTTTTTCGTAAAATAAAGACAATGAGGGATCAAGGATGAAGCAAAGGAAATCTTTAAAGAGATGTTTACAAAATATATTTACAATACCCACGAGGGGTCCTTACACAAAAATAAAGAAACAAAAAAGAAACCTAATCTATTTCGGGGCTACATCCTCAGAAGCAACATCTTCAGGAACTGCGTCCTCGGGAGCTCTATCTTCGGGGACCTCCTCTTCCTCGGGGACTCCATCTTCACCTTCCCCACCCTCGGAACCACTCACGGCATCTTCATCATAGGAAGAAACAAGAAACCTGACATCGGTGTCTAGCGCCTTTGCTTGGGCTATTTCTTCAGTAAGGTCAAATCCTCGGGCGTGGATTTCTTCGAGAGTCTCCCTCCGAGATTGGCACCTAGCCAAATCATTACTTCATTTTTCCCAGCTGGAGGCCTCCCTTAGCTCCGCTTGAACAACATTGGCATCCCTTAAGTATACGGTGATAGACTTATCAGTCGTAGCCTTTATCTTCTCAACTTCAGCCTTGGCCTCTGCAGACCCCGGCTTTGGCAAGACTTGCCTCTAGCTCCTCAATTTTCTTGGCCTGGGCCAAGTTATTCACTTTTATACCCCGGATATGAGTCTCAGCCGAGGCTAGTTGGGCCAGAACGGTTTCTTTATCGGCAGCAAGCCGATCCATGCTCTCTTTCCATCGGTGGCAGTCAGCCTTAACCCGATCGACCTCGATCCGAAGCTGCCATATCATCTCCAACTTCTGCTGCACCTGAGACATCCAAGTGTTAGCCTCCGCAGTAAGGCCGAGAAGGCAATACTGTGTTAAAATCACAATTACCTGCTCATCTAGCTCAGCCTCATTTTTCCGAGCTTTGGTCAATTAGTCCGAAGGTCCTTGAGCTCCTCCTCCCTTTGGCTACAAAGGAGCCTCAGTGCCTTCTCTTCACCTGAAACCTTCCCGAGCTCGGCCTCACATTGGCTCAGCTCGGCCTTGAACTTGGTGATGTCTTACACATGAAACAAAGACATGTCAGTCAAAGGAAGGGAGGAAAGAAAAAATTACAACTACAAAAGTTAATGTTTAGCCGAGAAAGGAGACGTTGAGCCTCTTCGAAGAGGGTGGATGCGTCATTAAGGTCAACGGTATCGTCAACCCCGGTGAAACAGTCCCAGAAAGGATCTTCTTCGAGAATCTTGCTCGGGTCAGGCGTCCGCAGAGCCCACGCATCCTTTATTGCTTCTTTAGAGTAAGAGGGTAAAGAAGGTGAGTGACCCATTGTCACGGCCCCGAGCTCCTCACTCGGGGTGCTCTGATTAGCTTCGGTCCTCCCAGCACTTGTCCCCTCTGGCCTACTTGCTGAAGGAGGGGGAATGATATCAATCTCCGGGGACTCGAGGGCTTTACCCATAAATATTTTTTCAAAGTTCCTTCACCACAAGACGAGGTCTCAGGTTCAGAGGGCTTGGCGGCCTCGACTGGTTTCCTAATTCGAGGCATCAGCGTCGTTTCTTCACCCTTATTCTCTTCATCTTCTTGGGTGGCGAAATCCAAATTCGCGTGTACAAGTTTCCTCCTCGGCTTTCGAGTAGGGGTCCCCTCGTCCTGTGAATCTTCGGGCTTCGAACCCCTCTTTCTTTTGCTGTCCTTCCCCGATTTCAGAATCGAGGATGCAGTCTTTTCCCCAGGCGGGGCTGGCCTCATTTCGGAGACATCTCCGATGCCTGCACAAATAAATATGAACGAGATGGCACCACCAATAAAAGAAGAATATCAAAAACCTGAGAAGAGAGTTTACCATGAAGTTTGGCCTCCCATTTGTCCCTTGATAATTCGCGCCATTTGCGCTCATCGTACGAGGAGGTTGCAGCTAATTTTTGGACCCAGTCCTCGAGGTCGAGGACCGCTATGGGGCGTCCAAAATTACGGTTGCAGAAAGGGTAAAGGCGTTATGAAACATCGAAGCATAACATGAATAGATATTTGGAAAAGGAGTTCACTTACGATTAATGTTCCACCTCTCCGAGAACGGCATCTTTCCCCTGGGGATGACGTCCGAAGTCCTCGCTCTGATAAACCAACCGGCTCATCCAGCCTCGATCTTTGTCCTCGTCATTACTAGGCCTTTTTTGATCGGCATTGAAGTTTGATGAGACCTCGAAATAATTGAGGTCGATATAGCCGAATGAGATGGTTGAGGGTAAACTCTAACCCCACGACCATACTGGAAAAATAGCCCAGCATGATCACGATGCGCCAAAAAGAGGGGTGAATCTGGCCGAGGGTAACTTCGTACGTTTTGCAAAAATCGATCACAACCGGATCGAGGGGACCCAACGTGAAAGAGTAAGTATAAACACTTAATAACCCCTCCACGTGGGTAGCGATGCTTTCCTCGGGGCTCGGGATCTGAACCATGACCTCGTCTCCCCAGCCGCAGTCCCTCTTCATGGCTTTGAGGTACTTCTTCGAAATCGAACAAATATATCGAGATACATGTTCGCATCGGCCTGGGATATCGGGAGGATTCTCAACATTGAAATCCGTCTTTATCACACAACGACCGGGGGTGATTTCGTGAAGGGCCGGCGGCACCACCGGTTTGGCCGGCCGGGCAGTAGAAGAAGACGATGTTTTCTCTTTTTGGGGGACTGTTTTGGAAGTTTTAGCCATAGATCTAAACTAAGGAGTTCAGGCGGTGGCAAAGTGTGGTGTTTTATGCGATCTTGGTATTTTCTGGTGATCAGAATAAAAGTAGTGAGAAGAGAAAGAGATGAAGGGGAAAAGTGAGCAGAATAAATGTAATGAAGAGGTAAAGTTTTTGGTCCAAAGAAGAAACTCCATATTTAGAGATACAAGGCGACGGTTCGGCGATGCTAGTGGCCGACCATTATGGCTTGCATTTAATGTTTTGGGGAAGCGAACCGACGGGACGTTCTGGTCACTTCGAGCGCCTACGTCATAGGAATGACATCATCCAATCGAGGTTCGAATCGTTTTTTATCATTTTACTCAAAGAAACGCGGGGACAATAAGGTCGAACTCAGGTATGCCCGATTTTCCGAGCTCGAGGGATCACTTTAAGCCCGAGATCAGGAAAGGTCGAGTTCGAGCTTTACGGACCGGACTCAAGCTCGAAGACAGGGCGCAGTACCTAAAGATTGAAGTATGATGGATACCGAAGCCGAGTATGCTCTACCCCGAAATAATGTAGTTATGTGTTCCTAACAGAAAGAGCGAGATTCCTGCCACGTCCCCAAAATCATGGCGCAAATCCCGGAATAGAATTGTACGATTCCGTACTAGGCGGTTAAACAGCTGTATCAATAAGATTCCTTACTGTAAATGGAAATGTACCTTATTTAGGGTTCCCCTATTATATAAAGGGGACCCCAATCATTTGTAAGGATCATCTAATCATTGGCAAAGAATATACTATCTTACTTTTCTCGCTTATTGTTAATCAGAGTTGTCCTTTTGCTTTATTGTTCTTGGTTCATCTCGAGGTCACTAAGCTCGAGGTCACAAGTGCTTAAGTAACACTGGTTTGATTCACTTGTTTCTTTCATTTATACTTCACACTTCTTGATTATTAATTGGTATTGAACTAAATAACATATCTTTAAAATCATAAATCAAATTTAATTGTTACTCGTATTTTCGAGGTAAACAATAACAAGTAGACGAGAGGGATATAATAGGAAGAATTTTCCTATCATACCATTGCTTTACCTTTCTAGGGCAAAAAGGAAGACTACATTAAAAATTGAAGTAGGCTTTCAACACGTTCTTGCCAATTGGCATGTCGTGTACAAAATTACTACTCCCATTTTATTGATGATTACAGGTATCTGATGCTTAGAGAAAAGCTAGCATGACATGCAAATTGGAGAATTTAGAGCGCTTAAAATTCAATCGTACTTTGCATCTACAAGTGGAAAGAGTTATTGTTAGCCTTAAGGGGTCCAAAGGGAAGAGGCAAGATATTTCAAGTAGATGAAAGTGATATCGCTCCAATTTTCTATTCTTTACCTATTTAGTACATAATCGATATCCACTAGGGTTGTGCACGGATCGGATCCGATCGGATTTAGCACATTTCGGATTTGGAATTCGGATTTCGGATTCTAGAAAATGCAATTCGAATCCGATCCGAATTATATCGGGTCTGGATCGATCGAATTTCGGATCGTATTATTATGCCTCAAAGTTGCAAACTAATATGTATGTTTTCTTTGTAAAAGAGGCAATACATTAAGAAAAATTCATGTTTATGCAATTATGAGAGTACTATGGTGCCAATATAGCTAAATCTAGCAATTGTAAAGGTAATAACTTGGAGGAAGATGTAAAGAAAGTACTGACTATCCGAAATTAAGGTATAGTATTTATACATTGCCTAATAATTTCGGATTCGGATCGGATCTGATTGAAATATACCAATCCGGATCCGATCCGAAATCCGAAATTTTAATAAACACAATCCGAAATCCGATGCAATCCGAAATTCGAAATTGAATGGATCGGTTTGGATTTCGGATATCCGATCCGAATGAACAGCCCTAATATCCACTACTACACGAGCCCGTTTGGATTGGCTTTTTTTAAGTACTTTTAAGCCAAAATAGCTTTTAAGTCATTTTGTAATGTTTGGATAAAGTAAAAAAGTGCTTTTAAGCACTTGTTTTTAAGCTAAAATGACAAAAACGAGCCAAAAGCTAGAATTCCTAACTTATGACTTAAAAACTATTTTGGCTTAAAAGTCACTTAAAATAAGCCCATCCAAACGGGCTTACCAACCAGGATTAAGACGGTTATCCCGGTATGAAATTTGTGATTAAAACTATCTTATATTTGTTTGAGGGTATTAGCTAAAAACTAGGATAACTTTTATATTAGAATTATGGGATTATCTATCCCATATATAAGACCAGACAGATAATCAGTCTAATAATTCCAGGCACTCCTGGTTTAACAAACAATCCCTTAGTGAATTTTTCAGCAAAAATATGGATTTGTTAGACTAGTGGAAATTTAGTTTAAAAAAAAATTTTAGAAGGAAATCAAGCGGGGATAGCTCAGTTGGGAGAGCGTCAGACTGAAGATCTGAAGGTCACGTGTTCGATCCACGTTCACCGCATTTCATTTTTTCTTCTGGTTTTCGCCATTTTAAATTATTTTAGACTTTTGGGACATTTTTCTTTTGCATTTTCTCTTTCCATCGCGCTCTGGTCAGTAAATATTAAAGTCTTTGATAATCGAAATGAATATGATTAGGAACAAGAAATTTATTGGTTTTTAAAAATATTAATTAAAGTTCACTAAAAATTTTTAAACCAATTATAAAGCTTTTCATAGTAAATAAGCTCATGATTCGGTTTCTATATATATCTTTGTAATCCTGAAAAATCAAAAGATTGTAAGGTTAGTACACTTCCATATACACTTGGCTCACTTAAATCAGTTGAAAAAGGAATTAGTTAAATTATAAGCCTTAGTTTTATACTTTTATTTAATGACCTAATTAAGATACCTAGAGTGATTTTAATAAAGTTCATATGAAGTGCGTTCGCTTTAAGCGTACTTCATATTTATTCCATTTTTATTCAAGAGGTACATATTCAAATGGGTGAAAATCATTTACATTCCCCAAGTTTGCTTTACAAATCAAACTCATCCTCCAACTTTAAACAATTATCATTTTGCTCCTCATATCAAATGTGATTTCTTAAAATGCGTATTTTACCCTCAAATTCTTTATCTCTTAATTATTTTTATTCTTTAATATAATAATATTTCTATATTTTAATTTATGTTATCGACTTACTGATGATAGGCTATAATTACGTATTTTAGTCGCTTATTACACTCAAATTTACTGCACTTTAATTGAGTTTGAGCTTTAATCGCTAGTGTCTTGCACTAATTGTGTGTTTTATGCCTTGTAGGGGTGATTCCGAGCTATGTAGATGTTATGGAATGAATTCAAGTGATTTGGAGCTTTGAAGTCTGAGTAAAAGCCCAAGAAATTAAGCCGGGATCGTATTCGGGGATCAATGGATGATACAGCAACAAAACGAAGAATCGAGTAGGCATACTGTGCACTGTCTAGTAAAATACACATAACTTTTCGCTCAGAACTCCATTTGGGCTCCAGAATATATGATTGGAAAGCTAACTCAAAGGAATACAACTTTCATGTTTTACGTTTTTCCAAATTCCAAAAGGAACAGGATGAAAAATGCGGTCGAAATCGCGACCGCGGACCTGGCGCGGACTGAAACAGTAGACTTGCAAAGTACCGCGGCCGCGGACGTCCAGGCCTGGAAACTTATCCTTTTTCGCGTAGGAGAAGGTATTTTTTCCCGACCCTACTTGGTATATATACATGGAAAAACGGTATTTTGAGGGGAGGAGACCAATTTTTGATACAGATTCGACCTAAGGAGGCAGAGACACAATAGGAGCAAGGCGGAGAATTCTTCTACGAGCTTTTCCTTCCTCTTCCTATTTTTCATTGTTGGTTATGACTTTTAGTATTGTAGTTTTACATACTATTATGAATAACTAATTTGTTATCTAGGGTTTTGATAGAACCTTTTGTAGGATAAATTCTTGTTATGTTTTTATATAATTGAGCCGTTGGATTTCTCTACTTGTTCAACTACGTGTTTATTGTTGTTGATTAAATGGCCATCGATTGACTGTGCCTATTTATTATGTGTTGCTTGAGAAATGATACATATTTAGGTGGTTGTTGAACAACGTCACTCCTAACGTATGTGAGAAATCAATACAGCGGGTTTAAAGGCAGGTTTAGAAATAACAAAGCTTTGACGTGGTCATAATGAGCGGTTAGATAAAGCCAACTAGTGTAGTTCGAAAGAATATGTCTAGTAAATTGTTGTAGTTGCTCGAGAGAGAATTACGGCATCTAAAGTGCTCACAATCAGTAGAGAATACATTGGCAAAATTGTAGGGAACATAACTAGAAGGATTCCGATAATTGGGGAAATCATAACTCTAGACCTCCTTAATTTAGTCTCCAACCCTTTGTCTCGTTAGTTGATAATTTTACCGTTTTGTAGTATTTGCTAGTTAATTAGTTAGAAATATAAATCTTAATCTTTATAATTTAGAACATTGTTCAAACTTGTCTTCTTAGTGATATTAAACAGATATAGCTAAGCCTTAGTTCTCTGTGGGATTCGACTCTGGACTTTTAGACCGGATTATATTTGCAGCAACCGCTTATCCTTTTTAGGACTAGAGTTGGGCGTAATCACTTACCTATAAACAAATTAAAAAAACTTTTTCGAAACCAAAAACAAAGTAGGCATATAAGTTAATGATGTTCAATAGTCAAATAAATGGGAAAAATAAAAAATTACAATAAATAATTTACTCGTATCAGTAATTTTATTAATAGCAATCAAAACTCGGTCTATTTACAAAATTGAGAATAAAAGAGAGTGAAACTTTTATAAATTATACAATGCAGATAATAAGAATTTAATGGACGAAAAATAGAGGTAAATTTTATAATAAATTTGCAAAATTTATCTATTTATATGTTACATGAACTTTAATTATAATTTAGAAAAAATCTAGTAGTTACAATCAAAATTCAAAAATTGATATACACATAGAGAATAATAAAAATAGTGGATAAAATCACACACGCCGGCATACACTATGCGCATTTTAATATACATAATATTAAAATAATATAATAATAAAGTAGGAATACATTTTGTAATAAATTCATAATATGATTATTTTATTTACAATGTTAGTGAACTTAGATTAAATTATATAATAAGTTATAATATTTTTAATATATGAATAATTACATGCATAAAAAAATATCTAAATAATATAAAAAATGTATTACATATACGGGGAGTCGAAAATATCAAGGGTAAAATAGACATTGCATAGGATTAAAGGATGAAAATGACAATTGTTTAAAGTTGGAGGATGAGTTTGATTTTTAAATTAAACTTGGGGGATGTAAATGATTTTCACCTTATTCAAATTAAAAGATTTTCTTTCTTCATCGTGGAAAAACTCAAATGCAAAATGCAAGTATAAAGATTTGACTTGGTCTGCTTTAGAAACATAAATTGGTGAAATAAGCTGTTGATTTAACAAATAACGTACAAATTAAGATAGCTATACCTTATTTTAGCTCTATATTTCCATTTTATCTGAGATTATTACTACTTGATGAGTCAAATATTTTACCTTTAACCGGCATTCCCAAACATTTCTTAGATAAACCTAATTAGTCCTTCCAGCCCATAATAAGTGACCAATTTGTCTTGAGCACTCTCATTAAGGAAATACTAAATTCTAAACAAAAATAATTAATATGACTAAACTACCCTTAATTAAATATTGCAACATAGTTATAGTAGCCCCCTTACTTCTCTTCTCAAATGTGAGGAGTAAAAGACTTTTTAGGGATATGTACACAAGAGCAATTTTGGAAAAATAAATTAAATTTTTTCTTAATTATATAAATGGAGACTTATTTTGGACCAAAATAAAAAGACAAATTGGTCATTTATTGTGGACTGAAGCGGGTATAAAATATTACTAATATGATTTAACACTTTTTTTGACTTGGTAAGTTTTACTTCATAATAATCAAAATTTTCTTATCAAATTCTCATTGAAATTTTGACTTTCATGCAATCTTTTTTCTCTGACGATGTGTTCGAGCAAATTTGTGCACACTTTTATGCTTTTTCTTTAACTTATCGAGGACATGACACTTTTTCAACTTATCGAGGATATGACTCTAAATAGAAGGATATGTAGGTCAAGGATTATGGTAGAATGTTAGTAGGCAATCAAGTTTGAAATACCGTATCTGTTTCGTGTTTTCCTTATCATTATTATTATTATTATTATTATTATTATTATTATTATTATTATTATTATTATTATTATTCTCGTGTTATCTTAGCTTTCTATCTCTATTATATTACTACATGTTGTTTCCCTTGTGTCAGTTTTCTTATTGCTTTTTTATTTTGATGTTGTTTCTGTTCTTGACTTTATTATTTTTAACATGTCTTCTTAACTACTCCCCCGTTTCAATTTAGATAAGGTAGTTTGACTCGGCACTAGTTTAATAAAAAAAAAAAAAGACTTTTGAAACTTGTGGTCTTAAAAGCTTAAGGGGTAAAAGCTTTGTAGGGCCATGACATTTGTATGATTAAGAGCTTCTCATTAAGGGTCAAATGAGTAAAACGAAGAGTTTAAAGTTGAATTATTTCCAAGTTAGAAATGTGTCATTTCTAAGGTTAGGACTGTGGGAGGCGACTCGGAGCATTTCCCAGTTGTTATGGGGTTACACCAAGGCTCTGCGCTTAGCCCATTCTTATTTGCATTAGTGATAGATGCACTGAAAAACCATATTCAAGGGGATGTGCCAATGCCGTGGTGTATGTTATTCATTATAGTTCTAATTGATGAGACGCGAGACGGTGTTTACGAGAGGTTGGATGCAGGCCATGGAGTCTAAGGGTTTCAAGTTGAGCATGACTAAGACAAAGTACCTGGAGTGTAAGTTCAGCGCTGAGTCAAGGGAAGTAGGCAGGGACGTGAGGCTTGGATCACAGGTCATCCCCAAGAGAGGTAGTTTCAAGTACCTTGGATCGGGTATCCAAGGGGACTGAGAGATCGACGAGGACGTCACTCACCGTATTAGGGCAGGCTGGATGAAATGGAGGCTAGCATCTGGAGTCTTGTGTGACAAAAAAAGTGCCACCGATACTCAAAGGTAAGTTTTATAGAGCTGTGGTTAGACCGGCCATGTTGTACTGGGGAGAGTGTTGGCCGGTCAAGAATTCTCATATCCAGAAGATGAAGGTAGCAGAGATAAGGATGTTGAGGTGGTTGTGCGGGCACACTAGGACGGATAAGATTAGGAATGAGGATATTTGGGAGAAGGTGGGCGTGGCCCTGTGGATGACAAGATGCGGGAAGCGAGGCTAAGATGGTTCAGACACGTGCGGAGGAGAAGCCTTGATGCTCCGGTGAGGAGGTGTGAGCAGTTGGCTTTGGTAGGTACGAGAAGAGGTAGAGGTAGACCTAAGAAGTATTGGGGAGAGGTGATTAGGCAGGACATGGCACGACTGTAGATTTTCGAGGACATGGCCCTTGATAGGAAGGTCTGGAGGTCAAGCATTAGGGTTGTATGATAGGGGGTAGTTGATCTTTTTCTACTTCATACTGGGGGTGAGGCGGGTTTGATAGGGTTGATCTTAGACAGTTAGTGATTAATGTTGAGTCCATACTATCCTTTCTGTTTATCATGCACCGAGCCTTAATTATTGGTTATTGTTATTGTACGTCATCTATTTTATGGTTTTTGTGCTCCTATTACTATTTTTATGGTTTATGCTGACGTTACTGATGAATTGTCTCTTGTTGTTTTATTTTCGTCTTCCTGAGCCAAGGGTCTATTGGAAACAGACTCTCTGCCCCATCGGGGTAGGAGTAAGGTCTGCGTACACACTACCCTCCCCAGACCCTACTTTGTGGGATTTTATTGGGTTGTTGTTGTTGTTGTTGTAAGTGTGTCATTTATTTTGGAACAAACTAAAAAGGAAAGTACCTCATCTAATTTAAAACAGAGGTAGTACTTTTTTCCTTTTTCAAACCTACTATGAATTGCTTTTTTTTGAGCCGAGAGTCTAATGGAAACAAGCTCTCTACTTCTACATGGTAAGCGGTAAGGTCTGCATACATATTATTTTTCTCATATTTCACACTATGGGAATATACTGGATATGTTATTTTTTGTTGTTTTATAGGCAAAATACATAAGTTAGCACCTAAACTATACCCCAAATCCCTGCTACACACTTTTTGAGATTACACATGCAATCTTTCAAAATTGTGCCTAGTACACACACTTTTTTCTTGACCAATTTTTGAGAATAAGCGTAGTGTCACGCACCAATAACGTCATGACACGTGTTAATAATTTTTTTTAAAAAGATTAAACACTTGAACCAATTTCTCTTTCCTCGTCTCTTTCTCCCTCAGAAGAAAGCCACCATACTTAAGTTCTTCTTTCTTTAAAGACCCACTTTCTTCATCATCTTTGTTCTTATTTACTATACTATTTCTTCTTACTCTATAAAATTTTTACCATTTATTAGTTTTTAGGTTTTGTTTGTTTTGTTTGATGTGGAATTACCATTGTTACCGATGGGTTTGCCACTGTAACAGTGGCCGAAAAATGGAGGTCGCCGTCATTTGCCTTTTTTAACCAAACGAGACCAGATTTGAACAAAGAACACCAGCTTGCCGGAAAGATTTGATAGCTCCACCCACGGGGTGAAGATCTGAGCTCGTCGACCATGAATTGACAATGGAACTAACGACCTGGCAATGGAATTCTCGGCTCGTTGCTTGAGGTCGGTTCCGGCATTACGAGTTATGGTTGACATCTTCTTAAAGGAGATGCAGAGGGAGGAGATGAGGAGGCTGAGGTTGTCGCAGGATTCCGAGGACGACATGGGCTCCAAATGGGGAAGAAGGGCCTAGATATCTTTTTCTTTTCATTTAATTATTAAATTAACAAAAATAAGGGGACAAATAAGATTTAGACACGTGTGCTTATATAAGGATTTGGACAGATAATGCATTGGTTTGACGCGCTCATTTTTTGTTAAACACGCGCGTGCCATCTGGCAAAAGTAGTGTGTATTAGGCACAAATTTGAAAGGTTGCGTGTGTAATAAAATATGATATATGTCCTCCGAAAGTGTGTAATAGGGATTTGGTGTAGAGTCCAGGTGTCAACTTATGTATTTTGCCTTGTTTTATACTATTTCACTAGTGTTAGAACCCACGCGATGCGCCGATAGTTTAACGGAATATTAATCTTATAAAATTATTATCTAATATATCATATTATTTTAATAAATATTAGTTACTATTTTATTATTTAATGTAGTGTACATAAATATAATAAAATTTATACGAAATCAAAGGATACAAAGCACTACAGTAATCAAATAAATTATTTATTCCTTGTTTATTTTTTATTAAATTAGCAAGTACTTAGTACTATATATTTACTAATGTGATTTTTTATTAATTTGTCAATTGGCTTAATATTTTGATACTACTTCTCTTCTAGTAGAACATACGTTCATATTTTCTTATTCTAGAAATATATATTTTATTCTTATGTTATACTGTTTAAAATTCTTCAATTGTCTAAATTTATCAATAATTTTCTTGAGTATTATTTAATTATATTTTATTTATTAATTAATTCAAAATATAAATATTATAAAATTATCTTTATCCACCTCTTTTCGTACATTCATTTCTAATATTTGATTGGTTTTCTCATTTTATATTTACTGAAAATTTAAGCAATATAATTTTTTTACTAAATTATAATTTTGAATTCATCAAAAGTATAAAGAGATATGCCTTTTTATTATTTTTATAAAAAACATACTATTATTTTTAATAATTACTAAAATGTGTAATTTTGGAATTATTTATTGTAAGATAATTTTAAAACTCCAATTTGAATGAGTAGAATATATTTTTGTATTTTTATTTTTATTGATATTATAAGATATCTATATTTATTAATTCAAGTAGTGTAAACAATTAATTCAAAATTTAAAATTCAAAAAAAATTAGTTAAAAAAGTAGTTTATTTATTCTTAATAATGCCACTTAGCTTTTTGTGGTTAAGACACTTGTCTTAATGTAGTGCTTTCGCTTCTCCTATTCTATATAGATAGAAGTCATTATTTTTTAAAGAGAAGGAGTAACAATTTTTCTTTTTCTTTTTTCGGGTATAGTAAGTCCAATTTCAGCTTAATTTTTGCCAAGTAATGGCCAGTAAAAAAGTTACTTTTTACACCTCAAAATTAATTTGCCGTAGCCGTTAGCCCGTTATATCTATCTTTCCTGTCGCCACTTGAATCTCCAAATTCAAACTTCAAATATACAATTATTAATACCGCCCTCTCCATTTTTGAAATTTCTATAACGGCCACTTCCTCTTCTTCCTCACCCCCCCCCCC
>NC_031994.1:5286232-5350701 GCF_001879085.1 Nicotiana attenuata
CCCCCCCCTCCCCCCAAACTCTCTCTGTAAATCTCTCCAATAAATCCTTTCGAAATTCCTAAATATTAAACCCCCTTTTTCCTCTGAATCCATATAATTATTGCTGCAATGGCGACTCTTACTCCTGGAATTCTACTAAAGCTACTTCAATCTATGAACACCGGTACACGTGTCACCGGCGACCACCGTACGCCACTCCTTCAAGTTATCGGAATCGTACCGGCGCTTTCCACTTCCGATTCACTCTGGCCTCACCACGGCTTCTACGTACAACTCTCCGATTCCCTCAACTCCACTTATGTCTCCCTCTCCGACCGCGACACCGATCTCATTCTCACTAACCGGCTTCAGCTCGGTCAATTCGCTCATGTTGACCGGTTTACCTTTGATTCCCCTCCTGTTCCACGCGCTGTGAACCTCCGCCCTATCGCTGGCCGCCATGGCTTCATCGGGTCGCCTGAACCTTTAATTGCTAAAATTTCAAATGGAGGGTTTCTCATCCAGCCCGTTTCGGATTCGGATCCTATTTCTGTTTATTTGTCAAAAAATGGAAGAACAGAGCCGGGTTCGGGTCCAAAAGATGGAAAGGAAAAAGTTAGGGTTAGAGAAGTACTTGCACCAAAAGAAAATGTCGAAATTAAGGACGATTTGAAGAAAAAATCTTCTGAAAATGTTCATCAACCGAGGAGATTTTCGTCTCCAGCATCGGTAAAGCAAAGGTCAGTACTCAGTACTGGAACTGCATATTTACAACACAGGCGTGGTGATCGGTTAGACCTTCTGATTAGCTAACATTTCCTTTTGTTTAATTCACAGGTCAGTATCAGCAGGGAAGAAGAATATGGGAAGTGGAGAAAGGGATCCATCACCGGCCGTTAAAGTGAAGAGATCAGCATCACCAGTGCCATCAAAATGTGTTGTACCAAGTTTGGCGGCTGCGAAAGAAGAGAATAGGAGCACAGCAAAAGAAGCAGCTATTATAGTGCCGTCAAGGTACAGGCAGCCATCGCCTACAGCTACGAGAAGGCAAGGGAGTCCGTTGGTGGCGAGAAGGATGTCGTTGTCGCCTGGACGACGGTTGTCTGGTGGTGTTAAGGTTTCACCTGCTGTTGATTCGTCCGGGAAGAAGAAACTGGCTGCTATTGCTGCTGGAATTTCTAAAGTTTCTGAGGCGATTGTGGGGTCCGGTAAATCGAGTAGGAAGAATTGGGATGAAGGGACGGCTAGCAGTGGTGACTCTTTTGAACAAACAGAGAAGGTTTTCTCAAAGAAAAAACCGGATATTCAGGCAATTCTGAGAACTCAGGTGATATTTCTTGATAATCTCTTGTTCTTATGGAAATCTGATTACTTCATGATGTGCTGAATGCAGTGTTATTAAAGGCATATGCTTCCTAGCTGAAGCCATATGCTTTATAGAAGTGTGTACTTCAAACAATGATGTGCAAAGCGATCGCAATGAAAAGTGGTTGGTTCTTTGAATATCAAGTTGAGGAGTTGGATTAGTTTCAGGATTATAGTACACTAAATTCATTAATGTTTGGTGATTTTTAATATTGTGAAAGTGTATGGTTGAGCTATATATATTAGTTGAAAATTAATTCAGAATATGTTTTATACTTTCTAAATTTGTGCCATTTTGTCACAAAAGAATAGTGGATGCTACACTCAGCACCCACTGAATTAAACCACTATCTGCCTTTGAACATACTCTTATGATAAACACGTATAATATGATACTTTTGCTTATGCTAAATTTAAGCACTAGTTATTAGTTTCTGATTGATAATGGCCTAAGCAATTATGTCATTTTCCAGGCTGCTATTTCAAGGCGTCTGAGTGATGTAAGCAGTCATGCTGATGAATTTGGAAATGAAGGGAAAGTAAAATCTGGTGTTGCTGAAAATTCCCCTGACACTGAAAAGCCTAACAATGTAGCTCCAGTCATTCCAGTTCATGAGAAGAAGTGGATTGATGGCAGTGTATCGCTAAATTCTGTGTCCTCTGAACTCGCAAAGCTTGGAAAGGTATGGAGGAAAGCTTTTAAATTGAAAGTGCTACTATCCCGTATTAGCTAGTTTTGCATCTGCTGATTGCATTGAGCTAGAGCAAAACCATAATAATTTCTTTATGGAAATAATTGAAGTTTATTCTTCTCATTTGTGACTAAGAATGATAACTCGATCCGTCTTGTTGCTGGTGCATGCATACTAATCTTTCCTTATTGCAAAATGCAAATGGTTTTGGAGAAGATTAATGAAATTAGCTGAATTTATTTGGCTGTGTTATATATATATATTAATGATGATGCAAATGGTCAATTTGTTGGTGTAGGAGGCTATGCAAAGGAGAATAATTGCTTCAACAGCTGCAGCTGAAGCCTTGGAAGAGGCCCTTGCCACTGAGACTATTGTGAGAAATTTGAGGTAAATGTCATCATCCCTTAGAGCTTTGCCATATCATTTACCTTGCCACTGAGACTATTGTGAGAAATTTGAGGTAAATGTCATCATCCCTTAGAGCTTTGCCATATCATTTACCATTGTTATGCCAAACGTATGACAACTTTATTAGCTTATGCCACTAAAACAAAGTTGAGCTCAAAGGGAAATGAAGATACAATCTTGAATTACTAGGATTTACCTAGTCAATAAGGAGCTTTACCCATGGTAATTTATGAAAAAGAAAGCTACACTTTTTTTGCCTTCTGTGGAGTTAAGGGAGGGGGGTAGGGTTAGAATGCGTCTAACTTCTCGTCATCTTGAGCACATTCAAACTAATGTAGCCGCTGACTCATAAATCGATGCTAATGAATTTGTTGAGCTTTTTGTTTAGTTATTATATATACTAGGTTCTTGAACACTGTCGATGTTCTTAAGACAACTTCTTCAACTTAATTCTTGTCTAGAGAGGAAAACACTGTTGGGACTTCAAGGAAATTAAAATGTATGCACTTAATATTCTGTTTGCCAAATAGAAAATAAGAAGGGAGCATAAAGGAAAGAGGAAACGTTTCGTTGCTTAAAACATGCAAATGGGAATTGAGGAATTCTTGTTGGACAAAACTTTATACATTCTCTTTCATTTTCTTAATTCTGTCTACCTTTTGCAGTATGTTTTCAGATCTACGCTCAACATCCAACCCCAAAAACCCTCTGCCAACTATTGATCGTTTCATGTCGATTTACGAAGATGTAGTGAAATCAACAAATGTCGTTGACTCAATCACCAGCAATCGTGGGGTGCAAAAATGTAATGAGAATATGATAATGGAGCAACCAAAATCATCACTTCTTTGGGTGGAGGCTGCTCTAGCAACTGATCTTGAAATTGTGTCTCTTTTAACAAATCAGAACAGTGGAACTCAATCTGCATCATTGAAAAGCTCTCCAATATATCAATCAGCAAAAACATCAAATAAGAATCCTTCGATTGTTTCAGCAGTAACTGGAACTTGGACAAGAGGTAATGGGATGAATGACACAGTAGAACTTGCAAAGAAGTTGCAATCTGAGATGCAAATGTGGTTCATCACTTTTGTTGAAGAGTCATTAGATGCAGGTTTTCGTGTGTTCAAGAATTGCTCCATGGCTTCTGATGGAGGTTCAAACTGTGGTTCAATTACAGCTATTTTGTCACAACTCAAGCGAGTCAATGCATGGTTGGATCGCGTAGTCTCAAAAAAGGATGAGCAATTGATACAGAAGATAGAGTGCTTGAAAAGAAAAATTTATGGATTTGTCATTCAGCATGTAGGAACAACTGCTGAAAATTCAACTCCTACAACATCCTAAAATTTATGTTCTATCTTTTAGTTTTTACTTTCTTTCTTCGGTGTAAAAATAATGACTACTAGTTCATCAGTTTTAGAAGTGAAGAATTTCTCCATTCTTCAATGTATTGGATTTGTTTTAGCATCTCTGTTTAATGTACCAACGTGCCCTTGGTATTCTTTTGTTGATAATGGTTACATTGTGTGATCAAATATTCATCACTTATTGAAATATTCTGTTTATTGTCAAAAGAAATGGCAACTTGATGATTCTGATTTGGGTTTGGAAACTTTTTCCAATGATATGGTGCTGGAAGTCCATATACAAAGGGTCGCGATAGGGTGAGCTAACCCCAAAAACTCGTGCTCAGTTTAGAATGCAGGCTGCAACTCCCTTGCATGAAACCGGAATCGCTAGTAATTGCCGGTCAGCCATACAACGGTGAATTCGTTCCCGGGCCTTGTACAGTTGGACAAGTGGGGAGTGTTGGGGTGAACCAGAAAAGTTTGGGTAGGCACTATTCCTATCCAAAGAACCTAAAAGCAGTACATTATAAAACAATGGGTAACAATGATCCAAACAGAGTGTAAGTGTAGCACCATCAATAGGTCTAAATCCTGTTACGACATTGATCGCTTCATTAGGAATTCCTGCACGTGTTAAAAAACTTGCTCCGGAACGAGGACCTCGTGTGGAATTGGCGCAACCTCGGGCTCAGGAAGGCGCGGTTCTGGTTCTCTCTTCCCTGACCTCATTTTAAAGGAATGTGGATCTATTCTTGCATTGGACTTAACTCGGGGAAAGCTGGAAAAAGATTCACAAATAGCCACTTTTCAGCCCCCCATAATTGAAGTAATAGCCATTATCTTGAAATTGAGTGAAACTTTAGGACAGTGATTATATTTTAAAGACAAGGCTAAAAAGTGACCAGTGAGCGCATTTGATCACAATTATAATGTTAACAGATGACTCAATCTCTTGACCCGAGGGTCTATCGGATACAACCTCTCTACCACACATAAGGTGTAAGGTATGCGTAAACCCTACCTGCTCCAGACCCCACTTGTGGGGATCACATTCGATATATTTTTATTGTAATAGATGGTTCAACAGGATCAAATCCAATTCACCAATATATGGTGAACAATTAGGATTGTCATTTCTTTATTGGAATTGAGCCAAAAAAAAAAAAAAAGCTTCCATATTGGAACAAGATGAAACAATATCACACTGAATTTTCTATTCCCAAAAACAAAGGCACTTAAACAGCCAAAAGGATGTACCTCAAATAACAAAATTTTATTGTCTGGTTATATAACATGAGATGAGATATTATATATCAATAGTATTCTCTTTTACTGCACTTTATGTCTGTAAAATTTACAGCCAAGGGGAGTTGTAAATGGGAGTGGCTACAGATTTTACTTGAAGATACTTATGAAGTCCTTCCATTCCCAAATCCCTTTCAAATCCACTGCTTTTGTATCCTCCATACGGGCAATCCGGATCGAAAGCAAAGTAACAGTTTATCCAGATAACTCCAGCTCGAATCGATCTTGAAACTGTGTTGGCAATGTTCAAGTTATTTGTCATAACACCAGCTGCTAGTCCATACTGTGTACAATTAGCTCTCTTGATCACTTCCTCTACCGTCCTGCCATTCGTCACATCATTAACGATAAGGTTAAAGTTATTTATACTGATATTAGGTTACAAGGGGGACCTTGGTGTAACCGGTAAAGTTGTTGCCACGTGACCAGGAGGTCACATGTTCGAGCCGTAGAAACAGCCTCTTGCGGAAATGCAGGTAAGGCCACCTACAATAGCAGGAGCTTAGTGCACCGGACTGCCTTTTATACTGATATCAGGTTAGTTACTATTTTATCAGGTTATCAGTTAAGTATTAGTTGTATTATAAAGATTCATACGTCAGTGCATAGAACTTAAACTTCGATATGATTTAAGTTGAACATTTACTCTTTGGAAATGCTAATAAGGGAGTGAACTTACTTGAACTTCATTACTGATAAAACAGGTCCAAATATTTCTTCTTTTGCAATTATCATATGATCCTGCCAAAATCATTAAGAAGATATATGACACACTGTATATTTGATCTCAGCATTCAAATGCAAAAAATGGTAATTTTCGAATACTTACTTCTACATCGGTGAATATGGTTGGCTCAACGAAATAACCCTTCCGATCCAACGCGTTGCCCCCGGTTAACAATGTAGCCCCCTCCCTCTTTCCATGTTCAATGTATGAAAGTACTCTCTCAAACTGTTTCTTATCGACCTGCATCAGGTAAATAGTGAGTTAAGAGTAAACACTTACGCGATTTTGGTTATGTCAAGTAGCAACATGTTGAAAGAACAGTTCAAATGTATACTTGAGGTCCTTGATGAGAATTTGGATCAAAAGGATCGCCAACCACCCATGTTTTCGTTATCTCCACCAATTTCTTGACAAACTTATCGTAAATTCCTTCTTGGATGAAAAGACGAGATCCAGCCACACAAACTTCTCCCTGAAAAAAAAGAATTGAAAGTGAGGAACATTACCTCATTGATGTGTTTGAGATATACTAATAAGGAATCAGAATGAGAAGTATGAAATTCAGTTTACCTTGTTAAATAGAATCCCGATCATAGCAAGAGGTGCAACTTTTTCCACATCTACATCGTCGAATACTATAAAAGGCGACTTGCCTCCTAATTCTAGTGAAACAGGTTTTAAATTGCTCAGCGCTGCAGCTTGCATTACTAGACGCCCAACTTCTGTCGAACCTGTGAAGCTTATCTGAATAAAGCACAAAATTATTAGCTGGTATGATTCGCCAAGGCAGTACTCTAGCTTTCAATTGCCGTTCTTCTTTCATGTACGAATGTGTCAATTAGGAATCACCTTGTCTACGTCCATGTGCGAGCAAAGTGCAGCACCAGCAGTCGATCCAAATCCTGTCACGACGTTGATCACGCCATCGGGAACACCAGCCTGTTTCAAGAAAGTAACATTGAAGAGGAGAAAACATAGTACTCAGTGTCATAAAACTAAAGGAAGCTGCTAACTTAAGGTATGACCTGAGGCGGATTCAGGATTTAGATTAAGATTCTCAGCATTGAACTCATTGTACTGTTAAAATTCATTATATTTTAGTAGGTTTTTACTTGTATATCTATAGTCGTATAAAAAATTATGGATTCAGATAAACCCATAGCCAAAAGGCTACATTGCCCCAGAAGGTATCCCCTGATCTGAGGATGAGCTATGATCCGGCCTAGCCTGGCTCGCGTAGTTCCAACAACTAGCGAGGAGCACCTTAGTGTACGATCGTGCCTGATCGGATATAAAAGTTTCACAGTGCATATGAAAAATGAAAAATTACCTGCTTAGCCAATTGAGCATAATAGAGAGCAGAAAGAGGGGTTTGTTCGGCCGGTTTGACAACCATAGTACAACCAGCAGCTAATGCAGGGCCAACCTTCATAACAAACATCTGAGTTGGGAAATTCCAAGGAATAATGTGTCCGACAACACCAATTGGTTCGAGCAACGTGTATCCCTGTATATCGCGTGACATCTTGAGAGTCGTCCCATGAATTTTATCCGCTGCACCAGCATAATAACGCATAAATTGCGCTGCACTAGGGATGTCCATTGTTTTTCCAGCAGCAAATAACTTTCCTGCATCCATTGCATCCAATGCTGCTATTTCTTCTGCATTTTCTATGATTAAGTCTGCAAACTTCAGCATTATATTTCTCCTCTCCTGATTGTAATCACAGAACAAAAGTAAGAGAATGCAGCAATCTTTTTATCACTAGAGAAAGGCAATATTTTTCTTTGTTTACATCTTAGACAGGTTGAAGGGAGCCTTGGCGTAACTGGTAAAGTTGTGCCATGTGACCAGAGGTCACGGGTTCGAGCCGTGAAAACAGCCTCTTGCAGAAAGGCAGGGTAAGGCTGTGTACAATAGATCCTCGTGGTCCGGCCCTTCCCCCGACCCCGCACATAGCAGGAGCTTAGTGCATCGGGCTGCCTTTATTTTTATTTTTTTTACATCTTAGACAGGTCAAACAATCATAGATGATGAAAAAAGATCAACTCATTTAGGACTGCGACACAAATTGAACATTTCCGAGTGAATATACAAGGGGCAACCTAGTGCACGAAGCATCCCGCGTTCACGCAGGATCCGAGGAAGGACCACAACCCAAAGGGTGTTATGTAGGCAGCTTATACAATAATTAAGATAACCGCTACAATATTTTACTAAGGGAACAAGGCAAACACAAGGTAACATTATGGGGTCGTTTGATACATGGGATAAGAATAATAATCTCTGAATAGGATTAACTTTATCCCATGTTTGGTTTGGGATATTAGCTAATCCCGGGATAACTTTTATACTAAAATGGTAGGATTAGCTATCCAATATAAACAGTGGGATTAGCTATCTCATACAGAAGGTAGCATAACTAATCCCATGAGATATTTATTCACATTACTTAGGTATAAGATTTTAATTCTGCAGAAAGTAAATTTTTTTCCTTCTAAATTTTTATTCCCATTATTTACTGGTTCATCCCATACAAAAAGATTTTTTAGGAAAAAAAAAAATCCTCAAACATCACTTTCTGTCATATTTCTGATGTAACCTATCATATCTACATTGAACTTTCATGTAAATGATACTTTAATCTGATGTTACATTTCATTACATTACTTCCTCAGTTTCTTTTATGTGCGCACAGTTTGACGGGCACTGACCAGCGGCGAATCTAGAATTTTTACTACATGGGTGCATGCACTACTAAAAAAAATGAAAAAAAAAATTATATTAAAGTGGGGATTGATCTCTCGTATTCTTGGTAAATAATTCAACCTTTAACTAAGTGCGTCATTCAACGTTTTTGAAGCATGAGTACCAACAGTTAATATTATATCAATTTTAAACAATATATACATAAAATATTTAATTTTACGAACATATCATGAGTTGACGTGCCCCATGATTTCTTCTATAAATTCGCCCCTGGCACTGACAGGGTACGGGCTGTAATTCTGATCGTAATTTCCAGCTTTTTAAAGTCTAAAAATAAATTAAATTACAACTTTCTATTCTGTGGCTGTAACGTTACAATCACTATATAATATCGTGTCCAACTTTATCTTCCTTTTCTTTCCTTACTGTAGGAACATTGATATCACCTTCAACATATTTTAGATTAAATTAGAATTTACTATTAATAGAAACTAAAGGGAAATTTTGGAAAATAAAATAAAATAAAATAAGACTGACACTTTAATCAAAAAGAGAAAAGTTAGGTTTGACACTCTTTATCATTGACTATCCATTAAGTAGTACATTAAAACACGTTTAGGGACTGACTAACTAATGAATTCACACTTGAAAAATCTTAAAAAGTACATCTTTTACTTAATATTCACTTACTATCTTTCTTTATTTGTATATAATTATTTAAGGAAAAAAAAATAAAAGAAGAATCGTAGAGAGGATGTTAATGTTTACTACTTCCTCTATTTTCTTTTTTAAAGATTTTTTACATACCCCTTGGTAAAAATATTTAATAATTTATTTGGTAGAGTATTTGTTTAAACTATTTTTATCCTTCCTTAAATATTACACTTAGTTCACACTCCGCTAATTAAAACAATAAAGGTAAATTTAGAAAGAAAAAAAAAGTAAATGACTACTTTTTTCGAATGTCAAATATTTTGAAACAAATTCAATTTACTATGATAACTATTTCATCTATTTTATTTTCTATGGCATTGTTTGCCTGAAAAAATTAATAGCACAGTCAAACATATCTATAACATATAAGTGATGAAGCCAGAAATATCCTTTAGGATGTTCAAACTTGAAAGAAGTAAAAAAAAGTTCTCGACAAAGAGTATTCAATATATGTCATATACCTTTAAAACTTATTATTTTATCTGTACGTACAGTGTAATTTTTCAATAAAGAGTGGTCAAGTGACCACCCATTAAGACATGTAGCTTCGCCTGTGACACCCAGTGGCGAAGCCACATGGATAACAGGGTGGTCAACTGACCACCCTTCGTCGAAAAATTGCACTGTGTACATAGGTAAAATATTACATTTTAGAGGTATATAACACATATTGAACACCCTTTATTGGAAATCTTTTTCACTTTTTTAAAATTTGAACACCCTTGGAGAAATTCCTAGCTTCGCCACCGGTGACGCCCATCATTTATAACAATATTTCAATATAATGACCAACTTTATTTTGGAACTGATTTTCATGTCATCTTATATTATATGTTCTTTATAAGTATTTCACTATAGCAGCTAAAAAATATCGAAAAAAACGACGTTTTTATTGAGAAATTTAATTATGTAATTAATATTAACCGGCACATAATATTTTACCAGAAGGGGAGCCTTAGCGTAACTGGTAAAGTTGTTGGCATGTGACCAAGAGGTCACGGGTTCAAGCCGTGAAAACAGCATCTTGCAGAAATGCAGGGTAAGGATGCGTACAATAGACCCTTGTGGTCCGGCCCTTCCCAGGACCCTGTGCAGGGAGAGCTTAATGCATCGGGCTGTCCTTTTTAATAATATTTTACCAAATCAAATAATTTAACATTTATAGTTAAATGAGATAAGAATATAAATGTACCATAGGGGATAAACGAGGCCAAGGGCCATTGTCAAAAGCTTCACGGGCAGCTTTGACAGCCAAATCAATATCAGCTTTGTCTCCTTCAGCAATTCTTGCAATTACCTCCTCATTTCTTGGATCTATCGTTTCAAACGTATTTCCTGCACATATTCAGAAAAAACTAAGCACATGGCACAAAAACTAAAGGCCAAATATTTTTTATAGACTTCTAAATATATACAATTAATTATTTCTTCTGTCCTAATTTATATAGCACCGTTTGATAAGATATTGAGTTTGGGCAGCCCTACACAAAGCATCCGTATTCACGCAGGGTTCGAGAAATGGCCGAACCCTAAGAGTGCGATATAGACAGCCTACCCTAATGCAAGCATTAGCGGCTTCTTTCACGGCTCGAACCCGTGACATATAGGCAGTGGCGAAGCCAGGAATTTTATTCAGGGTGTTCAAATTTGAAATAAGTAAAAAAAAATCCCCGATAAAGGGAATTCAATATATGTTATATACCATTAAAATCTAATATTTTACTTATATATACAGCGTAACTTTTTGATGAAGGGTGGTCAGTTAACCACCCTTAGGGCTATGTACCTTCGCCCCTGCCTATAGGTCACACTGAGACAACTTTACTGTTGCTCCAAAGCTCCCTTTCTGATAAGGCACTGAGTTTAAAATGAAAAAAAAACGTTTGCAACTTATAATTTAAACCAAGTGTTAGATTTTTGAGTGGCTATAAATCATCTAATTAGTTGATAATCACATCTTTATTTCATTTAATACTTACTCAGACCTATTATTTTATATCAAGTCATATTAATTCATGATAGTTAAATAATTTGCAAGGTAAGAATACATATATGATCAGAGACGGAGCTAGCTTATTAGGTGCAAGTTCGGCCGAATTCAGTCGGTTTTGTTTAAATATTGTGTTTGTATTAAAAAATTCATTAATTACGAACTCACAAACTAAAACGAGCTATGAATTCTGTGGTAAATTCAGACCTTTAACTTCAAATCCTGGATCCGGCCTTTGTATATGATTAAGTGAAAAAGTCTTATGTACACGTGGTAAAAACTGGGTAATTTTATCATTTCCATTATTACACTTTACTGCTTTGTAAGAATACTATTATTTTTTCGAGATCTAAATCCATTGCTCTATAAGATTCACCCAAAAGAAAAACAAATCTCGCCATGAAGTTTTAGTCAAGAAAAAAATTATTTTATATTCTGACATCTGTTTTGTTAATCTATTTTCTTCAAACCGTGTCTGGTTTTAGTTCAAAAAATTCCACCAAACTTCTCATAATGCAACAACCCATTAACAAATCTTCTAAATCCAAATCCAACCACTTAAAATTAAAAAAAATTAAAAATAAAAAAGAATCTCTCACACACACACACAAAAGCGTAAAGTAAAAAGGGGAAACTAGTACAGAAGCAGAGACGGACTTATGCTATATCCAGAGAGGTAACTGGCACCCGTAAAGTTAAGCAAAAACTTAAAAAATAATGATATATTAGTAGTGGACATCCTATATACAAAGCAGATTTTGATTGAATTTAAAAGTGCGATTCCGATTTTTAAATCCTGGGTTCGCCTCTCTGACCGGAAGTAATCATATAGAATTTTGAGTATTGAGCGTTTTCCCGGTAATAGGTATTATACAACACGAATTCGAATTAGTCAGGTTCTAATACGAATACCAAATACTGAGTAATAAAAATATCATATACTAGAATCAAGGGAAAAAAGCTGCAACAGAAAAGTTGAGCTTTATGGTTTTTCACCCGGTATTCGGCCCCGACCTATTAAAGAGAAAGCGCTCCCTGCCAGAATGTTTTTGATTTTCAAGATTTAAAACCGAGACGTCTGGTTAAAATTTAAAGAATCATATTCATCCCATCATACTGATGATACAAATAAGAATCAAGAGAACAAAGCTGCAACAGAAAAGTTGAGTTTTTATAGTTTCTCACTCGGTGTTCAGTAATATCATTGAAGCCCCCGACCTATTAAAGAGAAAGTACTCCCTACCAGGATTTTTTTTCATTTCCAAGATTTAAAACCGACACCTCTAATTAAGATTAAAAGAAATCATATTCATCCCATCATACTGACAGTACAGATTAGCTGATTTCATTAACAAACGGTAAAGAGGAAAAACAGAGTAAGAGATTAACCTGAAACAGAATCAACGAATTCGCCATTAATGAAGAGTTTTGTGAACTTAACCTTTGGAATTTGGAAGTGAGACTCTAAATTTCCATTAGATTTCACCATCTTTTGTTTTTTGAGAATTTCAACTGCTGGTATTGTCTTATGGAATTACAAGAAGAAGAAGAAGCACATGCATATTTACAGCATATATATAGGCTTAAAATCCGAGGGGTTATTTTCTCGTGGGGGTCGGTTAAAGAAATATGACTTATAAGGTGGCGTTTTCTTCAACTATTTAATTAATTAGCTTAGACTATGCCATAAAAATTTATTTGTATCTGATATTTATACCACAATAAAAAATAAGTGTATCATATTTAGAGCCCAATTTAGCCATCAAAATTTTTTCACCTTTTTCCGAATTTTTTTTGCTTTTTGTTAAATTAGTGTTTGGTCATAAATTTTTCAATTTTCACTTGCAGATGAAGTTTGAAATTTTTCAAAAATTTAAAAAACTCCCAAAAACTATTTTTAAGAATTTTCACTCAAATCATTCAAAAAAATTCAAAAACAACCCAAAGTTATATTCATGTCCAAAACACAACTCTAATTTTCAATATTATTTTCACTTGAAAAAAAATCACTTTTTTCGAAATTTTACAATTTTTATGTCCAAACGCCCACTTAATTTATAATTTAATACGAAAATGTATATTAATTAATTATACTTTAGTGTTGAGCGTGAATATGCAAAATTGAAAATACATATGTCACGTATTTAATTAGTTGGTGTAAACATAGATGCGAGTAAATTTTTACCCTTATAAATATGGACTATGTGAAAAAAGGTTTTTAGTCATTAAAAATGCTCTATAGGAAGTGAGATTTGTAATCTTGAAGATAGGACTGAATATAAATATTCAGATTAATGTGACTTGATAGTGTAAAAAAAATTATACTGGCGATAAATATAAGTTAAATTCTATTTTCCTTATTCTATTCAGTTAAATTGACTTACAGGGATGTAAAAAAATTATAATGGATGTGTATAAAAATTAAACTAAATATTTTTGTACATTATATATTGTTGTAATTTAACATACCAATTAATGGTTATCATAGAGATTAAGTGTAACTATTTTATACGTGATCTGATTATGTAAATATAGAATAATTATTGGTTTTTATTATGTTACCAAATAATAATTATCATACAAATAATTTATAATTCTTTTATAAGTAATCTGATTAAATAAATATAGAAATTGAATGTCTAGCTTCAAGAATTAAAGAGGTGCTTGTGAAAAATTACTTTCTTGATTTGACTTGAAAAGTTTTTTTGATAAATTGCTTAGATAATTTTCGAAGTAAACGCCAATGTAGCAGTCAGAGAGATATTGTCTTGGTCAATAAAGACTACTTGCTATTTTTAAAAGTTATCTAAGGAGGTAGATTGACTCTTGACTTTTGACAGCGGTGTAAACGATATTAATATAAAAAAAATAAACAAATGAATAAATTATTATAATAATAATATTAATTTTTAAAATATTTTTAGCCAATAATTTTAGTTTTTAAGTATGTATTTAGTAAAAGTTGTCAACAAAGTGGTGTCCCGTAGCACCGCATGAGACAAGAGATTTTAAGTAGGCGTTTGGACATAAGAATTGTAAAATTCGAAAGAATGATGAAAATTTTTTTCAAGTGAAAATGGTATTTTAAACTTAGAATTGTGTTTGGACATAAATTTCAGTTTGGGTTGTTTTTGAAGTTTTGTGAGTGATTTGAGTGAAAATTATAAAAAATAGCTTTTTGTAGTTTTTCAATTTTTCAAAAATTTCTAAAATGTATTTTCAAGTAAAAATTAAAAATTTATGAACAAATGCTGATTTAAATTTTATTGGAAAAATCTTCCATCAAATTTTATGACACCAAATGTGTACTCAAATTTTAGCCAACTGCCAAAAGGGACTTGTCGCATGTGGGTCGTGCTTGTCATTTCATAAAAGCTGATTTAGACCCCAAAAAAAAAGGGTTCGTGAATAATGGAAGAAGAAAATATAGAAAACGAAAGAAAACAGAAAAACTATATTTAGACGTATGTTGAAATTACGATTATTAAATTATATCTCCAATTATGCAAATTGAAAGATACTTTTGTTATTCAAAATTTCAAATTATTGGAATAGAACGAAAATTGCTTCTTCTTTTACATGATAATTCCCGAGTGGTAAAAATGATTGTAATATATACATAGTTTTTTAAAAAAATTGGATAATCTAACATAGATTTTTTGGCAAAAAGATTATTATATGCATATTTCTGCTTTTCCTCCCCTTGCTCTTTATAATCCGCAGAAAGAATCTAACAATAAGGGGTGAAGCTATGAGTGATCAAGTGTGGTCAACTAAATACTTTTTGCCGAATAATTAAACAGGATAAAATATTAAGTACTTGTTATTGATAAGAAATAAATCGTCCTTGCATAACCAACTAGCAAAGAATATTTAAATTTTGGACACCACTATTAAATTTCCTGGCTTCTCCACCGCCAACAATGTAAAATTTTCCTAATGAAGTCAAGTTATATTGATCATGCCTCAAAAGGCATACGATCGAATGTCGAGTAGCATATATAAATATCGACTCAGACCACTTTTACTGTGCAAAGTATCAGCTAATTAGTGTCGAGTCGACCTCTAGGGCTCTATTCGACTTGGAACTGGTTCAACTAGGGGTGTACATGGACCGGGTTTGTTTGGTTTTTATCCAAACTAAATCAAATCAACTATATCGGTTTGGATTGATTCGGCTTTGTCGGTTTTTTCGGATTTCTCGAAATTTTTTGTTACATGAATATTATTTCAATCTTACTTTGTTAAAGTTATAGATAAAGTTTTGATAAGTGAATATATGTTTAATAAAAACCGAAAGAACTTACAATTATAAGATCCACTAATATATTCTTATGGGAGATTTTTTTTTAGTAACACATGATAGTTATTTTCTTAGCCGTCTAACAATAATTTTTCGTTGATGCTTTTAAGGTTAACTGAATTTAATAATTAAACATAAAATCAATATGAAACATAAATAATGATGTGTTCTATTTAATTTTAATATTATCTAAATACCATTTAATTTCAAATTCGAAAAAAATATAAGAATTTAACAGATCTTGATATATGAAAATGAAAAAACAAAGAGATTGACACATTTCAATACCACGTGATAAGAAAGTGATGGGACAAACCCATTATTTAAAGTAAATAAAAATAGATGCACTTCATAGTTCTATTAAATATTAAATCTCATGAGAGGATCCCAAATATTTCTAGATATATTTTGAAGAAAATTCTATATAAAGTCTTAAAAGTATATATAAAAATTATATATTTATATGCCGCTTTGGTTCGGATTTTCTCACTTAATACCAAACCAAATCAAACCAAACCTACTCGGATTTTTTAATTGGTTTGACTTTTTAGTTTGGTGTGATTTTCCGGTTCGGTTTCAACACCCCTAGGGTCAATCATAGGGGTGTTCAAAACCGAACCGAAACCGAAAATCGAACCGAAACCGAAGCTTAATGGCTTATTGGTATCGGGTTAACGGTTTAACGGATGGGGAACGGATTGAATTTCTTTTATTAACGGCTTATCGGTTTGGGGGCGGATTATTCAATTTTCTTAATGGATAATCCATTAACCCGTTAAGAATATATATATACATATAAAATTTATTTTTATCCATATATCTATATTATTATAAAAGCATGAATACAAAGTCGGTTTACAAAAATAACCTTATAATATTAAGCATAATAACTCATAATAAAAGGATATAACCGGAATTCTAGATATTAACATTATAATCCTATTAGTTTTAGGACATAATACTACACGTTAGAATCCTACACGATACCAAGACAACTTATAAAAGGAATTGTAGCAACTAAGCGGCAGAATCACTTATATGGATGTTCTACCTTTTGTTTAATCTCTATGCAAATATAAATATTTCGCACATAAAGTAAAATCATAGAAGAGAAACTAATTGGAATTTGAAGATCACTATTCAATAATCGGATCTTGTGATAGAATGATAAACGAGAAGTCGAGAACCTAATTTTTATCCAAATTTTAAGGTTATTAAATACCAATGGAGGACAAGTTATTCACCCAAATCACTTTTACTCTTATCTATATCTATATATATGTCTATGTCTATCTATATCAATATTATTATAAGAGCATGAATAAAATGTTGGAGTACAAAAATAACATTTTAATATTAACCATAATAACTCACAATAAAATGACATAATCAAAATTCTAGACATTAGCCTTGTAATCCTATTAGTTTTAGCCTTTTAGGACATAATACTACACGTTAAAAATCCTACATGATAACCTTTAAGAAACCTATTAGTATAATTTTTTGGCATAAATATATAATACTACATGTTAGAATGTACACCGAATACATTTAGGAACATGTTAAATTTTCTATTAGTATAATTACTTTGGGGATATGGATATATTTTTAGCCATGTAATCCTATTACTTTTAGGATATACTTCTTAAAAAATTCCTATTAGTAATTTAACTTAAAAACGTATTATATTGTCCAAATCCATTTAGAAACATGAGAGCATATATCTATCTATCTATATTATTATAACAGCACGAATGTTTTATGCTAAATGTCGAACAACAAAAATATCCCTAAAATATTGATTGACTTTTATACCCTTAATTATTTACATTAGTGTTTACAGAAAATCGTATGAAAAGGACAAAACTAGAAATACTACACACTAGGATAGGTACTTGTAATAGAATCCATTGCAAATCAGGATCTCTTCAGCGACGGTGATTTATTACAACACTAAGTGCACAAATTTTGGTGGATTTGAATGTTCTATTATATGCAAAATATTAATTAATATTTGAAGAGATTTAACTTCCGTTTTTTATACATGGTATCTTTATTTTCCATGCAGAATCCCAAATTAATATATATTTATATTATAAATTTCCTACCTAATTCAATAAGAAAAGATTAGTAATCAAAATTTTAGTTGATTATAAAATTGTAAATATTAAAAAATAACTTAAATGGCTAATTTATTCTATTATATGCAAAATATTAATTGATTTTTGAAGAGATTTGACTTCCGTTTTCTATACATGGTATTTTTATTTTCCATACATAATCCCAAACTAATATATATTTATATTATAAACTTCCTACCTAATTCAATAAGAAAAATAGAAAAGATTAGTAATCAAAATTTTAGTTGATTATAAAACTTTAAATATTAAAAGAATAAATTAAATGATAATTTTATTCGATGCAAAATTTATTTTTAAAATAAAAAAAAGATAAACGATATTATATTTCATTAAAGGCCTTCGTGCTTTTAATATAGTATGTATCTATCTATATTTATCTATATATCAATCTATCTATATTATTATAAAAGCACGAATGTTTCATGCTAAATGTTGAACGACAAAAATATCCTTAAAATATTAATCAACTTTTATACTCTTATATTTTGTTAAAAAGATAGTTCCATATTGAATAAAATAATAATATCTAATTAATTTGCCTAATATTTTTGAATCTAATACCAGCTAATGATAGAATTTCTCAATGTACGTTACCTCCTGCCATCATCCACATTAGAGGCGCATCCGGGATTTAAATCTTATGGGTTCAACTTTTAAGGTTTTTAGCATTGAACCCATTATATTTTTAAAGTTATGGGTTCATATCCGCTACTTTTGCAATTTTAATGAATTTTTACATATAAGTTTTTACTCCGCATCGAAAGTTATGGGTTCAATTGATCCCGTTAGTTGTTCACTACATCCGCCTCTGATCCACATCTCCTTCACAGTTATACCAACAATCTCCTATATTATTCTTTTATTAAATGACCAAATATTAAAACTTTGAGTTGGACAATATCAATCAAACCATGCTCATTATGATTATTTTTTAAAATTTAATTTGAAACTCTTTCATAAATAATTGACTTAAAAATCTCGTGCAACGCACGAACGTAGAAACTAGTATATTAAATAATCAAAAACCCTTCTTCCTCCAGTACTCTATCAAAGTGAATTAGAATAAAAGAAAGCCAAATAAAAGGAGTCATCTAACTGTGACAAAAGACAGAATTTGATGTCTGAAACAAGATAACAACACCAGTTACACCACTGCTTCATCAACTTTGCCTGGGTTTTAAGGCATCCTAGAATTCTAAGCATGACGAACATTTATTTTAACAACGGCCAATTGAAAATCTTTCACATGGACTAAGGCCAATGTGCATAAACATAAATAAGATTCTAGACAGATGATTTACCCATCACGGTGTCTCTTCTGCTTCGTCCCTCTTAGTACGTCGACCACCTATTTAAACATACAGAGACTAAATTTTATTTTATTTTGATTGAATTAGGCCGATAAACCGCCCGATAACCGCCCGATAAGAGCTAAACCGATACCAATCCGTCCGATATCTTATCGGGTGGCTAGCGGATTAATACATTTAAAAGTCGATAACCGATAAGCCAAACCGTTAAGAGTAAATAACCGTCCAATCCGTTTGATAAGCAGCCCTATTCAACCATCAAGTTACTTTGTGAAGGTTTAGTGGTACAAATATAAGTTTTACACGTATCGACAAGTAAATTACCTCAAAGGTTAATTAGATATAAGTTTAACATATAATTTACAAATTTTCCATTTTTATCCCATTCTAGAGAGACTAGAATTTGGATTTAAAACTTGTAGTTATAATTTTTTACTTTACGTTTAACAGTTTGGGACACAGAGAATCGACGTGACCAGAAACCTAACACATTTCCCTCAGAAAGTACCGAACTTAGGCACATTTTCTAAGTCCTTTTTAGCGGAAATATTTCAACATAACCTCTTTATAATTTTAATAAAAGAAAATAATCTATAAAGATATCTTATATTTTATTTTTAGATTTCTTAGGTGTAGAAATAAAGATATTTTAAGAAATTTAACATAAAATTAAAAAGATTTCCAATATACCACAACCAATATTTGACTCGTCATTTTCTATTAGTATAACTGTGCTAGAGTCTTGTAGCTTTTGTTAAATAACGTTACGATTGATATTTTTCTAGGGTTTTATTCTATTACTGCAAAGTTTGTAGTCCAATTGTATACTTCAACATTTGATATCATCATTATGAATACGTTAATCTCCAAACTAATTAAGGGCAAAGGTGTGTCTTAATCATTTGGGCACAAACGTACATATCATAACAAATAGGGTATTAAAACGGAAAAAATAGCTTTAGAGTATAGACTATTTATTGTTTATTAGGCCAAAAGAAAAAAGGAAGTTTGTTTTCTTTTCCCCCAAATATAAATTAAAGTATATAAAGAGGAGTTAGGTTTATAGCTCATTAATCTTGCTATAAGTGGCTTTCATTAATTAGAAACACAGAAATATAGAATATAGGATGTTACTCCTAATGATAGCAACGTTTCCAGCCTACTAAAAATTGAGAAAAGAAATATATACTTGTGTTTTTTTAAGGAAAAGAAAAAGAAAGAAAACTAAAATCCATCATTTCACGTCACATTTAAAGAAAAAGGAAATGGATTAGATTATTAGATTAAAAATAGGATAATAAGTTTGCAGCTATCTACATTCCCCAGGACTACAACTAGTAAAAATAGAATACATATTGTGATGACCCAAAGGGTCATCTCGTGTTTTAAAAATCAAATTTGTGTTACGAAGCCTTAAAAATCTTCTTTTGTTTTACCTCGATTTACGTGCGCAGCAGTGGCGTACACAGAATTTTTCATAAGCGGTGTCACTATTTTTAGTAAGAGGCCCGTAACAGTCAAAAAATAAATTATGGAGCCAACGGAGTTCAAACCCAAGACCTCTCATACCAAACTAAGCTGTCAACCACTAGACTACTAAGCTATTTTGTTGCAAGTGGTGTCACTTTTAATGCTTTTATCTTGTATTTCTGGTTTACTTATTATTTTTATATATATAAATAGTAAAAAAATTCGACGAAGCGGTGTCCCGTGACACCGCTTGGGTCCATGTAAATCCGCCCCTGGTGCGCAGTCCGGGCGTATATCCGGAAAGCCCTTATGTGAAAATTTGAGAAAAATACTAAGTTTTGCCTTTAAAATGGAATTAAGTTGACTTCGGTCAATATTTTGGGTAAACGGACCCGGACCCGTATTTCGACGGTCCCGTAGGGTCCGCAGTAAAATATGGAACTCGGGCGTATGCCCGGAATCGAATTCCGAGGTCCCTAGCCCGAGAAAAGAATTTTTAAAGAAAATTATTTGCTGGAAAATATAAAGACTCTTTGAAATGAAATGATGCATGTTCTTGATGGTATCGGGCCCGTATTTTGGTTCCGGAGCCCGGTACAGGTCTAAAATAATATTTAAGTCGAACCTGTGAAATTTGGTAAGAATCGAAGTTGATTTGGTATAAATCGGGCCTTTAGTTGAGAAAATAAAAATTTCAATGTTCTTGAGAATTTTATGAATTTTGGTGCTAAATTTGTAGTTGTTGATATTATTTTGATGATTTGATCGCACGAGCAAGTCCGTATGATGTTTTTAGACTTGCGTGCATGTTTGGTTTGGAGCCCCGAGGGCTCAGGTGAGTTTTAGATAGGCCACGAAGTGAATTTGGACTTAGAAAAATAGCTGTTGCAGGTTCAGTGATGTTGCAAGCTCTGATCTCGCAATTTCGAGGTCAGGCTTTGCAATTGCGAGCCCAACATGCTTGGCAATTGCGAGGGTTTGATCGCATTTGCGAAGAAAACCCAGGCCTGCCTTGTTCGCATTTGCGAACCCTCCTTCGCAATTGCAAAGATATCAGGGAGGGTGAGTTACCGCAATTGCGACATATTGCTCGCAATTGCGAGGGAAGTAGACAATGCAACTTGTTCGCAAATGCGATGCCTGTTTCGCATTTGCGAGCTTCGCAATTACGAAGCTCCTGTCGCAATTACGACATCTGCGACCTGTTAAGTGGGATTTTGACGGGATTTTCATATCATTCTTCAAAATTTTAAAACCTAAACTCCTAAGGGCGATTTTTCAAGAGCAAGTTCTTCCCTAAATCATAGGTAAACGATTTCTAGCTCATTTTCTTCAATCTATTTCATCTTTTTACATGATTTCACTTTAAAATTTAGGGTTTTTCATGGGAAATTGGGTGTTTTTGGGTAGAAATTAGGATTTTCAAATTTTGGGGATTTGGACCTCAATTTGAGGTCGGATTTCAAAACTAATTGCATATTTGAGTTCGTGAGTGAATGGGTGATTGAGTTTTGATTCGAACATCGGATTTTGACCAAGCGGGCCCGGGGTCGGGTTTTGACTTTTTGGGGAAATCATTGGGAAATCTATTTTTCATGCATTAGAATTGGTCTATTTAGCATTTATTGATGTTATTAAGTAAATTATGACTAGATACAAGCGGAATTGAAGTGGAACCGAGAGGTAAAGCGGTAGTTGAGGCTTAATCTTGTCCGTGGAATCGAGGTAAGTGTTTGGCCTAACCTTAGCTTGAGGGAATAGGAGTTGTGGTCTTATTTTCTACGTGTTAGTATGAGTACGACGTATAGGTATGGTGACGAGTATCTATACGTTGGTGTGAAGCAATGCCCGTGAGTCTTATATCATGATTGTTGTGGCTCTATTATGTATCGTTCATGCTCAAATTGATGATTAACAATGTTGAACAAGCCTATGAAAGTATCTTGATAATTGACTATTGTTGAGTATTGACTTAAGTTGAGTTTCATTTTGTAAAGTATTTGTTAAAAATGAGATTGGTTATAGCTGATTCCCTTGCCGGGATGTTATTGTTGATTCCCTTGTCGGGACATATTGTTTCTATTGTTTGGGTGAGGAAGAGTGTAAAGTACGAAGTTTGATGCCGTGCATGATATTGTGAGTGACTGTAATGCACGAAGGGTGATGCCGTGCCATGATTTTGAGAGTTAATGCACGAAGGGTGATGCCGTGCCAATATTGTGAGGAATTATGCGCGAAGGGTGATGTCGTGCCATGATTATGAGAGGTAATGCACGAAGGGTGATGCCGTGCCATTTCTGTTGTTTCATATGGTGAGGACGAGAGTAAAAGCACGAAGGGTGATGCCGTGCACGTGTTACCGTTTCATTATTCTTGTTGATATAGATATGATGTTCATTATGGTTCTTTATTGATGCTTCTTTATTGGTTTATTATTAGAATCTGATATTCCCCGCAGCAAGCCCCATTCCCACCTTATTCTGTTGATTCCTGTTATTATGATTCTGTTAGTACATGATTTAACTGCACAGGTTTATATGATTGTCGTGTCCTAGCCTTGTCACTACTTCGCCGAGGTTAGGCTCTACACTTACTCAGTACATGGGGTCGGTTGTACTGATGCTACACTCTGCACTCTTTTGTGCAGATTTCGGTACCGGACCCAATGAATAGCTGAGGTAGCTGCCTTCAGTCCAGGGAGACCAAGATAGATCTGCTGGCGTCCACAAAGCCTAAAGTACCCCTTCCTTGTTTTAGTTTTCTGCTGTCTCTTTTCATTCCGAGAACAGTTACACTTTTCATTCTAGACCAGTGTTTGTAGAAATTCGTAGATGTTCGTGAATTTGTGACACCAGATTCGTTGATAGACATGTATTGGATTATTTGAATTTGTTATAACTCTTCCGCTCTTTTCATCTGTTTAGCTTTAGTTATTGTTTATATCTGTTGGATTGTTTGCTAATGGGTTAGAACCTTAATAGTTTGCTTGCCTAGCTTTCACGAGTAGGCGCCATCACGACTCCCGAGGGTGGGAAATCCGGGTCGTGACAAGTTGGTATCAGAGCACTAGGTTGCCTAGGTCTCACAATTCACGAACAAGCTAGGTAGAGTCTGAGGGATCGGTACGGAGACGACTGTGCTTATCCCCAGACTACAGAGTTTAGGAATAACTTCAGATCTATTCTTCTGTGTCGTGCGATTTGATTTCTCAATGCTAATTGAACTTCTACTCTGTTCTTTCGCAGATGGCGAGAACATGTGCTTCTTCATCCGCTGATCAGTAGCCCGAGCCCCCAGTGGAAACTCCTACGAGGGGCAGAGTACGAGGACTAGGCCGTGCTAGAGGACGAGGCAGGGGCAGAGCTCAGCCCAGAGCAGCAGCACCAGCGGCGGAGCCTTAAGTAGAGTTCGAGGAGGAGGTTCCAGCCCAGACAGTTCCAGCGGGGCCAGCTCAGGTCCCAGAGGGGTTCATCGGTACCCCGGTACTCTATGATGCTGTGGTCCGTCTAGTGGGCCTTATGTAGAGTGTCGCCCAGGCAAGCTTACTTCCTGTAGCACCAGCCGTCTCTTAGGCTAGGGGAGGAGCACAGACTCCCGCTACTCGCACTCCGGAGCAGATGGCTCCCCTGTTTCAGACTCCAGCAGCTCAGCCAGTTGGGGTAGTTCAGCCGGGTGTTGTGGCACATACTGGTGATGGAGCAGCTATGTCTGCTGATGCTTTGTGGAGGTTGGACAGGTTCACCAAGCTATTCACTACTACTTATGGTGGTACATCCTCAGAGGATCCCCAGGACTATTTGGACAACTGTCGTGAGGTTCTACGGAACATGGGGATAGTGGAGACTAATGGGGTCGACTTTGCTATTTTTCGTCTGTCAGGTTCCGCCAAGACTTGGTGGAGGGATTATTGTTTGGCTAGGCCAGCTGGGTCACCGGCTTTGAGTTGGGATCAGTTCTCTCAGCTATTTCTGGAGAAGTTTCTTCCTATCACCAGAGGGAGGACTATCGGAGGCAGTTTGAGCGTCTCCAGCAGGGTTCTATGACCATCACTCAGTACGAGACCAGATTTATTGCCTTGGCCTGTCATGCTCATCTTATACTTCCCACTGAGATATAGAGAGAGTGAGGAGGTTCACTGAGGGACTCGCTCAGCCTATTCGATTGCAGATGGCTAAGGAGACAGGGAGCGAGATTTCTTTTCCGGATGCGGCCAATGTGGCCCGGCGAGTTGAGATGGTTCTATCACAGGGGAGTGGTCAAGGGTCTGACAAGAGGCCTCGTCATTCGGGCAGATTCAGTGGTGCCTCGTCTAGAGGCAGGGATTCTTTTGGTAGGGGTCATCCTCCCAGGCCGTTTCATTCAGCGCTTCAGGCTTCCCATGGTGCTCCAGGTGGCTGTGGTTCTCATATGCAGTATTCGGATCAGCTACCCTACAGTGCATCACCAGCTCTTATCAGTGCACCTCTGCTCTAGAGTTTTCAGGGTTACTCAGGCTGTCAGGGTCAGTTTCAGGGTCAGCAGTCCCAGCAGCCGAGGACTTGTTATACTTGTGGCGATCCGAGGCACATTGCTAGATTCCACAGCCCGCCCGACCATCCAGAGGTAGGGGACAGACAGTTAGAGGTAGAGGTCGAGGTGTTAGAGGTGGACGTCAGGCCGTTAGAGGTGGAGGTCAGGCCGCTAGAGGTGGAGGCCAGCCAGCAGGAGGCCGTCCTGGGGATGTAGTTCAGAGTGGTGGGGCCCAGCCCCGATGTTATGCTTTCCCAGCCAGGCCTGAGGATGAGGCATCCGATGTCGTTATCACAGGTACGGTTTCAGTTTGCAGTAGAGATGCATCGGTTCTGTTTGATCCAGGGTCTATATACTCCTATGTGTCATCTTATTTTGCTACGTATTTGGTTGTGCCTTATGATTCTTTGAGTTCTCCTGTATATGTTTCCACATCGGTGGGTGATTCCATTGTTGTAGATCATGTCTATCGCTCGTGTGTGGTTATTATTGGGGGTCTTGAGACCCGTGTATATCTCTTACTTCTGGATATGGTTGATTTTAATGTCATATTGGGGATGGATTGGGTATCACCTTATCATGCCATATTGGATGTTCATGCTAAGACCGTGAACTTAACCTTGGCAGGGTTGCCTTGATTGGAGTGGAGAGGGATTCCTGGTCATTCTACCAGTAGGGTCATTTCTTATATGAAGGCTCGGCGTATGGTCGAGAAGGGGTGTTTGGCTTACTTGGCATATGTGCGTGATTCTAGTGCTGAGGTTCCTTCTATGGATTCCGTGCCAGTTGTTTGTGAGTTTCCATAGGTATTTCCTGCAGACCTGCCGGGGATGCCACTCGACAGGGATATCGAGTTTTGCATTGATTTGGCTTCGGGCACTCTGCCCATTTCTATTTCGCCATATCGTATAGCCCCGCCAGAGTTGAAGAAGTTGAAAGAACAGTTGCAGGACTTGCTTGATAAGGGCTTCATTAGACCTAGTGTCTCGCCCTGGGGTGCGCCAGTATTGTTTGTTAAGAAAAAGGACGGATCGATGAGAATGTGTATTGATTACCGGCAGTTGAACAAGGTCACCATCAAGAACAAGTATCCATTACCGAGGATTGATGATTTGTTTGACCAGCTTCAGGGTGCCAAAGTGTTTTCGAAGATTGGTTTGAGATTTGGCTACCATTAGTTGAGGATTAGGGCATCCGATGTCCCTAAGACAGCTTTCCGCACTCGGTATGGGCATTACGAGTTTTTATGATGTCATTTGGGTTGAAAAATGCCCCAGCAGCATTCACGGATTTGATGAACCGAGTGTTTAGGCCTTATTTTGATTCCTTTGTGATTGTCTTCATTGATGATATTTTGATCTACTCTCACAGCCGAGAGGAGCACGAGCAGCATCTTCGAGTCGTTCTTCAGACTCTGAGAGACAGTCAGTTGTACGCTAAGTTTTCGAAGTACGAGTTTTAGTTGAGTTCAGTTGCATTCTTGGGCCACATCGTATCAGTAGAGGGTATTCAGGTGGATCCGAAGAAGATAGAGGCAGTCAAGAACTGGCCTCGACCCACATCAACTATAGAGATCCGGAGTTTCTTGGGTTTGGCGGGTTATTATCGTTGGTTTGTGGAGGGGTTTTCATCTATAGCAGCCCCGATGACCAGGTTGACCCAGAAGGGTGCCCAGTTCAGGTGGTCGGACGAGTGTGAGGCGAGCTTCCAGAAGCTCAAGATAGCTTTAACTACGGCGCCGGTGTTGGTACTACCTACGGATTCAGGGCCTTAAACAGTGTATTGTGACGTATCTCGTATTGGACTTGGTACGGTGTTGATGCAGAATGGCAAGGTTATTGCGTATGCTTTGAGGTAGTTGAAGATTCACGAGAAGAATTATCCAGTTCATGATTTGGAGCTAGCAGCCATTGTCCATGCACTGAAGATTTGGAGGCATTATTTATATGGTGTGTCATGTGAGGTGTTCACAGATCACAAGAGTTTGCAATACTTGTTCAAGCAGAAGGAGCTAAACTTGAGGCAGAGGAGGTGGTTGGAGCTTTTGAAAGACTATGATATCACCATCTTGTATCACCCAGGGAAGGCCACTATAGTGGCCGATGCTTTGACTAGGAAGTTAGCCAGTATGGGTAGCCTTGCGTATATTCCGGTCGGTGAGAGACCGCTTGCTTTGGATGTTCAGGCTTTAGCCAATCAGTTCGTGAGGTTGGATGTTTCTTAGCCCAGTCGTGTGCTAGCTTGCACAGTCACTCGCTCTTCATTATTTGAGCGTATCCGAGATCGGCAGTATGATGATCCTCATTTGCTTGTCCTTAGGGACACGGTGCGGCACGAGGGTGCCAAGCAGGTTACAGTTGGAGATGATGGAGTTTTGAGGATGCATGGTTGTATTTGTGTGCCTAATATGGATGCACTTCTTGAGTTGATTCTAGAGGAGGCCCATAGTTCCCGGTATTTCATTTGTCCGGGCACCGCTAAGATGTTTCAGGACTTGCGTCAGCATTATTGGTGGAGGAGGATGAAGAAGGATGTCGTTGCGTATGTAGCTCGGTGTTTGAATTGTCAGCAGGTAAAGTACGAGCATCAGAGACCTGGTGGTTTGCTTCAGCAGATTGAGATTCCTAAGTGGAAGTGGGAGCGTATCACTATGGTCTTCGTTGTTGGACTCCCACTGACTCAGAAAGAAGTTCAATGCGGTATGGATTATTGTTGATAGGCTGACCAAGTCAACGCATTTAATTCTTGTGGCAATCTCCTATTTTTCAGAGCGGTTAGCTGAGATCTATATCCGGGAGATTATTTGTCTTCATGGTGTGCCCGTGTCTATTATTTCTGACCGAGGTACGCAGTTTACCTCACATTTCTAGAGGGCAGTTCAGCATGAGTCGGGTACTCGGGTCAAGTTGAGCACAGCATTTAATCCTCAGACGGACGGACAGTCCGAGCATACTATTCAGATTTTGGAGGATATGCTCCAAGCATGTGTTATTGACTTTGGAGGTTCGTGGGATCAGTTCTTGACATTAGCGGAGTTTGCCTACAACAATAGCTATTTGTCGAGCATCTACATGGCTCCCTATGAGGCATTATATGGTAGACGGTGTCGATCGCCAGTTGGGTGGTTTGAGTCGGGGGAGGCTCGGTTGTTGGGTACGGATTTGGTACAGGATGCCTTGGACAAGGTCAAGATCATTCAGGATAGGCTTCGTACAGCTCAGTCCAGGCAAAAGAGTTATGCCGACCGTAAGGTTCGCGATGTGGCATTCATGGTCGGAGAGCGAGTATTGCTTCGGGTGTCGCCCATGAAGGGTGTGATAAGATTTGGGAATAAGGGAAAGCTAAGCCCTAGATTCATCGGTCCTTTTGAGATTCTTGATCGAGTGGAAGAGGTGGCTTATAGACTTGCGTTGCCGCCGTGTTTATCAGTTGTGCATCCAGTGTTTCATGTGTCAATGCTTCGGAAGTATCACGGCGATCCCTCCCACATGTTAGACTTCAGCACTGTCCAGTTGGACAAGGACTTGACCTATGAGGAGGAGCCGATAGCCATTCTAGACCGGCAGGTTCGTCAATTGAGATCGAAGAATTTCCCTTCAGTTCGTGTGCAGTGGAGAGGTTAGCCTGTTGAGGCAGCGACCTGGGAGTTCGAGTCCAATATGCGGAGCCATTATCCCCATCTTTTCCCCGAATCAAGTACTTTTCTATGTCCGTTCGAGGACGAACGGTTGTTTTAAAGGTGGAGAATGTGATGACCCAAAGAGTCATCTCGTATTCTAGAAGTCAAATCTGTGTTCCGAGGCCTTAAAAACCTCCTTAAGTTTTTAGACTTACGTGCATGTTTGGTTTGGTATCCCGAGGGCTCGGGTGAGTTTTGGATAGGCCACGGAGTGAATTTGGACTTAGAAAAATAGCTGTTGCGGTTCAGTGATGTTGCAGGCTCTGATATTGCAATTGCAAGGTCAGGCTTTGCAATTGCGAGCCCAATAGGCTTGGCAATTGCAAGGGTTTGATCACATTAGCGAAGAAACCCAGGCCTACCTTGTTCGCATTTGCGAACCCTCCTTCGCAGTTGCGAAGATATCAGGGAGGGTGAGTTATCGCAATTGCGACATATTGCTCGCAATTGCAAGGGAAGTAGACAATGCAATAGGTTCGCAAATGCGATGCCTCTTTCGCATTTGCGACATCTGCGACTTGTTAAGTGGGATTTTGACGGGATTTTCATATTATTCTTCAAAATTTTAAAATCTAAACTCCTAAGGGCGATTTTTCAAGAGCAAATTCTTGCCTAAATCATAGGTAAATGATTTTTAACTCATTTTCTTCAATCTATTTCATCTTTTTACATGATTTCATCAAAATCTAGGGTTTTTCATGGGAAATTGGGTGTTTTTGGGTAGAAGTTAGGATTTTTAAATTTTGGGGATTTGGACCTCAATTTGAGGTCGATTTCAAAACTGATTTCATATTTGAGTTCGTGAGTGAATGGGTGATCGGATTTTGGTTCGAACTTCGGGTTTTGACCAAGCGGGCCCGGGGTCAGAATTTGACTTTTTGGGGAAATCATTGGAAAATCTATTTTTCATGCATTAGAATTGGTCTATTTAGCATTTATTGATGTTATTAAGTAAATTATGACTAGATACAAGCAGAATTGAAGTGGAACCAAGAGGTAAAGCAGTAGTTGAGGCATAATCTTGTCCGTGGAATCGAGGTAAGTGTTTGGCCTAACCTTAGCTTGAGGGAATAAGAGTTGTGGTCTCATTTCCTAGGTGTTAGTATGAGTACGACGTATAGGTGTGGTGACGAGTTGGTGTCAAGCATGCCCGTGAGTCTTATATCATGATTGTTGTGGCTCTATTATGAATCATTCATGCTCAAATTGATGATTAACAATGTTGAACAAGCCTATGAAAGTTTCTTGATAATTGACTATTGTTGAGTATTGACTCAAGTTGAGTTTCATTTTGTAATGTAATTGTTGAAAATGAGATTAGTTACAGTTGATTCCCTTGTCGGGATATTATTGTTGATTCCCTTGCCGGGACGTATTTTTTCTATTGTTTGGGTGAGGAGGAGTGTAAAGTACGAAGGGCGATGCCGTGCATGATATTGTGAGCGAGTGTAATGCACGAAGGGTGATGTCGTGCCGATATTATGGGTGTTAATGCATAAAGGGTGATGTCCTGCCATGATTTTGAGAGTTAATGCACGAAGGGTGATGCCGTGCCAATATTGTGAGGAATAATGCATGAAGGGTGATGATGTGCCATGATTATGAGAGGTAATGCACGAAGGGTGATGCCGTAACGTTTCTATTGTTTCATATGGTGAGGACGAGAGTAAAAGCACGAAGGGTGATGTCGTGCACGTGTTACCGTTTCATTATTCTTGTTGATATAGATATGATGTTCATTATGGTTCTTTATTGATGCTTCTTTATTGGTTTATTGTTAGAATCTGATATTCCCCGCAGCATGCCCCCTTCCAACCTTATGCTGTTGATCCCTTTTATTATGATTCTGTTTGTACATGATTTAACTGCACAGGTTTATATGGTTGTCGTGTCCTAGCCTCGTCACTACTTTGCCGAAGTTAGGCTCGACACTTACTCAGTACATGGGGTCGGTTGTACTGATGCTACACTCTGCACTCTTTTGTGCAGATTTCGGTACCGACCCGGTGAGTAGCTGAGGTAGTTTCCTTCAGTCCAGGGAGACCAAGGTAGATCTGCTGGCGTCCGGCCGTCCGCAGAGCCTAAAGTCCCCCTTCCCTGTTTTAGCTTTCTGCTGTCTCTTTTCATTCCGAGAACAGTTGTACTTTTCTTTCTAGACCAGTGTTTGTAGAAATTCGTAGATGTTCGTGAATTTGTGACACCAGATTCGAGGGTAGACATGTATTGGATTATTTGAATTTGTTATAACTCTTCCGCTCTTTTCATCTGTTTAGTTTTAGTTATTGTTTATATCTGTTGGGTTGTTTGCTAATGGGTTAGAACCTTAATAGTTGGTTTGCCTAGCTTTCACGAGTAGGCGCCATCACGACTCCCGAGGGTGGGAAATTCGGGTCGTGACACATATACACACACGCTCATATATATATAGGATTTTGCTAACCTACTACACAGTTGTAGTAGGTTAGCATTGTATACATCTTTCATTTTTCTTAAATGTCCCTAACAACACATTAGTAGTAGGGACTTTATTGTCTTTTCGTCCAAAAACTAAGTCTGCTCAATTCTTCTCTCACTTTTCTTTTCTTCTCACGTCAATGGTGATACCACAATTAGAAAAAATACTAAACTGATAAAATGGCTGTAATCTAAAGATAAAAGATAAATTAGATTATTATTTAGATAAATAGTCCTAACTTTCTCCTTGAATATTGTCATTCCCTTTCAGTTCTTTTAGAAGAAGCTTCAGTAATAAAATTAATATAGAATCAAATTCGATCAACACTAACCCAACATTTTTATCAGATCTAAAATTGCAGATGCATTCTAGTATCATAAATATGGGAAGTGGGGATGGAAAGATGAAAGATTGTATTATTGATTATTTTTATTGAAATGGATAACAAATTGCACAAATTCTTAAATTCATGTGGGCACATTGCATAATGGGAGAAGGAGCAAGAGAGAGCTTATCCATTTGTATTTCGTAAGTGACTATGGCGTTATGGAAGAGGAGGGGAAGGAGAGTTGCTGGAGGGAGAGAAGCTGGGACGCAAGGGAGAGAGGGACGAGGATAGGCTTGTGATGGCTTTTAATTATTGTTAAAAGGACAAAAAAAACTCCCATATTAGTGTATGTCAATTAATTATTAGGGACGTTTGAGGAAAATAAAAGATGTATATAATGCTAACCTACTACAGCTATGTAGTAGGTTAGCAAAACCTACATAAGTGATCTTGAAATATATAGAAGAACGAGAATTATGAATTTAATTATCATACTTCTTGACAAGAAATAGTTTTAATCTATTGGTTTTGTTGTCTTAGAAAAGTCCTGAATTAAATTCTACTTCATCACAATTTAACCACATAGATTCTCTCAAATATTTGCAAAAAAAAAGATTGTGCTAGTTAGTTGAGGTTCGAACCTCTGACTTCTTAGAGCAAAATCAAGAACATAACCAATACGCCAAGACATAATTTATGTTAAGTGATGTCCTTTTTCCTATTGATTTGCTTCCTCAAAGTATTAACACATAATATCTTTCTTATTAGTTGATACCTCAAGGGGACTTTAAGAACCAAAAAGGAGTCATGAAGCTTTAATTACTGAATCGCTTCCCAACGGTCTGTTCCGGGTTCGTTTAGATCTGATTATAAATTATGTTTCAGGAAAGATCCGGCATAGTTTTATACGGATACTGCCAGGAGATAGAGTCAAAATTGAAGTAAGTCCTTATGATTCAACCAAAGGGCGTATAATTTATCGACTCCACAACAAAGATTTGAAGGATTAGTTTTTCAACTTCACCATTCCTTTCGTGGGAATACAATTCGAGATGAAAAATTTCAAGAAACTTATTTTCTTCCAAGAAATAGATTCAGAATTAAGGTAAGGAATGATAAATATGAAAATAAGAGCTTCCGTTCGTAAAATTTGTGAAAAATGTCGACTAATTCGTAGGCGGGGACGAATTATAGTAATTTGTTCCAACCCGAGACATAAACNAATCAAGAACATAACCAATACGCCAAGACATAATTTATGTTAAGTGATGTCCTTTTTCCTATTGATTTGCTTCCTCAAAGTATTAACACATATATTTAGTAAAAAAATTCGACGAAGCGGTGTTGCGTAACACCACTTGGATACAAGTGCATCCACCCATATATATATATATATATATATATATATATATATATATATATATATATTCAATAAGAAAGAGAAGATTACAAGAAAACAGTGAAAATGAGATCATATTCTTGCCACCAGTCGTTTTGTTCTAAGAAATGTCTTTTTTTTTGGCCTCCCACTTCTCATAGTTTAAAATGTAAAAGTAGTGAAAGTAACGACTTGTAGTTCATTTACCGAACTATACGCTTCACTATTTTTATGTTGTCACCAGGGCAGAGCTAGAATATATATTACGGTTTTGTTGGATTCGGATAATTTTGGTCCAAACTTTGTATCTATTTTAAAAATTCGTAATATATACAAATTATTATCTTAGAATCCAGTAATTTAACAGGAATAATATTCCGAACTCATAATGTGATCACCCGAAAGGTCATCACTCGTTTTGAAAGTAAATTTTGTATTTCGAGGCCTTAAAACCCTCTTTTTGCCCTACCTCGATTTGCGTGCGCAGTCCAGGCACGTTTCCGGAAAGTTTTTACGAGAAAAACTAAGTAAAATATGGAAATTTACTTTCAAAATTGAATAAAGTTGACTTTGGTCAACATTCTTGGTAAATGGACCCGGACCCGTGATCCGACGGTCTCGTAGGGTCCGTAGTAAAATATGGGACTTTGGTGTATGCCCGGAATCGAATTCCGATGTCCCAAGCCTGAGAAATGAATTTTTAAAGAAAATTAATTTTAGGAAAATATAACGGTTTTGGAAGTGAATTGATGCCTTTTCTTGATGGTATCGGGCTCGTATCTTGGTTTCGGAGCCCGGTACAAGTTTGAAACAATGATTAAGTTTAATCTGTAAAATTTGGTAAAGATCGGAATTGGTTTGGTATAAAAACGCACGTATAGTTGAAAAAAAATAGTAATTTTGATGTTCTTGAGTGATTTCATGAATTTGAGGTTTAATTCATAGATGGTGATGTTATTTTGATGATTTGATCTCACGAGCAAGTCCGTATGATATTTTTGGACTTGCGTGCATGTTTGGTTCGGAGCCCCGAGGGATCGGGTGAGTTTTGGATTGGCCACGGAGTGCATTTAGACTTGGAAAATAACTGTTGTAGGTTCAGAGAAGTTGCAGGTCTCTGAACCAGGTTTCACGATCCGCAGTAAATCTTCCCGACCGCAGTGGGGTCTTCGCGACCGTGGTGGGGTTCTATGCGGTCCGCGGTGAGCAAGGCTATGACTTCGCGGCCGCGCTCGATATTTCGCGGTCCGCGGTGGAGCTCCGCGACCGCGGTCCTTTTCAAGCGGTCCGCGGTGAGGGTCTGAGAGGAGTATATAAACGGGACTTTTCAGCCATTTTTCATTTTTCAAAAACCTAAAACATAAGAGGCAATTTTTAAAACACTCTTTCTTCCCCAAAATACAAGTAAGTGATTTTAAACTTATTCCTTTCACTCCTTAACTTCTTTTTACAAGATTTTATCCTAGAATCTAGGGTTTTCATGGTGGAATTGGGAATTTTGGGTAGAACCTAGGATTTTCAAATTTGGGGATTTGGACCTCGATTTGAGGTCCGATTTCAAAACAAATTATGTATTTGAGTTCGTGGATGAATGGGTAATCGGGTTTTGGTTCGAACCTCGAGTTTTGACCATGTGGGCCCGGGGTCGATTTTTGACTTTTTGGGAAAATCATTGGAAAACTTATTTTCATGCATTGGAATTGATTCATTTAGCATTTATTGATATAGTTAAGTAACTTGTGGCTAGATACAAGCGAATTGGTGGTGGAAACAAGAGGTAAAGCGGTAGTTGAGGCTTGAATTGTGTTCGTGGCATCGAGGTAAGTGTTTGGTCTAACATTACTTGAGGGATTAGGAGTTGTGTGTTATTTTCTATGTGTTAATTCTTGAGTACGATGTATAGGCATGGTGACGAGTATCTATACGTCGGTGTCAAGCATGCCCGTGAGTCTTATACTATGATAAATGTAGCTCTGTTTCGTATTGTTCATGCTTTATATGATGATTTCTATTGTTGAACAAGGCTTGTCAAGTTGTGAATAGAGTTGTGAAGTAATTGAGGAAAAGAGAAGAGGTTTATGATATTGTCTCCCTTGTCGGAATGTTATTGCTTTTGGTATTATCTCCCTTGCCGGGATGTTATTATTCATGATATTGTTACCCTTGCCGGGATATTGTTGTTATGCTATTGTTCCCTTGGCGGAATTCTATTATGATTTTATTGATTCCCTTGACCGTATTGCTTTGTGATTATTGCTTAGGTAAGGAAGAGTGTAAAAGCACGAAGGGTGATGCCGTGCATGATATTTGTGAGAGAGTGTTAATGCACGAAGGGTGATGCCGTGCCGATATTGTAAGGTTAAAGCAGGAAGGGTGATGCCGTGCCGCACGATGTACAATGTCGTGCCATGATATGAGTGATAATGCACGAAGGATGATTCCGTGCCATGATTATGTGAGGTAAAAGCAAGAAGGGTGATGTCGTGCTGATTATATTGATTCTTATGGTGAGGACGAGAGTAAAAGCACGAAGGGTGATGCCGTGCACTTGCCTTTGATTTTCTTGATTCTTGTTGATAATTGACTTATGATGTTCTTTACGTTTAGTAATTGGTTTTCTGTGGTTACTTGATTTTATTGTGATGTTATTGATTCCCTTGCCCAAATTGCTTTGTGATTGTTTCTTGGGTGAGGAAGAGTGTAAAGCACGAAGGGTGATACCGTGCATGATATTTATGAGAGAGTGTAAAGCACGAAGGGTGTTGTCGTGCACTTGTCTTTGATTTCCTGATCCTTGCTGATAATTTAGTTATAGTGTTCTTTACATTTTTCTATTGGATTTCTGTTGTTACTTGATATTTCCCCGCAGCATGTTTCCCCTTCCCATCTTTAACTACTAGTCTTTGTCAATATTACTTGCTGTATGTGATATAACTGCACAGGTTTAATGGGTAGTCTTGTCCTAGCCTCATCACTACTTCGCCGAGGTTAGGCTAGACACTTACCAGCACATAGGGTCGGTTGTGCAGATACTACACTCTTCACTGTGTGCAGATCCCGGTGCTGCAGCTTTTAGACCACAGTGAGGTTGGTGCTTCCAGACCGTTAGGCGACCCGAGGTAGTCCTGCAGGCGTCCGCATGCCTTGGCGTCTCCTTCTATCATTTTCTCTCTATTTTTACTTATTCCAAGACAGATTCGTGTAATTCTATTCATACCTTATTTGTAGTATTCTTAGACAGTCTGTGAGATTGTGACACCAATTCTAGGTAGAGTTGTACTTAGACTTTCGCAGTTTGTATTAATCTAAATTATCATATTTCGTCTTCCGCACTGTTCTTTGTTATTATTATTTCCGCTGCTTTTATTATGTTGTTTTGGAATTGTTAAGGGTTTTAAAATGAAAATGGTTAAATAACTGGAATAACTGGCTTGCCTAGCTTTCACTAGTAAACGCCATCACGACTCCCGAGGGTGGGAAATCCGGGTCGTGACAAGTTGGTATCAGAGCTCTAGGTTGCTTAGATCTCACAATTCACGGACAAGCTTAGTAGAGTCTGAGGGATCGGTACGGAGACGTCTGTATTTATCTCCAGAGGCTACAGAGTTAGGAAAAACTTCACATCTATTCTTTCCTATCGTGACGTTTGGTTTCTCAATACTAATTGAACTTCTACTATGTTCTTTCGTAGATGGCGAGAACACGTGCTTCTTCATCAGCTGATCAGCAGCCTGAGCCCCCAGCGGTAGCATCTACGAGGGGCGGAGGCTCAGGTTGAGTTTGACGAGGAGGTTCCAGCCCAGACAGTTCCATCAGGACCAGCTCAGGTCCTAGAGGGGTTGATTGCTACCCTAGTACTCCAGGATGCTCTGGTCCGTCTAGTGGGCCTTATGGAGAGTGTCACTCGGGCAGGCTTACTTCCGGTAGCACCAGCTGTCTCTCAGGCTGGGGGGAGGAGCACAGACTCCCGCTACCCGCACTCCAGAGCAGATGGCTCCCCAGTTTCAGACTCCAGCAACTCAGCCAGTTGGAGCAGTTCAGCCGGGTATGGTAGCTCAGACAGGTGAGGGAGCAGCTATGTCTGCCGATGCTTTGTGGAGGTTGGACAGGTTCACCAAGTTGTTCACTACTACTTTTGGTGGTACATCTTCTGAGGATCCCCAGGATTATTTGGACAGCTGTCATGAGGTTCTTCGGAACATGGGGATAGTGGAGACCAATAGGGTCGACTTTGCTGCTTTTTGACTGTCTGGATCCGCCAAGACTTGGTGGAGAGATTATTGTTTGGCTAGACCAGTTGGGTCACCAGCTTTGACTTGGGATCAGTTTTCTCAGCTATTTCTAGAGAAGTTCCTTCCAATCACTCAGAGGGAGAACTATCGGAGGCAGTTTGAGCGTCTCCAGCAGGGTTCTATGACTGTCACTCAGTACGAGACCAGATTCATTGACTTGGACCGTCATGCTCTTCTTATTCTTCCCACTGAGAGAGAGAGGGACAGGAGGTTCATTGAGGGACTCGTTCAGCCTATTCGATTGCAGATGGCTAAGGAGACGGGGAGCGAGATTTCTTTTCAGGATGCAGCCAATGTGGCCAGGAGAGTGGAGATGGTTCTATCGCAGGGGAGTGGTCAGGGGTCTAACAAGAGGGCTCGTCATTCGGGCAGGTTCAGTGGTGCCTCATCTGGAGGCAGAGATTCTTTTGGTAGGGGTCATCCTTCCAGGCCATTTCATTCAGCACTACAGGCTTCTCACGGTGCCCAGGTGGCCGTGGTTCTCATACGCAGTATTATGATCAGCAGTCCTACAATGCACCACCAGCTCCTATCAGTGCACCGCCGCTCCAAAGTTTTCAGAGTGGTCATTCATGCCGTTAGGGTCAGCAGTCTCAGCAGCCGAGGGCTTGTTATACTTGTGGCGATACGAGGCATATTGCTAGATTTTGCCCTCGAGCACCGAGTAGCTCTCAGTATCAGGCTTCCCGTGCCATGGTTCAGGCACCGAGTGTTCCACCGCCCGCCCAGCCAACTAGAGGGGGAGGTAGAGGTGCTAGAGGCGGAGGTAGAGGTACTAGAGGTGGAGGCCAGGCCGCTAGAGGTGGAGGCCAGCCAGCAGGAGGCCGTCCCAAAGATGTAGCTCAGAGTGGTAGGGCCCAGCCCCGATGTTATGCTCTTCCAGCCAGGCCCGAGGCTGAGGCCTCCGATGCAGTTATCACAGGTACTGTTCTGGTTTGTAGTAGGGATGCTTCAGTGCTATTTGATCCAGGGTCTACATACTCCTACATGTCATCTTATTTTGCACCATACTTGATCATGCCTAGTGATTCTTTGAGTGTTCCTGTATATGTGTCTACACCGGTGGGTGATTCTATTGTGGTAGATCGTGTCCATCGTTCTTGTATAGTTGTGATTAGGGGTCTTGAGACTCAAGTAGATTTGTTACTTTTTGATATGGTTGATTTTGATGTCATATTGGGGATGGACTGGTTATCACCTTACCACGCTATCTTGGACTGTCATGCCAAGATTGTGACCTTAGCCTTGCCGGGGTTGCCTCATTTAGAGTGGAGAGGGACTCCTGGTCATTCTACCCATAGGGTTATCTCATATATGAAAGCTCGGCGTATGGTTGATAAGGGATGTTTGGCCTATTTGGCGTATGTTCGTGATTCTAGTGCTGAGGTTCCTTCTACGGATTCTGTGCCTGTTGTTTGAGAGTTTCCTGAGGTATTTCCTTCAGACCTGCCAGTCATGCCACCCGACAGGGACATTGACTTCTTCATTGATTTGGCTCCGGGCACTCAGCCCATTTCTATTCCACCGTATCGTATGGCCCCGCCTGAGTTGAAAGAATTGAAGGAGCAGTTGCAAGACTTGCTTGATAAGGGCTTTATTAGGCCTAGTGTCTCGCCATGGGGTGCGCCGGTGTTGTTTGTCAAGAAGAAGGACGGATTGATGAGAATGTGTATAGATTACCGGCAATTGAACAAGGTCACAATCAAGAATAAGTACCCATTGCCGAGGATTGATGATTTGTTCGACCAGCTTCAGGGTGCCCAAGTGTTTTCTACGATCGACTTGAGATCTGGCTACCATCAGTTGAGGATTAGGGCGTCCGATGTTCCTAAGACAGCTTTCCGCACTCGGTACGGGTATTATGAGTTCTTGGTGATGTCGTTCGGGTTGACGAATGCCCCAGCAACTTTCATGGATTTGATGAACCGAGTGTTCAGGCCTTACTTGGATTCATTTGTGATAGTCTTCATTGACGATATTTTGATTTATTCCCGCAGTCAGGAGGAGCATGAGCAACATCTGAGAGTGGTTCTTCAGACTCTGAGAGATAGTCAGCTGTATGCTAATAGCCTGTTTGGCCAAGCTTCTTTTTGGCCTAAAGTGCTTTTTTTTTTTGCCAAAAGCACTTTTGGCCAAAAATTGAGTTGTTTGGCCAAGCTTTTGGAAGGAAAAAAAGTGCTTTTGAGGAGAAGCAGAAGCAGTTTTGGAGAAGCAGAAAAAAGTAGCTTCTCTCCAAACACTAATTGTTGCTCAGAAGTACTTTTCCAACTAATTAGCCAAACACAAACTGCTTATCACCAAAAGTACTTTTGAGAAAAGCACTTTCGAAAAAAAGCACTTCTCAAAATAAGCTGATTTTTGCAGCTTGGCTAAACGGGCTATAAGTTTTCGAAGTGTGATTTCTGGTTGAGTTCAGTTGCTTTCTTGGGTCATGTGGTTCAGTAGAGGGTATTCAGGTAGATCCAAAGAAGATAGAGGCAGTCAAGAACTGGCCTCGACCCACATCAGCTACATAGATCCGAAGTTTCTTGGGTTTGGCAGGCTATTACCGTCGGTTTGTGGAGGGGTTTTCATCTATTGCAGCCCCGATGACCAGGTTGACCCAGAAGGGTGCCCAGTTCAGGTGGTCGGACGAGTGTGAGGCGAGCTTTCAGAAGCTCAAGACGGCCTTGACTACAGCGCCAGTGTTGGTTTTGCCTATAGGTTCAGGGCCATATATAGTTTATTGTGACGCATCTCGTATTGGACTTGGTGCGGTATTGATGCAGGATGGCAAGGTTATTGCTTATGCTTCGCGGCAGTTGAAGATTCAGGAGAAGAATTATCCAGTTCATGATTTGGAGTTAGCAGCCATTGTTCACGCACTGAAGATTTGGAGGCACTATCTGTATGGCGTGTCATGTGAGGTGTTCACGGATCACAATAGTCTGCAGTATTTGTTCAAGCAGAAGGAACTAAACTTGAGGCAGAGGAGGTGGTTGGAGCTATTGAAAGACTATGATATCACCATCTTATATCATCCGGGGAAGGCCAATGTGGTGGCCGATGCTTTGAGTAGAAAGTCGGCCAGTGTGGGCAGCCTTGTGTATATTCCGGTTGGTGAGAGACCGCTTGCTTTAGATGTTCAGGCTTTGGCCAATCAGTTCGTGAGGTTGGATGTCTCTGAGCGCAGCCGTGTGTTAGCTTGCACAGTCGCTCATTCTTCATTATTGGAGCGTATTCGAGGCAGTATGATGATCCCCATTTGTGTGTCCTAAAGGACACGGTGCTGCACGGTGGTGCCAAACAGGTCACAGTTGGGGATGATGGAGTTTTAAGGATACCAGGTCGTATTTGTGTGCCTAATGTAGATGGACTTCGAGACTTGATTCTAGAGGAGGCCCATAGTTCCCGGTACTCTATTCATCCGGGCGCCGCTAAGATGTATCAGGATTTGCGGCAACATTATTGGTGGAGGAGGATGAAGAAGAATATTGTTGCATATGTGGCTCGGTGTTTAAATTGTCAGCAGGTAAAGTACGAGCATCAGAGACCTGGTGGTTTGTTCCAGAAGATTGAGATTCCTGAGTGGAAGTGGGAGCGTATCACTATGGACTTTGTTGTTGGGCTCCCACAGACTCAGAGGAAGTTCGACGCAGTATGGGTTATTGTTGATAGGCTGACCAAGTCAGCGCATTTCATTCCTATGGCGCTTTGTTTTTCTTCTAAGAGGTTAGCTGAGATCTATATCCGGGAGATTGTTCGTCTTTATGGTGTGCCCGTGTCTATCATTTCTGACCGAGGTACGCATTTTACCTCACATTTCTGGAGGGCAGTTCAGCGTGAGTTGGGCACACGGGTCGAGTTGAGCACAACATTTCATCCTTAGACGGACGGGCAGTCCGAGCGTACTATTCAAATTTTGGAGGATATGCTCTGAGCTTGTGTTATTGACTTTGGGGGCTCGTGGGGTCAGTTATTGACTTTAGCGGAGTTTGCCTACAACAACAGCTACCAGTCGAGCATCCAGATGGCTCCTTATGAAGCTTTATATGGTAGGCGGTGTCGGTTGCCGGTTGGATGGTTTGAGTTGGGAGAGGCTCGGTTATTGGGTACGGATCTAGTACAGGATGCCTTGGACAAGGTCAGGATTATTTAGGATAGGCTTCGTACAGCTCAGTCCAGGCAAAAGAGTTATGCCGACCGTAAGGTTCGTGATGTGGCATTCATGGTCGGCGAGCGGGTGTTGCTTCGGGTGTCGCCTATGAAGGGCGTAATGAGATTTGGGAAGAGGGGCAAGCTTAGCCCTAGATTCATTGGCCCGTTTGAGATTCTTGATCGAGTGGGAGAGGTGGCTTACAGACTTCCGTTGTCGCTGAGTTTATCAGCCGTGCATCCAGTGTTTCATGTGTCCATGCTTCGGAAGTATCACGGCGGCCTATCCCATGTGTTAGACTTCAGCATTGTCCAGTTGGACAAGGACTTGTCCTATGAGGAGGAGCCGGTAGCTATTCTAGACCGGCAGGTTCGTCAGTTGAGATCGAAGAGTTTCCCTTCTGTTCGTGTTCAGTGGAGAAGTCATCCTATCGAGGCAGCGACCTGAATGTCCGAATCCGACACGCGGAGCTGATATCGGCATCTTTTCTCCGACTCAAGTACTTCTTTTCTATGTCCGTTCAAGGACGAACGATTGTTTTAGAGGTGGAGGATGTGATGATGTCATCATTCGTTTTGAAAGTAAATTCTATGTTCCGAGGCCTTAAAAACCTCTTTTTGTCCCACCTCAATTTGCGTGCACAGTCCGGGCGCATTTCCGGAAAGTTTTTATGAGAAAACTAAGTAAAATATGGAAATTTACTTTTAAAATTGAATAAAGTTGACTTTGGTCAACATTCTTGGTAAACGGACCCGAACCCGTGGTCCCACAGTCTCGTAGGGTCCGTAGTAAAATATGGGACTTGGGCGTATGCCCGGAATCGAATTCCGAGGTCCCAAGCCCGAGAAATAAATTTTTAAAGAAAATTATTTTCTGGAAAATATAAAGGTTTTTGAAAGTGAATTGATGCCTTTTCTTGATGGTATCGGGCCCGTATCTTGGTTTCGGAGCCCGATACAAGTTTGAAATAATGATTAAGTTGAATCTGTAAAATTTGGTAAAGATCGGAATTGGTTTGGTATAAAACGGACCTATAGTTGAAAAAAATAGTAATTTTGATTTTCTTGAGAGACTTCATGAATTTGAGGTTTAATTCATAGATGTTGATGTTATTTTGATGATTTGATCGCACGAGCAAGTCCGTATGATATTTTTAGACTTGCGTGCATGTTTGGTTCGGAGCCCTGAGGGCTCGGGTGAGTTTTGGATAGGCCACGGAGTGCATTTAGACATGGAAAATAACTGTTGCAGGTTCAGAGAAGTTGCAGGTCTCTCAGAGAGAAGGTTTCGCGCTCCGCAGTAAATCTTCGCGACCGCGGAGGGATTCCATGCGGTCCGCGGTGAGCAGGGCTATGACTTCGCGGCCGCGCTCGATATTTCGCGATCCTCGGTGGAGCTCCGCGGCCGCGGTCCTTTTCATGCGGTCCGCGGTGAGGGTCTGAGAGGAGTATTTAAATGGGACTTTTCAGCCATTTTTCATTTGTCAAAAATCTAAAACATAAGAGGCGATTTTTCAAACACTCTTTCTTCCCCAAAATACAAGTAAGTGATTTTAAACTCATTCATTTCACTCCTTAACTTCTTTTTACAAGATTTCATCCTAGAATCTAGGGTTTTCATGGTGGAATTGGGAATTTTGGGTAGAACTTAGAATTTTCAAATTTAAGGGACTTGGACCTCGATTTGAGGTCCGATTTCAAAACAAATTATATATTTGAGTTCGTGGGTGAATGGGTAATCGGTTTTGGTTCAAACCTCGGGTTTTGACCATGTGGGCCCGGGGTCGATTTTTGACTTTTTGGGAAAATCATTGGAAAACTTATTTTCATGTATTGGAATTGATTCATTTAGCATTTATTGATATAGTTAAGTAACTTGTGGCTAGATACAACCGAATTGGTGGTGGAAACAAGAGGTAAAGCGGTAGTTGAGGCTTGAATTGTGTTCGTGGCATAAAGGTAAGTGTTTGGTCTAACCTTAGTTTGAGGGATTAGGACTTGTGTCTTATTTGCTATGTGTTAATTGTTGAGTACGACGTATAGGCATGGTGACGAGTATCTATACGTCGATGTCAAGCATTTCCGTGAGTCTTATACTATGATAAATGTGACTCTATTTCGTATTGTTCATGCTTTATCTGATGATTTCTATTGTTGAACAAGGCTTGTGAAAGTATTATTGGTAATTGAACATTGTAGAGCGTTGGCTCAAGTTGTGAATAGAGTTGTGAAGTAATTGTGGAAAAGAGAAGAGGTTTATGATATTGTCTCCCTTGTCGGGATGTTATTGCATTTGATATTATCTCCCTTGCCGGGATGTTATTATTCATGATATTATTTCTATTGCCGGGATATTGTTATCATGCTATTGTTCCCTTGCCGGGATTTTATTGTGATTTTATTGATTCCCTTGCCCGTATTGCTTTGTGATTGTTGCTTGGGTAAGAAAGAGTGTAAAAGCACGAAGGGTGATGCCGTGCATGATATTTGTGAGAGAGTGTTAATGCACGAAGGGTGATGCCGTGCCGATATTGTGAGGTTAAAGCACGAAGGGTGATGCCGTGCCGCATAATGTATAATGTCGTGCCATGATATGAGTGATAATGCACGAAGGATAATTCCGTGCCATGATTATGTGAGGTAAAAGCACGAAGGGTGATGCCTTGCCGATTATATTGATTCTTATGGTGAGGACGAGAGTAAAAGCACGAAGGGTGATGTCGTGCACTTGCCCTTGATTTTCCTGATTCTTGTTGATAATTGAGTTATGATGTGCTTTACGTGTATTTATTGGTTTTCTGTGGTTACTTGATTTTATTGTGATGTTATTGATTCCCTTGCCCAAATTGCTTTGTGATTGTTGCTTGGGTGAGGAAGAGTGTAAAGCACGAAGGGTGATGCCATGCATGATATTTGTGAGAGAGTGTAAAGCACGAAGGGTGATGCCGTGCACTTGTCTTTGATTTCCTGATCCTCGCTGATAATTTAGTTATAGTGTTCTTTACATTTTTCTATTGGATTTCTGTTGTTACTTGATATTTTCCCGCAGCATGTTTTCCCGTCCCATCTTTAACTACTAGTCTCTGTCAATATTACTTGCTGTATATAATATAACTGCACATGTTTAATTGGTAGTCTTGTCCTAGCCTCATCACAACTTCGCCGAGGTTAGGCTAGATACTTACCAGCACATGGGGCCGGTTGTGCTGATACTACACTCTGCACTGTGTGCAGATCCCGGTGCTGCAACTTTTGGACCACAGTGAGGTTGCTGCTTCCAGACCGTCAGGCGACCCGAGGTAGTCCTGCAGGCGTCCGCAGGCCTTGGCGTCTCCTTCTATCATTTTCTTTCTGTCTTTACTTATTCCGAGTCAGATTCGTGTAATTCTATTCAGACCTTATTTGTAGTATTCTTAGACAGTCTGTGAGATTGTGACACCAATTCTAGGTAGAGTTGTACTTAGACTTCCGCAGTTTGTATTAATCTAAATTATCATATTCGTCTTCCGCACTGTTCTTTGTTATTATTATTTCCGCTGCTTTTATTATGTTGTTTTGGAATTATTAAAGGATTTAAAATGAAAATGGTTAAATAACTGGAATAACTAGCTTGCCTAGCTTTCACTAGTAGGCGCCATCACGACTCCCGAGGGCGGAAAATCCGGGTCGTGACAAGTAAGTTTCAATTCTTAATTCCGCCTTCTGATTATCACCTAAAGCTTTGTTCACCATTTAAATTCTTCATTTATTAAAAGGCATATGTTTTGATTGGGTTTAAACTTTTCTCCTGTGTTTTAAAAAGTAAGGACACAAAATTGAACGTATTACTTACTCCCTCTGTTCACTTTTACTTGACATGTATACTAAAAATAGATTTTTATTTTTACTTGTCACTTTATGCATATTAAAAGAAGACAAAAAAAAATTCATGTTATACCCACAGTATTTATTTCTCATTTCAAATCATTTTCTCAAATCCAATAAAATATGCATCAATTAATATGGATATCATGATAAATTATGCACTTCATTTATTATTTCTTAAAAGACGTGAAAAATCAAAACGTGCCAATTAAAAGTGAACGAAGGAAATAATACGGAGCGAGGCGTAAATATCGAGACATGCCGAAAGAAGTATCATAAGGATTCTAAATATTGTCTCTACCACTTATTTGATTTCAGAAAAAAGAAAAAAGATACCATTCATCAGCATGGAAAGGCCAAAACTCTACTCATCCTCACAATGTCGTGTATTAAATTGAATCATAACTTAAAATAAAGTTAATTTCCTCGCTATTTCCTATCCCTATGGAATTAGAACCACTAATTATTTGTTTTCTAGCTTGGCCGGTTTGCAACATAGAACTGGCCAAACAAGAAGTACAATACTTTCACCTCAAATAATTTCTTCCTCCGATCCACCTTAAATGATTTTTTAATCTTTTTTTATGGTTCACAAAAATTTAACATATCAAGAAGGAATGAACTTCTTCTTTTCAAAGTTGCCCTTGGAGTAGAGAGTCTAGGAGTAGTTTGTTATATTTTCAATGAGCAAATTAAGGTTAATATGGTCAATTTTATTATTTATTTATGCTAAAAGGTGAATTCCTTAATATGTGCGAAAAAAACTAAAAAAATCACTTAAATTGGACCGGAGGAAGTAATGTAATGTAGGGCACCCTCAGCTTTCAATATTGGATCTATAATAACATGTAATCTCATATTTTTTCGTCTCAATTTATGTGACAGTAGTTGACTGACATAGAATTTAAGAAAGAAAATAAGAAAATTTTCTGAAACTTGTGGTCCGAAACAAACCATAGGTACTTGTATAACTATAAATTATCTCAATAAGGATAAAAAAAAAGAAGAAGTTTAAAGTTATATTATTTCAAAATATAAAAAAATATTATTCTTTTTGGATAATCTAAAATAAACATGTGCCACATAAATAGGATAGAAAAATATCAAATTTCACATGATAACAAAAATTAATAGAATTATAATCTGCATTAATTGATTAATTTGCACTGATAGTATTAAAAAAATTTATATCGTCATTCTATATAACTTAAAATTCTTCAACCACTTGAATTCACGAGTTCGATAAAACTCATTTCAAAGTCGGACCTCTTATACGTGCGAAAAATAAATATAAATAAAGGTAGATCGATATACATCTTAGAATTCACTCTATCAACTCATAACCCCGTCTATAACTAATCTTATTCTATCTTCATTCATCCAAAAAATAAAAAATAAAAAAGATAGGTGGAAATTTGCCAACCTTTAGTTATTTTTGGTGTGTGGTACACTTGGACACATTTTATTCTTTTCTTCTAGAAACATAGATAATATTAAAGCTAGAAGTGTTAAAACACCTCTTCTGGAAACTCTTTTTTAATGAAAGAAACTTTAAATTAAAGACGAAAGTTTTTATAAAAAAAAAATGTCTGGTGTATTTCTTAATCAATAGTTCGTTTTTTTGGATAAAACAGAAGAAACTAACAAAAAGAAGAAAAGAGGAGTATGTATGTAAAGAAAAGTCTAGAAGGAAAAGATTTATTGATTTTTGAAAAGACCAAAGTAATGTAAAGATAAGTCTAGAAGTTATATTTATTGGTCTAAGTTCGACATTCACTAATATATTTAGGTCATTTATTTGGTTATCACGTGTCAATCTCTCGATAAACATTAATAATAATCTGATAAAAATAATAATTACTTAAGGGTTACATATTAAAATTGATGGTGCAAATAATCTTCACACTATCGATGTATATAATTCAAATCTTATATTTATTCATTAGTTTTAGCTAGAAGTAGCTTTTATTGAACTTTTCCATTTTCCATTTTTTAAAATAATAAAAGATTAAAGTAGGAATGTCGTTAGCAATGGTCGTGGAAATTAATAGAACAAGAATATGGAAGAGAAAATAGAGTTCCCTTACTAGGAAAATAAAGTGTTTCTAACAATATATTAGTGTATTTTAACCTGTCATAGCATAATTGGCATATCATTTTTAGATCGATATATATATATATATATATATAGGTCTAAATTTGGCGATTAGCCAGTAAGGGATAAGCGAGATCAAGGACGAGGACGACCACGATGTAATAACTAAAGGCTGCTCTCGAGAGGGCTGATGCCAAAGACGGCCAGCTGAGATGAAGAAATAACAGTAGCATAGGTTCAGATATGGACACAAGGAATATTCCTTTGGATATTCCTCAATTTGTACTTTTTAGGGTTTTTGGGAAATATCCCCTATAAATAGGAGGAGATAGAGAACAAAAAGGGGGACCTTCACTTTGTGAGAAAAACACATTATAAAAGGTTGACGTGAGAGAATATACAACAGTTGTCTTGTTCATTGATTATCCTATTCAAGCATACGTTTTTGCTTTATATTCACAAGATCCAAAGATCCCTCAACCCTCTTTATTTCTCTTTCTTCCACGCTGTTGTCAGAGAAAAGAGCCATCCAAATCTTACAATAATTTGGTGGTAGATTCCTTTTTGTTATATTCATTGTCGTTATCTACATTTAATACACATTTATGTTATTGCATGCATAAGCATTTAATCAGCACAAACGCACTGATTAACGTTGTTTATCTTACCAGCTTCACATAATATTTGGTCTAGATTTTATTATTCTTAACTAAGATTCACCCTTCATCTCATCATTAATTGATTTAACTGAAAGGTTCAACACTTTTTGATCAAACAATATAGTTTAGCATATGATTAATTAATTTATACGTTATTACGGAATAATTGTTGTTTATATCTAAACCTGATATGAAAAATAATGAGCATCATATATAGGGCTTAAACAAGCATTTAGTTTAGTGTGATAACAAAGTCGACAACTATATAGTTTATGACAAATGGTTACATCAGCTGTTATCTACATTCTGCAACAAATAAAAATTAGATAACTACATCAGAAGGAGAAGAAAACAAAGAAAAAAATATTAAATGTAGGTCCAATTATGCTCGTCACTTAATCGTTTTATTCTTTGGAAAAAGACAATGATAAAAGATCCATTAAGTATGACGCATGGACCCTGGTTATAAAATTATTATTTATTAATATAGCTAATTTAGCTTATCGAAAATATGACTCTTGATAGGAAGGTATGGAGGTCGAGAATTAAGGTAGAAAGTTAATAGGTAGTTATGCGTCTCCCTTGTCTATACCAGTAGTATTAGTGTTAGTCTTGTATTTTCTTGTTCTTAAATTTCTATTACTACCTGTTGTTGTTTTTCGCGTTGATTTTCTTGTTATCTTGCTGGTGTTACTGCTTGTTGCTACTGCTTCTTCTTTTTCATCTTTTCTTGAGTCGAGCGTCTATTAGAAATAATCTCTCTACCTTCTCAAGGTAGGAATAAAGACTGACAACTATCTTCTCCAAACCCTACTTGGATTTGTTATTGTTGCTATTTTTATTATATATGGAGAGCCAAAAGAATATTTCTTTGACCCTAATTTTTTCATATGCGTTTTAAATATTTTGAATATATTGTTAATTATTGTGACTTATAATACTTTTTATCTAGTTTTAAATATATAAATTCTATTTTAAAATATCTCTTTGAAAGTTTTATGTCTAAATTCACACATAAAATTAAATAATTTATCTCTCGTACTCAAATCGCATAAAGACATAAAGTGGGAGTAATGTATTTGCAACTTAAAAGTACGACTTTACGCATGGCTTTAGCAAATGAATATATAATTTCATACACATCATACATATATATATAAGGTGTTACTCTTTTTATTTTTAAAATTATTTGTGTTGAGGAATGGTCAAATATAGGAGATTAAGATTGTAATGATTATGTGGATACGTGTATATTTAATTTTAATGGAAGGTAAACTCCAATAACTTTTGTCCTTCATATTTTTAAACCAATCTTACTGTATATGTGTCGACGGCCGTCCCAAATTAAAGATTATGACTAATTGCAATTTAAAATTACAAAAGTATACAGATTAAAAGAATCCTTTTCTCAAAAGGTTTTACTTTTGGACTTCGACCTCCTTGGACTTATGAATGGGATTACCCAATAAATTATGTTTAAGTTCTATGAATATGGTGAAATAAATATTTATACAATACGTAAATCTTTGAGATAAATAGTAATATTTATACAATCAAATCGCTTATAATAAAGTAAATATACGTAAATCTTTGAGATAAATAGTAATATTTATACAATCAGGTTGCTTATAAAGTAAATATACGTAAATCTTTGTGATAAATAGTAACCTTTAAAAATGGTAACAAATATGTTGTTACATGTTAAAGTTTGCTAAATTGTAAAAATATTGAAAATGTCTATGTATATAACTTAAATTCATTATAGTTACGTATCTAAAAATAAAAACCATTTGGTATTTATTGTTTTGTATAAGCGTGATATTATTACGTTCGAGATTTATCTTAAATAAACACTTTGAATAATGAAATTTAATTAATCAGTATAGACAAATATAAAGACATCATTCAGTTGACTTTTTGTGAAACGATGAATACATTACGCAATCTTGATATATATTAGGGATTGAAATCTATCAGTTTCTGACGTTTCAATGAAAAATCAATTCCAATTTTAAGATTTAATTGAATTTTCAATTTTATCAAAATTCAAGTATCGGTTAACAATGACAACCCGTTAATTATAAAGAGGGGCCTCTATTAAAAAAGAGAAATTTTCATAAAGCACTATCTTTTAGTGGTAATTAGTTATCTATAGATACCGTTTGCTATATTAAGGATTGTAGATACGTTTTCTGTTGTTATAAGATGTATTTGTGATGACCCAAAAGGTCATCACTTGTTTTAGAAATAAATTCTGTGATCCGAGACCTTAAAACCTCCCTTTTGTTTCACCTCGATCTGCGTGCGCAGTCCGGACGCGTATCCGAAAAGCCCTTATGTGAAAATCTGTGAAAATAATGAATTTTGTTTTAAAACGAACTTAAGTTGACTTCGGTCAACATTTTGGGTAAACGGACCCGGACCCGTGATATGACGGTCTCGGAGGGTCCGTAGGAAAATATAGGACTTGGGCGTATGCCTGGAATCGAATTCCGAGGTCCCAAGCCCGAGAAATGAATTTCTAAAGAAAATTGTTTTTTGAATATACATGAACTTTTGGAAATGAAATTGTTTGAATTTGATGGTATCGGGCCCGTATCTTGGTTCCGGAGCCCGGTACAAGTTTGAAATAATAATTTGGGTGAATCTGAAAAAAAATGGTAAAGATCGGAATTGGTTTGGTATAAACCGGACTTAAAGCTGAGAAATTGGAAATTTTGGTGTTCTTGAAGGATTTCATGAATTTGGGGTTCAATTCATAGTTGTTGATGTTATTTTGATGATTTGATTGCACGAGCAAGTCCGTATGATGTTTTTAGGTTGGTGTGCATGTTTGGTTTGGAGCCCCGAGGGCTCGGGTGAGTTTTGGATAGGCCACGGAGTGAAATTTGGACTTAGGAAATTGCTGGTATGTTGCAGGTATGCAGGCTTCGCATTTGGCTTCGCAAATGCGAGATCGCAAATGCGAAAGAAGGCCTGGGCAGGCCTGATCGCAAATGCGATCATTTGGTCGCAAATGCGGAGGGCCCTAGTCGCAAAAGCGACGTCTGCCTTGCAAATGCGATCCCCTCAGAAATATGGGGTGGTCACAAATGCGATAAAAATCTTCGCAAATGCGAAGAGAGCAGTCTTCTGAAGGGTTCGCAATTGCGACATCTGCGACCTGCAAATTCATAACTTAGCCGAAAATATTTCATTTTTCAAACCCTTTCAAAACCTAAACACCTTTGGGCGATTTTTCAAAGACAACTATTCTTCAAAATCGATTGTAAGTCATTTCTAGCTCGTTTTCTTTAATCTCTAACATCTTTTTACATGATTTCAACTCAAAATCAAGGGTTTTCATGGGGAAAATTGGGTGTTTTGGGTAGAACTTAGGATTTTCGAATTTTGGGGATTTGGACCTCGATTTGAGGTCCGATTCAAAACAAATTATATATTTGAGTTCGTGGGTGAATGGGTAATCGGGTTTTGGTTCGAACCTCGGGTTTTGACCATGTGGGCCGGGGTCGATTTTTGACTTTTTGGGAAAAACTTTAGAAAATCTATTTTCATGCATTAGTATTGATTCATTTAGCATTTATTGATATAGTTAAGCAACTTGTGGCTAGATACAAGCGAATTGGTGATGGAATCAAGAGGTAAAGCGGTAGTTGAGGCTTGAATTGTGTTCGGGGCATCGAGGTAAGTGTTTGATCTAACCTTAGCTTGAAGGATTAGGAGTTGTGTCTTATTTGCTATGTGTTAATTGTGGAGTACGACGTATAGGCATGGTGACGAGTATCTATACGTCAGTGTCAAGCATGCCCGTGAGTCTAGTATTGTAATTGTTGTGACTCCGTTGTGGTTTATTCATGCCTAATATGATGATTATCATTATTGGTTCCCTAGCCGGGATGTTATTGTTTATGATATTGTCTCCCTTGCCGGTATATTATTGTTGTACTCTTGTTCCTTTGCCGGGATGTTATTGTTTACGATATTGTCTCCCTTGTCGGGATATTGTTGTTGTACTCTTGTGCCCTTGCCGGGATTCCTTGTGATTGATGTTGATATATGAAATGGGAGCAGGTTGCACGCCTGCAACGAGATATATGAAATGGGAGCGGGTTGCACGCCTACAACGAGATATATGAAATGGGAGCGGGTTGCACCCCTACAACGAGATATATGAAATGGGAGCGGGTTGCACGCCTGTAACGAGATATATGAAATGAGAGCGGGTTGCACACCTGCAACGAGATATATGAAATGGGATCGGGTTGCACGCCTGCAACAAGATATATGAAATGGGATCTGGTTGCACGCCTGCAACAAGATATTTGAAATGGGATCGGGTCGCACGCCTGCAACAAGAAAGAGATGAAAGTGAATATTGTGTTTGTTTCTCTTATCCTTGTTAGACTACTGTGTTCTTTTCTCTTATTCTTGTTAGCAATTGAATTTTGGTTTCTCTACATTCCTCTTTGGTATTCTGTTGTTATCTGATACTCCCCGCAACATATTTTGCCCCCCTCCCACCTTTACTGTGAATACCTACTTTTATTTTCCGCTGTATATGATTTAACTGCACAGGTTTATTTGGTAGTCTAGTCCTAGCCTCGTCACTACTTCGCCGGGGTTAGGCCAGGCACTTACCAGCACATGGGGTCGGTTGTGCTGATACTACACTCTGCACTGTTTTGTGCAGATCTCGATACTGTAGTTTCCGGACCGCAGTGAGGTTGCTGCTTCCAGTTCACCAGGCGACCCGAGGTAGTCCTACAGGCGTCCGCAGGTCTTGGCGTCTCCTTCTATCCTTTCATTCTGTTTCTTTCATGTATTCCAGAGACAACGTTGTATTAATCGTTCAGACATTTATTTGTAGTATTCTTAGACAGTCTGTGAAATTGTAATACCAGTCCTGGGTAGTTTATGTTATGGATCGGTATTTGCATCATTGTTAAAATATTGCATTTCAGTCTACCGCTTATTAAATTCCGCTGATTATTTAATGTTGGTTATTAATTGTTAAAGGATTAAAATGGGAAAAAGGTAAAAAGTACAAATGGTTGGCTTGCCTAGCTTTCACTAGTAGGCGCCATCACGACTCCCGAGGGTAAAAAATTCGGGTCGTGACAGTATTAGATGTATTTAAGCTACTGTATTCATGAATACAATAGCAAAAATAGGCGTGAATCAGGGAATTCCAGCTAATCAGTTGTTGTATTCGAGTGTATTCGACTGTATTCATGGTGTGAAACATGGGTTTACAGCTGGACAGATTATTGTATTCGACTGTATTCACGACGTGAAATAGGGGATTACACTGTTTTTAAACGGAAAGTGAATCAATTAACATAATCGACTCCTAATATAACTCAACAAACTCAATTACAACACACAAATTTTGTATTTCCAGTTATAAAAAAGATTCTCAACCGAAAAATACCCCAAAAATATAGCAATCTTCAGAGAAATTATATAATACATCTGAATACACAAATTATATTAATTAAAAAAAATATATGAATACATTCATGGCATATAACGAGATAGTAAATACAATAAAATACATAAAATACAGCAGGATACATTGAAATACAATGAAAAAAAGACAGTGAATACAATCAAATACATGGAATACAGCGAGATACATTGAATTACAATGAAAAAATAGACAATGAATACAATGAAATACATAAAATACAGCGTGATACATTGAAATATATTCAACCTATATGCAATTTGTAGGTTGCAGTGATTTACTCCTGATTTTCCAGAAATCGCCCAGTGATGGGGAAGAAGCACCTTTTAAAAGGAAAGAGAGTGGTTCCAGTCTGCGTAATAGTTTATCGGCACCAGATTTAACCAAATCTAGTGAAGAGAGCGAGGAGTCTGCTGTGTGTCATTTGCTTGAAATCTCATGGTGGTAGGTCAACTTCTCTTCCTTAATGACTGGGGACGATATAGCCAGCATTCCCTACAGCGCGACGTATTTCTCTCACCTCCTCTTGCAAGAATTCGCCGTTCATTGGCCTTCGAAAATTATTAATGGAGTAGGTTAGAGAGAGAGAGAGGAGAGAGGAGAGAGCGTGGGGTTTTTGACTAATGGTAGGTGATGTGGGTGAGAGGAATTTTGAGAGAATGGCATGTATCAAAATAGAGAGAGAAAGAAAATAGTGTAACTGAATAGCGTATTTAGTGGCTTAAGGGTAGGAGGTAACCAAAATTAGATATTTTGCTATAAACATTAAAAGGTATCTATAGAATATAATTTTTTAAAATGGTATTTGTTTAAAATAAGTAAGGTGAAAATTCCATTTTTTGTAACAAATGGTATAACCTTTACTATAGGAGGTAAAAATTCCATTAAAAAATCAAGTATTGACATGTGTCATATGAAACTTATAAAAGTTGTGTGTGAAAAAAATAAAGAAGGCAAAATTACCTAGCTATACTATAATAGAAACTTATTTACCACTTTTCTTTAGATTTCATAAAAATTATATTTTTTATCTATATTTACTATTTATATACAAAACCTTAATAAAGAGAGCATCCTTAAAACTAGGATGTAACTGATACGGCCCTTCCCTCTACCTCTCCCTCTCCCCCACGTCAGCCCCCCCCCCCCCCTCACTCTCATGTATTTTAGTTATACAAAGTGCCTAAAATCACTTTTTCATCCCATTTTCAAAAAGATTTTGAAATATTTCTCTCTTTCATACAAATTAACCCAAATCTCATCCTCTTCACACAAATTCATCGACATCATCTCTAAAATTCAACATATGAGTTTTACGAATTTTTGATTTGTTTGGATTAGGTGCTCTTGCAAACGATTGAGAATATTGATCACGCCCAACTCTAGTCCTAAAAAGGATAAACGGTCGCTGCAAATATAATCCGGTCTAAAAGTCCGGAGTCGAATCCCATAGAGAACTAAGGTTTCGCTGTAATTGTTCAATATCGCAAAGAAGACAAGTTTGAACAATTTCTAAATTATAATATTAAGATTTTTATATCTAACTAATTAACCAACAAATACTATAAAACGGTAAAATTATCAACTAACGAGACAAAGGTTTGGAGACTAAATTAAGGAGGTCTAGAGTTATGATTTCCCCAATTGTTGATTTCATTAATTGTATGTTTCTTATAGCTTTGACTTAGTTGCCTCTATCAATCATGAACTCTCCAGCTATCATAAATCTCTCTCAAGCAATTATGAATTTACTAAACGCACTCCCTCAAGCTACGCTAGCTAGATTCACATTACAGTTCACTTAGATCGCACCCGAGGTATCGTTATCTCTAATCCAACCTCTAAACCCTCGGTTATGACTCTCGCCTATACTCCGGGAGTGATGTTGTTCAAACAACTACCTAAATATGCACTCTCTCTCAAGCAGATACATAATAAATAGGAACGGCTAATTGAGGATCTCTTCAACCACCACAATATAAACGTAGTTGAACGAATAGAGAAAAGCTATGGCTCAATTATATAAAAACATAACAAGAATTTATCCTACAAAAGGTTCTATCAAAACTCTAGATAACAAATTAGCTATTCATAATAGTATGTAAAACTACAATACTAAAAGTCATAACCAACAATGAAAAATAGGAAGAGGAAGGAAAAACTCGTAGAAGAATTCCCCACCTTGATCCTAGCGTGTTCTTGCCTCCAAGGGTGTTGTCTAACCCTAAAGTAGTGTCTCTCCTCCACAATAGCCTCCCTAGGTCTAACATATGTCAATAGTATGTCCAACCTCTCAAAATAGCGTTTTTACATGTATTTATACCAAGTAGGGTCAGGCCCAGATGAAAAAAAACCCATTCCTGCGCGAACTAGGACTTAGCTCTGTAAAAATTGAACAGCCGCGCCGCAGGCTGCGCCGCACGATGCGGCGCGGTAGTGCATTTTATCTGTAGCTTCATATTTTCGAGTCAGGCACAATTTTACACTGTTGCGCCGCGCCTTGCGGCGCCCTATGTGGCGCAGCAGTGCTATTTTCTTAGAGTGAACTTATTTCGTCCCCTTTTAACATCCAGACTTGGTACACGATCCCGGCTTAATGTATTGGGCTTTTACTCAGACTTCAAAGCTCCAAATTGATCAATTTAGCTCTAAATTAACTTTTGAGCTCATGATCACTTCCTGCAAGGCATAAAACACATACTAAGTGCAATTCACTATCATTTGAACTCAAACGCACGTAAAAATGCAGTCATTGGAATGTAATACTACGGCTAAAACACGGGTTTCTAGCCTAACATCAACACCCCACACTTAAACCATTGCTCGTCCTCGAGCAATCAAACTTCACATTATATAGACACGACCTTTTTAAACAACTCTCCTAATTCATTATGCCAAGAATATTTAAAATAGATTAAGCACAAAAGCGTAACATCTTCACCTCAAGATTTGACTCACAAGTACCACACATTATTCACAACTCACCCACTTACTCTAACATAGAGGTCACTGACATTACCTTTCCTTCATGAATCAAGTGCCCTCACACTACAAAAGAGAGGAGTTCCACACAATAAAATTTAAGAACACTTAGGAACTCAAGATAGAAAGAATTCACTCACTCTCAGAAATAACATTCATATGCCACAAAAGATGCACCATAAGCTTGCCCGTAGTGTACTACTCCACTAATCAAGCTCATTCAATCTAGGATCAATTAGGACTTTATTTGGTTATAATGTAGGCTACGGGACGGGTAGGATACATTTAGATATAAGAGTGACTACACCTCCCTAAGCACTTTAATACATATACTTTAACATTCAAACCCCATACTTATGTCAAACCAAAACTCCACCCTTACATCACTGTATATTACTCCATACTTCTTTAAGCACAATTACAGCAAGAGTCACCACTTATTAAAGAAATACTTTTTTTTTCCACAACAATACAACTATATTTTTTTTCAATTCAAGTGGCTCTTACTTGTTCAATACAGTGCACCTTTCTCCTGATTTCATTAGTTCCACTCAAAAGCCAAACCAACCACCCCACACTTTAATATTTACCTAAATCATCACAATTCAAGTGCTCATGAGAGGTTAGAAGGTTCAAATAGATGGTTAATTCAAACAAATGGGTAAGACTTGTAATGTGGTTGCCAAAGAAACAAGATTACAAACTCAAAGGGGCTAACGACACATCACAATTAGGCGGGTAAAATATGTATATATGGCTCAACAAGAAATGCCTATATTACTTCCAAGACTGAACAAAACTACTATTTCGCTTTGCAAACACACGGGGCAAGTTCTAGGCATCAAATGCAATGCACAGAATAACACAAAACCTTACACACACATGGCACATAACTCACTCAGGATTGGACTAATCAAGACACTCTTAGTCAAAGCAGTTAAGCAAAGTTAAAATCATACAATTTAAGGTACTTCTACAAGAGTCAAAAATTGAGCCTAAGTGTCAAAACCAACGTACTCACTATTCTCAAGGCATAACAAAGTCAAGAGATATTGCTTCAATTCAAAACACAACACAATGGCTCCTATTCCTAAAAAAAAAACTAACGACACCCGGTTCAAACCCCTTGGAAAAGAACCGCGGCACAAAGAAAAACCAAGGGGGAATTATTACACTACCTACAAAGAAAATCTTTTTAATTTATTTTTTCTTTAGACTTAATTCCCTCAAGAAAATTGTCTAATAGATCCATCGTTGGGAAAAGTCCAATCTTTTCTATTTAAAAAAAATTATTCAATTAAACTAACACAACTAAAATAGCATAGAAAGTCACCCAGACAATCTCCTCACCCCACACTTAAAATTGTGCATTGTCCCCAATGCACACCATAACTAATAAAAGGGTAAAAGAGACTCCCTGGTAGGCCAAAGGCCAAAGCATTAACAGCTCATGGGGTACTCAGACTTCTCCCAAGCTTGGTCCTTCATGCGGGTACCTCACACTTAGTTCCAACCATTTGGTTTGCTGTTGCATCCTTCCAATACCTTTGCTTTCCATGCTCCTAGAAAATAAAAAATTGACACTACAAAAATAATACAATTAAAAAAAATAAAAAATAAATAAAAGAAAGCAATAAAGCTGGGTTGCCTCCCAACAAGCGCTTGATTTAACGTCGCGGCACGACGTGAATCACTTTCTGCCTCCACTTTGAACTTATGAATCGGACCCCAAGTTTTGATTCTGCTCTATGATCATGCTCCTGGGGTGGTGGAACGAATCTAACTGGCCCAATAAAATAATGTAGTATTCTGCACTTCTTGGCCTTTATATGAGGTGTGTAATCCCGACTTTCTGGCAAGAAGAATTCCAGAATGTAAGCACTTTGTTCCTCATTCCTTGACTCCTCAAATGGCTCGGACGACTCTATTTCCATATCATCATCTAAACACAATGTGGAAAAATGCTTGGAGTGAGGACCAATGCGCTCAACTACATGAACATTGGGACTATCTACATTCTCAACACTAATGACAATAGAGTCAACTAAATATGTATCCTCAATATCCTTGGTTGACTCTAGTATCTCTTCTACAACATCGACATCCTCAAAATCTAGTGTGATTGATTGTTGGTGTTCTACTCTAGCCTCCTCCTCTAGCTCATCAATTTCTGTATCTAATTCACGCTCCTCTTGGATACTATTCATAATATTGGCTTGTTGAGCATTAAAAACTTCAACCAGTTGACTCATGTGAACTTTCAAGTTGTGAATAGTTTCCTCCTGCCTTTCTCCGCAGTAGTAATTTACTTTGTTGTTCCAAAATGCACTTTAACATATCTTCGAGCTTCTTTAGGTCAGCTTCCCTAGGTTCTTTGTTCCTATTAACTTCACCAGAAAAAGAAGAACCATCAAAGTAAAGGGTTGGGGGAAGGTAAGAAATATAAGCACAACCGTGAAAGTGACCATCTTGACCACCACACATATCACACACATTCCATACATAAGATTGAGTTGGTGCAATAATGTGACGACCCGGCCAGTTATCTCATGAGTTACCGCCCCGTTTCTCCCATTTTATGCTTCCTTATGCTTCGTTATCCGTGTCATGTGTAGCCGAGTTGGTTTGGAGAGGTTTTGGTAGGAAATGAGACACTTAGTCTCTTTAAGGAAGGTTTGGTTCGGAAAAAGTGAACCGGATGTTGACTTGTGTGTTAGAGGGCTCGGATGTGATTTCCGGTGGTTCGGTTAGCTTCGGGAGATGATTTGTGACTTAGGAGTGTGATCGAAAGTGGTTTTGGAGGTCCGGTGTAGAAATTAGCTTGTTTTGGCCAAATTAGTATTTTGGCGACTTCCGGTTGGTAGGTGAGATTTTGATCCGAGGGTCGGATTGGAATTCCAAGAGTTGCAGTAGCTTCGTTAGGTGATTTGGGATGTGTGTGTAAAATTTCAGGTCATTCGGAGATGTTTTGGTTGGGTTTTTGATCGAATGCGTGTTTCGGAAGTTTTTGAAGAACTTAGGCTTGAATTTGATGTAATTTTATGGTTTTGGTGTTGTTTGAGGTGTTTTGATGATTGGAGCGAGTTTGGATGATGTTTTAGCATGGGTTGGTACTTTTGGTTGAGGTCCCGGGGGCCTCGGGGTGATTTCGGATGGCTAACGGGAAGTTTGGAAATTGGAAAATGTTGCAGAAAATGCAGCAGCAGTGCAGGTCCAGTTTTGCCTTCGCGATCCCGAGAAGGACCTCGCGTTCGCGTAGAAGGAGTCTGGGTGCTCTGAGTTTTTGCTTTGGGTTCGCGTTTCGGTCTCGCGTTCGCGTAGGGAGAGGTTCTTGAGCTTCGCGTTCGCGGGGAGTTGTATGCGTTCGCGTAGGAGGGCCTGGGTCCCCGTCTGTCTTGTTCATCGGGTTCGCGACTAGGCGCACCGCGTTCGCGTAGTGGAGGCAGCAGAAGCTTCGCGTTCGCGAGTCTTCAGACGCGTTTGCGAAGGGTAATTTTGGTCAGAGGAATATTTGTTCATCGCGAACGCGAGAGGGCCATCGCGTTCGCATAGAAGAAAATCACAGCTGGGCAGAAGGGTTTTTAAAACATTTCCTCCGCGAGTCTAAGTCATTTTTCCACCATTGTTGGACATTTTGAGCGCTATTTGGGAGAAATTGAAGAGGGTTTTCGAGGAGGATTGATTGGAGGTAAGTCCTATGAACTAAAAACGTGATTATTATGTGAAATTAACCTAGAAATTCATGGAAACTTAGCTAAAATTGGAAGAACTAGGGCTTGGGATTTTGAGATTTTAAATTGGGATTTGAAGGGTCATTTGAGCTCGGATTTGAGAGTTCTTGATATGTATAGACTCGTGGCGAGATAAGGAACCCGTTGATGTAAAAATTTCTGAGTTTTGAGAAGTGGGCCCAGGGCTCGGGTTTAGCCAATTTCGGGATTTTTGATATTTTTCGATTGTTTTCGATTGGGTATTGTTTCCTTAGCCTATTGTGACGTATTCGTTGTGGTTTTGGTCAGATTCGATGCGCGAGGAGGCCGACTTGAGAGGCAAGGGTATAGCGAGCTAGAGTTTTGGCCGGTTTGAGGTGAGTAGTGATTGTAAATGATGTCCTGAGGGTTTGAAACCCCGGATTTGCACAACGTAGTGCTATATTGAGGTGAAACACGCGCTTAATGATGAGCGCGGGGTTGTTTACTATTGGGGATTGTGACTTGGTCCTTCCCTATTGATGTTTTTACCGCGTATTTGACTGAGACTTGTTCGTTATCATCATGATTTGGGCTTATTGCCATATTTGGGCTTCATGCCGACTACTCGAATCCTTCTTGGACTTTTGTCACTGTTTCCTCACTATTTTGACATATTACTTGAACTCAGTTCTATTGATTAATACTGCTTTACAAACTCAGCCACTTTTACTTGAATTTTTAGACTTAAATGATATTTCCAATGTTGTTTGGGCTGAGCACTACTGTTTTACTGATGCCCGAGGGGCTTGTGATGATTTCTGGACTGAGTGAGGACGAGGGCCATATGTGAGGATATGCTGAGTGATATGAGATACTTTATATGCCACGAGGTGGCTTGAGTGATGGGAGGCCGAGTGATGTGAGGCCGAGTGCCGAGTGATGATTCCACGAGGTGGCTTGATATAGCGCTTGGGCCGTAAGGGGCCCCTCCGGAGTCTACACACCCACAGTGAGCGCGGGTACCCATATGATCTGAGAGTGAGCCCGAGGGGCTGATACTGTTCTGAGCGATTGATACTGAGCCCGAGGGACAGATTTCCACTTGCTATTTACTTGTTGTTTTACCTGATTTACCTGTTTTAAAAAGAGATTTCATTTGATTCTTCACGGTTTTACTGCTTTAAGTGATTTACTGCCTGATATAGAATTGCCTTGTGCATTTATGTGTTTTCATGCTTTCAGCCATTATTTTTTATTACTACTCACTGGGTCGGAGTACTCACATTACTCCCTGCACCATGTGTGCAGATTCTGGCATAGCAGTGTCCGCACCTGAGCGCTGATTCCTTCCAGACCAGGCAACGATTTGGAGTTACGAGGTAGTTGTTGACGTTCGCAGCCCCTTGTCTCCCCTATCCTCTATCATTTATGTTTTCTTCGGACTATTGTATTAGATTTCATACTCTGTAGACTCATAGCAAACTCTGTAGTAGCTCATGACTTGTGACACCCCGGTTTGGGCTGTGTCGGGATGGTTTCCCTGGTTACTATCGTGGTTTCCGCATTTATGGCTACCTTAAACATGTTTTAGATTTGTTAATGTTAATTAATTGTTTAAAAAGAGGTATTTGCGTTGTTCTGGCTGGCCTTGTCTTCACGAGAGGCGCCATCACGGCCGGGTTCGGGAATTGGGTCGTGACAAGTTTGTATCAGAGCCTAGGTTACTAGGTCTCACGAGTCAGAGCAGGTTTAGTAGAGTCTCGTGGATCGGTACGGAGATGTCTGTATGTATCCTCGAGAGGCTGCAAAACCTTTAAAGACAAAAACTTCACATTCTTGAATTCTTATCGTGCGTCCTTGATTCAGCTTGAATAAAAAAGAAACTCTTGAAATTTCTTCCACGCGTTGTATACGCGCATGAACGCTCAGTATAATATGTGCCTTGATGGCTTGCGATTCCCCGATCGGGGGGTGAGATGTAATCTCTGTGAGTTTAGGTTGGGCCAGTCTGGAGGACTTGAGGCCGGATCTTTGCTAATGGCTTGAGCTCTGAGGTGCTGATTGTGTGAACAAGTGTTTTTGAACTTATACGTTTGGTATTGTCCCTATTAGTGGAAGTGACGGCTGGAAAGCCACGTGATGAGTATATTAGTACTGCGAGATGTATTTATGTGACTTGGAAGTGACAAGAGAGGTCTGTTGGATGATAGATGAACTAATAAGTGCTTGATTTCCATTGTGACTGGATGTGTAGCCCCGAGTTATGGGCGCGTGAAGAATCTTTTCATGTCTCCTAGTTGGGAGTGAAGTAAATTTCATGCTGCGGTATGAGTTCAGACTCAGGAAGACTAAGTAACTGTGTAATGTGTATGACGGTGGAAGGTATACAGAGATGTTATATTGAGGCGAAGCAGGTGGGTTATCTCCTGCGGAGTGTTCTAAAGTGGTGTGATCCTTATGTGTATGTTAGTAGATCTCATGTCAAGTGAAAAGTACGTGTTGAAATCTGAAATTTCGGGTCGCCTAAGAGAGTGGGCTTAGTTGTTGTGGGGATGGATGCGAGAATTGCAGAAGATTTACAGTACTAGATGATTTGTGTTTTCACAAGCTTACAAATGATTTGAGTTTAATCTCACTATGGTATTATGGCATCAATAGAGTAAAAGTGTGATGCGTTGTTAAGTGTATTTGGACCTATAGCTCCGAACCAAGTGGGGGAGTCTGTTAATTTGTTGATTGCAAGGTTAGGTGCTATGTTGGTTCCATTTTGAGGCGTGCGAGTGAATTAGTTATGGCTTGCGGAAATTGAGACCGAGAATGGCTCGAGTAAAGGAAGATATTGACAAAGGTTATATTATGCTTCATGGGGAAAGAGGATCACGAGATGTCTTGAGTGGTTGTTGGTAAAGAATGCTAAGTGCATAGAGTAGGAGGTTGCTTGGTTGTATTGAGATGAGGCTACATCTGGCGGTATCAGAATGCTAATGAGGTACAGGTGATTATGTTCATTTGATCAGGTAAATTACAGTTTGAAGGAGAGTGAATGACTCTCGAGAATGGCTCTAATGTGTTAAAGATTCTACAGGAAACAATCGAGTATTTTAAAGTTGCATGTGTGGTTGGAAACTGTGTTTTCATTGGAAGAGGTTCAGATTTGTGGTATTTCTATATTAATTATGGGATTCTATGCATCAGTATCAGGAAAGTAAAGGTAACGGATTTAGATTCACAGGAAGTTCTTCAGAGTAAAGTATTCTGAAATGTGGTGTTTCTGGGAATAATTGAGAGAGTATTCAGCGGCTTATGGGTCTTAGTCAGTGTGGTTTTATGCTGGGGTCTCGTGTGGTAAGCCTGGGTTGAGGCATTGGTGTGCTACAGCAAGAGGGAATATCAAGTTGATGATGAATCGGAAGGAAATTTAGATAGATAGAGTAGCTTGATAGTAGACCAGATCGGTATGGTAAGGATATGATTAATTCTTTGTATGTGCTTGAGGTAATGGGTTCTTACAGGTATTTTGCAGCAATGCTCTTGGGTTTTGAGGCTTGCTTAGCTTGGTCTAGTTAGAAGGATTCAGTCGCAGTTTAATCTGTGCAAACGGAATTGGGAGAGTTCTTGTTGATTTCGACCGTGGTTGGAGAAGTGCATTTTCTACGAATGTGGGAGGCATGGGGTGTGTAGTGATTTTCTTCTAGATGGGATCAATGGAAGTTCTTGACTAGTTGAGTGCGTAGATGTCTGTGGCTCGGAAGGGAGATAAAAGTTTTCATGTTATCCTTGGATGGTATGGTATATGCGGTATGTTGTAGAGGATCGAGACTGGCGTGTGCTAGGATACAGTTCAGTTGTGAAAGGAAGTTCATAAAACTCTTAGGCAACGGGTAGCCTCAAATAACCAAGGAAATGGTACTGCTAATTTGAAGTGATTTGACGAGAGCATATGTCTCAAAAAAAGGGTAATGTGATTAAACTGATGATACTTCGGTAGTATTGCGGCACTTTCTTGTTGGATCGACTGGTGGTATTCGGGTTTGCTTGGTAGTACAGGGAAATTTTAGAGTATCTATCATGGAATGATTGGGTATTAAAGGTGTGCATGTGTTCGAATGGCGAAATTGGGAATGGATATGTGGAGACGGAAGTTCTCATATACAGGCTATGATGTGGTTGTAGATCGTGTGTATCGGCACTGTTTAGCAACTACCGAGATTTGGAGGCCCGAGTGGATCTTTCTTTGCTTGGTATGTTAGATCCTAGATATGATATTGGGGTGTAGACTGGTTGTCTCAGTGTTGGGTTATTCTGGACTATTGCGCTATGGGCTATGCCGAAAATGCCACGGGTTGAGTGGCGAGGTGCATCGGATTATGATCTAGCAGAGTGGTTTATATTTCAAAGACCAGCGGACGGTTGGGAAGGTATTTGTTTTTACTTAAGTTCGGTCCGTTCGTGAGTGGATGTCAGTG
>NC_031994.1:5351345-5352602 GCF_001879085.1 Nicotiana attenuata
TCATGATTTGGAGTTGGCTGCCATAGTTCATGCATTGAAGATTTGGAGGCATTACTTGTATGGCGTATCTTGCGAGGTATTCACTGATCATCGCAGTCTTCAGCATTTGTTCAAGCAAAAGGATCTTAATTTGAGGCAGCGTAGATGGTTGGAGTTGCTTAAGGATTATGACATCACCATATTGTATCATCCGGGAAAGGCCAATGTAGCGGCCGATGCTTTGAGCCGAAAGGCAGTGAGTATGGGGAGTTTGGCGTACATTCCAGTTAAGGAGAGGCCCCTTGCAGTTGATGTTCAGGCTTTGGCCAATCGGTTTGTGAGATTAGATATTTCGGAGCCCAGCAGAGTGTTGGCTTGTGTGGTTTCTCAGTCTTCCTTATATGATCGCATCAGAGAGCGCCAGTATGATGATCCGCATTTGCTCGTCCTTAAGGACAAGGTTCAGCATGATGATGCCAGAGACGTGACCATTGGTGAGGATGGTGTGTTAAGGATGCAGGGCCGGATTTGTGTGCCCAATGTGGATGGGCTTAGGGAGTTGATTCTGGAGGAGGCCCATAGCTCGCGATATTCTATTCATCCGGGTGCCGCGAAGATGTATCAGGATTTGAGGCAGCACTATTGGTGGAGAAGAATGAAGAAAGATATTGTGGGATTTGTGGCTCGGTGTCTCAACTGTCAGCAGGTGAAATATGAGCATCAGAGACCGGGTGGCTTACTTCAGCGAATGATTATTCCCGAGTGGAAGTGGGAGAGAGTCACTATGGATTTTGTGAGTGGTCTTCCTCGGACTTTGAAGAAGTTCGATTCGATTTGGGTGATTGTGGATCGGCTGACCAAGTCCGCGCACTTCATTCCGGTGTGTACTACCTATTCTTCGGAGCGGCTGCTAGGGATCTTTATCCGGGAGATTGTTTGATTGCATGGTGTTCCAGTGTCTATTATCTCAGATAGAGGTACTCAGTTTGCTTCTCAGTTTTGGAGGACTTTTCAGCGAGAGTTGGGTACATAGGTGGAGTTGAGCACAGCATTTCATCCTCAGACGGACGGGCAGTCTGAGTGTACTATTCAGATATTGGAGGACATGTTGCGTGCCTGTGGTATTGATTTTGGAGGTTCTTGGGATGAGTTTTTGCCACTTGCAGAGTTTGCCTACAACACAGTTGTCAGTCGAGCATTCAGATGGCTCCGTATGAGGCGTTGTATGGGAGGCGGTGTAGATCTCCAGTTGGTTGGTTCGAGCCTGGTGAGGCTGGC
>NC_031994.1:5352702-5383252 GCF_001879085.1 Nicotiana attenuata
TTCTTTTTTACTACGCGTGTGTTGTTCTTCTGCTTCTTCTTTTTCTACTATACATGTTACTCCTGTGCTCACATGCTAATCCTTGTTATGTTTTCCTTACTCTTCTACTATATGTGTTTACTATTGAGTTCTTGGATTTTGTTTGCTTTACTGGACTCTGTTTGTGTCCTTGCTAAGCATGTTTCATCTACTGTTGCTTATGTTTACACCACCTCTCTTTTCTTCTGAACTTGCTTGAGTTCCGACTTTTCTAAAACATGCTCTTTTATGCTCTTAAATCAGCTTTCTTTCTTTGTTGTTTCAAACCTGCTATCATATCTGTTTTGTTTCTCATAAGGCTCTAAAACAGACCTTTGAGTCTGTTTCAATGGCTTGCTTTCTCATCTCTATGTCTAATTCGATTTGAAACCCTAGGATTTGGGGGTTTCTTTGGCAATTTTGATTAGGGTTCTGCTTTGGAACCCCGAACTATCAGACTCACCCTAAGTATTATGAACTGAATATGAAACTCTTTGCTTGTGATTCTGAACCTTTCTATGTCTGTCTTTTCTAATTAGCATGACAACCCTTTCTTGTTTGATATCTGTGTACTTTATATATATGAGGATTTCTTCTTGCAAAAGAGTTTTGCTAACTATTGATTGATTCCGAATTTCTTTTAATAAGGTCTGATTGATTTCTATTGATTTTCTCTAATTGAACCCTCTTTACTTTTTTCCTGGCTTGGTTCATTCGAACAAAGCCGGTGATTTTGATTTCATTGGCTGTCTAATTGATTCACTTTCCTTATTTTTCACAAACCGTGTACTACTGAACTTTGCCTTGAATAACTCCTGTGTACTTACCCTTCTTGTGTTACTTTGGAAAAGATTTCAATCAAATTTCTTTCCTTAATTATCTTTTACCCGTTTGAAACTGAACCCCTTAACTGAAGGGAGATTCTTTGTGACTGATTGCAAACTATTTTCTTACCTTTTCTTACTTGTTTTCTGCACTATAAAAAGGGGCACGACCCTTCTGCACTGACACAACCTTTAACCCTCGGTTGAACACTTACAAACCAATTCATATTACGAATTGCATACTCTCACACACATACTTTCAGTCACAATACTCTTTCAAACTCTCTACTCCCTGCTGAGACTTTTGTACTGCTTTGCTTACAACTTGGCTTTTCAAGACTGCTGTTTTTACTTATTTGTTTCCCCTGAAACTGGTATGTCTCAATTTTGATTTCATCTTTTTCCCTATGTGTTTACTTTACAGTTGCTCTATTCCTATCTACCTTGCTGCTCATGTTCTATATATAATTTCCTTTTATGTTTACTGCTTGTTATAAATCCCCCATACCCCCATTCTCTTTTGTGTGCTGAGTTAAAGTTCATGGCCAGGCAGTATCCAAATTACTGCCCAGGTCTGAACATGACCTTCAATAGGTCCTAACTCCCATATTCAAGCTGACAGGCTGGTCAGGGGTGTGCCAGCATCCTAATTGCTGGGCATGACCACTAGTTTGTCATGGCTTTCCCTAATTCCCCCTCTATTACACTTACACTTATTCTTAGACTCTAAGTTCTGCCCCCCTCCTATGAGCCTTGCATTGGGGACCTTGAGTTCCCTCTGTACTTGGACATTTGAGGGCTGACCCTTCCACACTGCACTATAATCTAATCCTGCAAATGTAATTGGGTGTAAGCACTGCCTGGAGTTCATGAAGCTCCTTGGAACTTTGACACACCCAAAAGATGAAAAAGGCTTTGGAAATCTGATATTTGGAAGTTGGTTTATTTCATGTTTCAGACTAGGAGTCTGAATTAGGCTCTCCTTGGTTGGAACTTTAATTTCTGATGTAATTTTTTATTTTTCTTGATTCATTCGGGTTGTAATAATTTGTAATAACTTATGGGGTGTATAGTAAAATGGGGGAGGGTCTCTCATGTTATGCATATGGGGGTAGATATCATGTTTTAGGTCTTTATTTCTGCAATCATAATATTTTTCGTCTATGTATCTGCATATAGAAATCCTGCCTATAAGCCATTTCATTACTGCATATAGAGATCCTGCCTATAGATTTTTCCATATAGAAATCCTGCCTATAAGTTGTTTCATTACTGCATTAGAAATCCTGCCTATAAGTTGTTTTATTACTGCATTAAAAATCCTGCCTATAAGTTATGCATTTCATTAGAAATCATGTCTATAAGTTTCTGCACTTCTGCATATAGAAATCATGATTATAAGTTTTCTGCACTTCTGCATATACACATGTCATTAGGCAAACAATCCATAGGTTGAAGAATAATCAATTGCATCCTAGATACCATGCTCATAGGATTCTTGCACTTACATAACCGTTTTAAAATCAGTAACGCATTAAATATGATTCATCCGCAAGTCTAAAATCAGTAATAATGTTGTTAATATCCGCAGAATTGGTTTATTTCTAAAGTCAGTAATCTTCCTTAAAATCAGTATGTTTGACCTTGTTAGATATCATGCCTATAGGTTTCACCTAGGCAAACCATTAGGTAATCAATTAATTATACCAGTCTTTAATAATTACAACCAGCAGGCAGGCCTAATTCGGACTTCTTATCTGAAAATATGTAATATATCAGTCACCCCCCTTTATGTAAGTTTAATTAAAGACATAACCAGCACTTGTAAGTCATGCTAAACAATTTCTGCTTTGAATGAGGAGGCTTATTTGAGCCTTAACTGCTACGTGTTTTTCCCTTAACTGCTCTTATGTGTTTTGTTTGTCGCACTAGATTTTATCCTTTTTAAACTTCAAAAGCCAATATCCCTTCCCTCTAGGATTAGTAGTCCACAACTACCTCCGGGACTGATAGGATTGGGGCGGGTAGTAGCATGCAATAAGTAACGAGACCATTTCGCGTTTTAGTACCTTAACGGGGTGGGTAAGGGTAGACATGAATATGATGATCACGCGATAACACCACGTGTATAATTGGTTACCGGGTGTTGCGTGGGTGATCCATGTTATTTATAAGCCTAGGACCCCCCTCCCTCTTTATGTGTTTACTTCTTTCTTTCAGAATTTTTAAAACTGTCAGTTTTCAGTTCTTTTAAACCTCGTCCTTTGCTTAATCATTTAAAATCTCTTTAAATTTCCAGTACTGTTTTTCTCTCCCAAATTTCCGCCCCATTTCATCCCTTTGTTTGATTACTTGTATCAATTATTCGACCCCCATTTTTCTGCACTTGTATATTCTTTAAATAAATTATGAAATCGCCTAGTCCTAAATTTCAACTCGTTTATTTAACTTTTATACTTCCCCTACTTGCAATCGTTATGTGAGAATTGTCTTGTATGTTTATTTGTTGTTTATATTTAAAGTCACAAATTGTAGCATGGCCGGGAACCACACTAGTGGATCTTGGGGGGTGCCTAACACCTTCCCCCCGAGATAATTTCAAGCCCTTACCCATTCTCTGGTTCTTCTTCTTTTTATTTCTTTCTTAGTGTCCTAATGCACTTAATCATTAGGTGGCGACTCTTCTAAATCTCAAGCCCAATTCCCAAAAGGAAAAGAGTTGTCCGTCCAAATATCGTAAACCCGATTTCGCGAGAAAAAGTGGGCATCGACACACATATCACATATCATGAATGAATAACAGAATAGTGAGAGACAAAGAATTTTGACAAGGCAATAGCATAGCATATTGATGTTAAACAATTATGGCAGCTGGAAATGCTACTATCGCCCTAGCTTCTTGGGGAAGAAATGGAATAGTTCTAAACAACAGAGGATATAGAAAAAAAAAATTTGGGGCAATGTAACTATCATCCATTTGAGGAGTTGTACCTATTTTTCAAGACATAGAAATGAGACAAATCAGGGTTAATATTTAGGGTCTTATTACAGAATTTTGCATGAAGTGCATGAAGAAAAACTGTTTGTTCGTTCATTAAATGCCACGGATAAGACGACAAAGTGTAGATGATGTGCGTGTTGTCAAATTGTTGTTTGTCTGTATGTTTAATGCCCATGCATAAGACAAAAAAATTAGAAATAAAATTAAGCAAGTTGGTTGTACGTTATAGAAGTTGTCGTTCGCGCATCAAAGTACATGGGTGGTTTCCCGTTAGGGTTAGAGAAGGTCAAACTGGGTTTGATTAGTGATAGTTCAAGGAAAGCAATTTATGTTGTTGGAAATGGATTGATACAACACATTAATTAAGTGCTTGTTAATGTTGAATCTTTGACAGAACTATTTTACTAGAAGGACTATTATTGATGTCAAACATAATTCTTTAGTCTACTCTCCAACACATGATCTTCCTTGTTAGGATAATTGTAATATGTAAAACTGCAGCAACCACTCCAGGAAAACTTGTAAATAAACAAAAGTTGTTTTAAACAACGAAAAACCTGACTCTGGTGCAAATTCTATCATATTGATGTTTTGTTTTTAAGATTAGTTATCCTTTCCACTAATTCTCATTTCAAGGTTAGTTATCCTTCTACGTTTATTGTCTATTTCAGAAGAAGTATGCTCATAGTAATAGTCACGATTTTATGAAAATAGTGGTTTCTTTATTTTTGGAAACCATTTAATTTTGCTGGACGATCTGGTGAATTAAGATATTACTCACAGGCTTTTTATATATCTAGACTTTTGTAACCCTACGTGTGACAATGGAGCATAAATATATTGCGGTCTTCAGTTTTTTTAATTATATTTTATTGTTCAATTTTTTTACAACAATATTTGCATAAAGTATGTTTTACATGTGTGGTTTTCTGTTATGTGATAGTGTAACATGAAGTATTATACTCGGTGAAAATATATCTGTTTGGGGATACTAATACTGGATTATTTTACTTCTAGTAAAAAGGCATGGTTGATACTTCATAATGCACTTCCCCGGTAACGGCGCCAAAATTTGACGAGCGCAAAACACAACACAAAATTATTGCTCACTAGTCAAAGATAGTATAATTTAATTATCGTCTCCACATGGATTGGATTTAAACAGTGTTCGAATAATCTTCAGTTGATTACTGTCCAAAAAAATTAACACTAGATTTGATGACTATTACTACGATTAACTACTAAAAATTAAGCAATTGACAATTGACCATAAAAGACAGGGGATGAGCAACGAAGAAATATCAATGAGAGAAATAAGGGTAATTGACTAGATACGTGCAAGATAACTGACCCTGGATCCAATTCTTGTGTTAATTTACTCTATAATACAGTTGATTCTCACGAATTCAACCGATAATCAGATTACACTTGAAGCTAATGTTTCTCTTTCGATTGAATATTAATTTTAGTAATTAATCCAATTGAAGTGTGATAAACAATCGCAAGAATAAAATGATGGTTATGATCTAAAGGGTAACTTCTCACGAATATTTTCCTATTTTCTAGTTCGATTAACAATTCAAGAGGATCTCTCTTACCTATTTGAATCACGAATTTAAACTAGAACATAAGATGTAAAGCAATTCAATATAAAGCTCATCTTTCGATTAAGAAAAATAAGAAATAACTCCACAATACGAATTAAAACTCCATCAATTAATTCTAATATTATCAAGAATCAAATCCCTAATCAAGTTATCACAATACCATATCTGTCAATACCCTATTGGAATTTATTCCGTAGTTATGAAATAAGTCATCTCAATAAGGTTCAAAAACAAAGAAAACTTCAATACCAATGATTCGATACAAACTCCCGTATTGCACAGATTGTAGGTTGAAATCTTGATGAATTCTTGCCTTGGTTGCTTTTTCAATCTTTCGTAGGTCAAAAGTTCTTCAAAAAAACGTGTTTCAGTGTATTTATATCAAGTAGAAACGAACCGGACGAAACTACCCTCTTTGAGCCGAAGTGGGAAACCTAGCAAACTTTTTACACTTCACGCGTCGCAAATGCATCGCCCAAGGCGTTGCATCAGTGTAGTTTACTCAGTTGCAAACTCTCTGAACTCCACATGTCTGACAGAATTTTGCCCTAGTACGTCGCAGGCCGCGTCACAACAGTGCTTTTCTTGTCAGACCAAAGAAACCCTGTCTCTGAACTTGTCAAACTTCTTACGCATATTTTCACTAATGTGTCGCACAGTGCTAAGCTTTGTGCGTCGCTTTAGTCCATTTGCTCTGGCCCTTGCCCTTTCTTCACACTTTCGTATGCAACGCCTGTCCAAGAGCAGCGGATGCGATCCCAGTTTAATTCTTTGGCTTTTACTTAGACTTCAAAGGTCAAATTATTCAATTTAGCTCCAATTTATTCTTTTAACTCGGAATTATTTCCTGCAAGGTATGAAACACGTAATAAGTGCAGATCGCCATCATTTACGCCCAAACACACGTAAAATACAGTAATTAGAGTGTAAATACGTCTAAAACTCGGGTTTCTAGCCTACCGTCACTAATACTGAATTATTTTACTTCTAATGAAAAGGCATGATTGACACTTCATAATGCACTTGCCTTTCATGAAATAAGTTTTTGGAGCTTAATGTGTTAAATCACAAGAGCTGATTTACATAAGAAGTCGCATTACGATAGTTCTAGAGGTATGTTGGATCTGTAAGTTTGTCCATATGTCTAGATGGGTTGTCAAGTTTAACATGTTAAACTGCTACATGAATTAACTATTTTTGCATTTGTGAAAAATCGTTGCCATTAGTAATGTGTCCTATGTAGTACAGTAGGTCAAGCCTTTACTTAGAGCCTGTTTGGAAAGCCACCTAGGAATTGGATTTGGATGTAATTACACAGTTTGACATGTTTGTTTGGCCAAGTAATTACTTGGTCAACATGGAATTTGGTGTAACTGGAGGGGTGTAATTGCACTATCCAATTCTCAAGGGGAGGTGAGAATTGGTGGTAATTACACTGTATAATTACAAGGTTGCTTTTTAGTTTCTTTCCTTTTTATTTTTATTTTAATTTATTTTCTTTAGAACTTCATTTCTATTATTTAATTTTATTTTTACTTTTTAATTTCTTTTAAAATTTTAAAAAATATTTTTCTTTGTACATTATTTATCTTTTATTTCTCTACCTTTATTTTTTGTGATTCCATCTAATTGCTTATATTTTATTTTTTTTATTTGTTTTATTATTCAATTAAAGTGTAATTTCATTGTTGAATGTGGTTATAAACTTATTATATTTTTCTAATCTTAAGTTGTGGTGGAACTTACTATTATTATGTTGGAATTTGACATATGTTAAACTATTTTTTTTTTGGATTTTGGTATTATGTTATATTCATGGGTCTAATTTACTTGTTTTAGTAGTATTGGCTCACATTGCATGTTATTCATTTTTTCGTTAGAATTGATAGATTAGTTTTATCAAACATTTGAATAGTGTTATGACATTATATCTATAATATTAATTTATTTTATCAAACATGAATTCCATGATGTTCTTACAGAATGTATGTTTTTAGTTTTTGTAAGTATCTAAACTAAATATTATTAATTTGAAAAATATATACTGTAATTATTTTTATAATATTAGTTATAAATATATGATTACTAATTAATGTATATTCACGAACAAATATACATCTTAAATACCGAATATAATATCATTTATACTTCTAATAATTTATTGGCATATATTTATTATAATAACTTTTAAGTTTCATTAATTAATTCATTTAAAATTTAATCTAACTAAGTAATTACACTTGTGCAACCAAACGCTAAACTTGTAATTATATTGTAATTACACTATGACAAACAAACATGTCGTTGTAATTACACAACTGTGTAATTACTAGGCTGTGTAATTACTACCCTAGTAATTGCACCAATTCCAATTACCTGGTTGCTTTCCAAACAGACCCTTATAGATTAGTTGCTATGCCTTAATGTGTTCCCCCTATGTAATTCAGTTTTACTTCCTCTCTATCTCTCTCTCTCCCCTTTTGTGGAAACTTTAGGGTAATTGAGTTTTCTTTTTACTCTCAAGAGTGCCTAAAATTATTGCAGACTGCACCGCATTGTAAATATGTGTAAGAGGTTTCGAAATATATTACTTGTCTAGTAGGTGGTTACCTGAGACTTTTGTGGCAGTGATGGCATTCAACTAGGTGGTCTTTTCATTGACAAAATGTAATTGGATTAAGCTAGGTGGTATTGCAGTTGCTGATCATTAAGAAGTGTACTTTGTCCTTTATTTTTGCCGTGGCATGTTATAACCTTGACAGAAATCAACTAGGCGGTTTTTGCTACTGTTGATTATGAAGAAGAGTTTACTTTATCCACTAATTTTGTTGGGAAAAATTGTTTTTCTTAAACTGATCCTAGCATAGAGATTCAAATACCTGTAAATATTTCTATTTTTTTTCTTATTAAAAATAGGTGACAAGTATCTAACGCCATATGTATTTGAGCCTGATATTACCTTCACATAAAGGGAAGCACGGGATGAGTGCTTGATTATTGCCGGTGATGTCTTGTGGGATGTTTTATCAAACGAAATAGCATGTGAGGTGGCTAGTGAGTGTCTTCAAGAGGAAGATCCATCTGAGGACCATAGCTTCAGTCCTTTGGTAGAAGGTGATGGCGGAGGAGCTATATATTCTTCCCGAAGTGCATCAGCAGCAGCACTGCTTACTCGGCTTGCTCAGGGACGGATTAGCTATGATAACATTAGCGTGATAGTGGGAGATCTGAAGAGAAGTCATACTACAGGATAGTTTCAGGAAAATGTAACTTATTAATGTGAACCATATTAGATAGCTTGTATACAACCAAAGAAAAGGTTAGAGATCAGTACTTGAATTTATTTTAATTTGGTTTCTCTCTTTTATTGCCATTAGCAAGTGATCTTCTAGGTGATTAATGATATGATATATAAAATTGATAGTATAACCCTATGTTGTGGAGCAGTCGAGCTAAGCCTTACTAGTTTCTAAACAAAAACTTAAAGGCATATATCACGTATCATGCATGAATAACAGAATAGCGAGAGACAAAGAATTTTGTCAAGGTAATAGCATAGCATAATGATGTTAAACAGCTATGGCAGCTGGAAATGCCACTATCGCCCTAGCTTCTTGGGAAAGAAATGGAATAGTTTTAGAGAATAGAGGATATAGAGAGAACAAATGAATTTGGGGCAATGTAACTATCATCCATTTGAGGAGTTGTACCTATTTATCAAGGTATAGAAATGAGACAAATCATGGTTAAAATTTAGGATCTTATTACAGAATTCTGCTTGAAGTGTATGAAGAATAATTGTTTGTCCGTTCATTAAATGCCACGAATAAGACGATAAAGTGGAAACAAAGTTGAATAGTGTAGATGATGTGCATGTTGTCAGAGTGTTATTTGATCTTTCTGAATATTTCTTGTTCTTCGTTGTTGGCAAAATGGTATGAGGAGAGTGAGCGACGGGTACGGTGCTTCTTAGATCTTGCCCGTGCTCATGCTCCAAGTACGTACAATTTTTATTGATTTTATTTGCAGTGCGAGAGAGGGGCACTAATGAGGCGGCTAGAAAAAATGGATTTACATCTCGCTTCCTGATTTTAAGAGCTAACGGTAATTCAGGAGCTACAAAAGATAAACTTAAAATCAATCGCTTTAGCTCCTGGCCTGGATATTGACCAAGTGGCACAAAGAACAGAAGGTTACAGTGGAGGGGTCTAACAAATATCTTCCGAGATGCTTCTTTAAATGAGATGAGATGTAAGAATGTGGACAAAATCTCAGATGAGATTAAGGCAACTTGTTGCATGAAGTATCCCGTATTTATGCAGGGTCCCGGGAAGGGCCCCACCTCAAGGGATGTGATGTAGACAGTCTACCCTGATACAAGAATCAGTAGTTGATTCCACAGCTCGAACCTATGACTTATAGGTCACATGGAGACAACTTTACCGTTGCTCCAAGGTTTCCCTTCTACCACTACCAATGATAGGGAAGGGGAGCCTAGCACCTACACATCCACGCTGTTGTTGTATTTTCTTAACAAAATCTTTAATATATATTCACATTTTGTTACAAAAAAGAAGATAAGTTAGAGAACCAAAATACTATTTGACCTTGAGCCGAATGTATGGACCAATAGCCCAATACATTGCTTTCTTGGATCAATATGATTCTCTGTAGGGATTGTTACACAAATAGCCTGCCAGATTTTATGTTTACTTTTTTTAGCTTGCATACATAGATTATATATTAATTATACATAATTATATATATACTATATATAAATTATACATATATTATATATTCGCCCGCTATTTTTAATTTAAGAGATTAGGTGCGCGGTTATTCGGATTAATTCTTCTTCTTTCTTTGTTGAGGCTTTGTTGAGGCGAGAAACCTGCAGCAATACCAAAGAGTTCAGTTTTGGGGCTAACAGCCCAATTGTACGGGTCCAGAGAGAATATAGAATAGAAAGATCAGTTGTGTTAAAATATTGCCGACTTTCTAAATAGGGATTTTTTTCCTAACTATACCATATATGAAACCTTATTACCCTAAATGTGCATAGTTTGTTAATTACCCGCCCAGTCCACACTTTTACTACAATTTATATACCATTCGACTATTAGGCATTAAAAGGGCAGAATATTTCCTAAAAAACGCGCTAAAATTAAGGAGAGAATCTTGGTGTTAATTGATTCTACATTAAATTTAATTTTTAAAAAGGGAAAGGAGATTTCTCATCTGCGTATTTTTCTCCAGATCAGATTTGCTTGGTAGGCAAAGCCATTGGAATTTTTTTCGTAATTCAAAAAAAAAGACTAAAAGCTTCAACAAACTGAAATCAAATCTGTTCTTCATCTTTTTTTTTTCTCAATACACAAATCAAACAATACCTCAGCAACAACACTCAATCGTGTCTAAAATCCCAATCATGCTACAATTGAATGGGAAAAATTTGATTATAAAAAATGGGTCTCATCTCTGTATTTTTTGAGAAGAAGAAGGAATGGAGAAGAGGAAGTCTGATTTTATGTTAGTATCTACAAAATTCCTACATTTATCTACAAATAAACTACAAATTAGTTTTAGTATTGTTAAAGCTGTATTGTTTTTAAGGGTATCTACAAAATTACTACAATTAAACTACGATCTATGTTGAAAAAAAATGTTGACTACAAAATTTTCTATTCATCTACAAAATTTCTACAAAGAAAAAAAATACAAATAAACTACAAATCAGTTTTAGTATTGTATAAAGTTGTATTGTTTTTAAGGGTATCTACAAAATTACTACATTTATACTACAATTAAACTACGATCTATGTTGAAAAAAAATGTTGACTACAAAATTTTCTCTTGACCTACAAAATTTTTTCAAAAAAACTACAAATCAGTTTAAGTATTATATAAAGCTGTATTGTTTTTAAGGGTATCTACAAAATTACTACATTTATACTACAATTAAACTACGATCTATGTTGAAAAAAAATGTTGACTACAAAAGGTTTCCTATGTGGCATAGGAATGTAAAAATCCCCAAAAAAAAAAATAGGGTTTCAAGATCCATAATACAACTACTAATAACTAAGACGTGCAGAAACAAAAACAAGAAAAGATGAAGAAACAGAAAGACGAGAAGAAGGATTTCTGTGCACAAGTTACTGCTAAGCTTCTGTTTATTCACCATGACAACGACACAACAATTAAAATATGGATATTTTCTACCAAAATCATCTCTTCTTTGCGATAGACTTCTGAACCCTCGTTGTATCAACTTCTACCAGACCATTAGCGTAGTTGGAGATAGTTAGTGTATCCCACCAATTGCGGTTGAGAATATCTTAGGAATTATGGGGATAGAGAAACGTGGGATATATGGATACCTTTAATTAAGGAGTAAAAGCTGCCCATTAATTAGACCCTTAATTAAGTATGGTATAGGATTGGTAATTTGGTATACGGGTTTGTAATTAAATCAAACCTTAAACATTGAGGGTAATAAAGTTTCATATGTGGTATAGGAATGTAAAAATCCCTTCTAAATAGCCCTTGTTTAGGCCACCGTTCATATTTAATTTACTGCAATCGTTTTTGGACAATTTTAGGCTAGTGATCTAAAATTTGGACATACTTTTTTATATAGTAAATAGTTCAATTTCTTGTGCAACTTTAATTTATTGGTCTAACGTAGGCTCTAACAACGATAAGATGGTTAAGTTGCTCTAGTTTTAAGAAGTTCATCGTACTAAACTTTAAATAATTAGTCTGAAGTTCGAAAACTGCTCCACCTAAATTGCATACCAATACTAAAATTGAATTTTAGATATTGGTCTAAATACTGCCACTCTTCAGATAAAAAAGAAATAGGAGGAGAAGAAAAAGAAGGACCTGTTATGAAATACTTGATTATGGTGGATGTCCATAACTCCTAAAGGAGTAACACCCACTACTCTTCTCAATTAACCTCCCACTATTTCTTACCATTATGGATGTAACTCCCACACCTCCATGATCTTTCCCATATTCTCAATAGTTAATACCATGTTCATGGCATCCCTTTGTATTACCTATATCATCCTATAAATAAAGGGTTTGGGCATCACATTGTAAAAACTGGGAAAACACTTGAAGAAATAACAATCTCTCCTCTCTTTCTCTCTACATTCTTGTCTATTTGCTTGCTTCATATTATTACTCTGAGCTAAGTTTCTCAACACGTTATCAGCACGAGTCTCTAACCAACCAAGGCTTGAGTTTGATTCTTCTTCGGCCCATGTTCTGATTAATCTCATTACGAGAACTAAAAAAAAGAATGACAAATGCAACCAATAAGTATAAAATCACAGTGTTCGAATCCCAAACCATTTCAGCATACTACTATTGCTTTGAAATGTCAGCAACAATATTTAGGTATGGTTTCAAAATTGATTGGTCATAATTGGGAGAGCCATCACTAATGTTGAGGTATGATTTATTATATCGATTGGTTTTAAGGTAAAGCTTGGATTTCATAATTTCTATATTTTTTTTATCATTTTTTCTTTGTTCTTTTTGTTGAAAGCATGTTGCCTATTTTTGATAATATATTATTAGCTTTCATATTCAAACATGAGACGATGACCATTTGATTGAAAGATTTTTAAGAACTAGAAAAGATTTAAAAAAAAATTATAATATTTATGCAATGCCATAAGATTTTGAACCAACTACTAGCCACCGATTTTAAGCACTGTTACTAAGTTATATACATTACAATTGATGAGGGATTTAAGAATTAGAAAGGGAAAACAGAAAAATCAAAAATCAATTTTGATTGGTTATATTGTAGATGAATTTTGTCTAATTTTATACATCTTTTCCAACAACAAATAATTAGATGCTTTTGCTCTTCTTTATTCCTCACTATCTCTACATCATTGGATTCGTCATTCATTATAATTTTTTTTGGTTGCTAACAATACTCTCTTTGTGGTGGTTTTAAGCAGTTGGTTTCTCATAGAAGAACTTCAGAGGATCTAAATCCTTAGTGATTAAAGATCCAATTGAACTCTAAGTTCGCACGATAAATTTGACAGATTTTGAAAATAAACAATTCGAAGTGATAATATTTAAAAGGCTCAAGGGTGAGTCTCAGTTGCACTTTGGCCGATTATACTATTGGTTGAGGGTAAGACGGTGGGTTCAAGTCCCATCGCACCTTAAGGGTAAGACATCAGGTTTAAGTCCTAGTGCACCATGATAATAAGATGTTGGGTTCGATTCTCAACGCATTATAGTCTTACATGCCTACATATGGGTAAGACATTGGGTTTGAGTCCAAATGCACCATATTGATGTTAAAATTGATGACTAAGGAAAAATAATATATTTTTCATGAAAAAGCATGAAGCTTGTCCCACTTGATTTGCAACATTCTTGAAGTGAATGTGGTAGCAGTGCATAACAAGTCTAATGAAGATAAGTGGTTGACCATGAATCTGGGCGTGCATTGATAAAATAATAATAGTCATTATTTTGGTAATTGTAAACATGAGAACAATAAGGGTTCTCAAAATAATCCTTCAAAGGTGAAGGAATTGTGTATCAATATGCTCTGTAAATATGAGGCACGCTCAGATGATTATAGTCCATTTTTTTGAAAGAATGCGACTTGTGATAAGCATTGTAAATGCAGACTCATTCTTGAAGTGAGTGTGAAAATATATATGTGATACAAATTATGCATAAGAATGTATTTATGCATGGTTGAATAAATACTACAGTTCACCTCTACGGGAGGTTGGAGAGAAAGAAAGATCATGAACATTACTATGTGGTTACACGAATATGTCATTGGTCGTGTACATATGGTACGCCGAAAATATTTTGCCATGCCTTATAAAAAGTTATTAAAGGCAAAATTAAAGCAAGAAAAGATTTTGCTTCTGATGATTTTGACCATGACAATTATTATGATAAGATAATTTTCTCCGTGGAGAAAAAATTCACCACTTGGATGGTGTTATAAAAGATCTTGTAGTGCAAAATTATTGAGAGCTCCAGAAGAGCGAATTTGTTACTACGCGAATAAATAAAATTATTCATGGCATTGGTGGTAGTAAGTCTCAAAAGAAACTTTTTGAGTTTCAAATGTATTAGCCAAAGTGGTTGGCATATTGAGACTATAAATGAAAGGAAGATCGATTATCTTCATATTACTATAACATACCGGGTAAATATGAAGGTTACCCGATTTTTCTTCTATTTGTACTACACAATATAAGCATGATGATGGAATCACATGCCATAGTAAATTAGATGTTTACTGAAATAAATATCAGTTGGCATGACCAGTTGGCCATCCCGGTTTATTGATGCGAAAAATTAATTGAGATTCACATTGACATATATTGAAGAAATAGAAGATTCTTCAAGAATTCTCTTGTGCTGTTTTTTCTCATGATATACCGGTTAAGATTGGATTGAATCCCTTGATATCTGGAACGAATAAAAGGTGATATATATGTATGGGCCCAGTCACCTGCCATGTGGACCGTTTACTATTATGTGGTTTTAATTGATGCATCTATTGTACGGTCACATGTGCGTTTGTTATCAACTTGCAGTTTGAATTTTGCATGGTTGCTTGCTCAAATTATTAGAGCATGGTTCCAGAATGTAAATTATGATGATTTATCTTGATAATATTGGTTTAAATCCAACTTGGTTTAGCAGAAATTGTATGCCTCCAATTATAGCTAAACCATTGGTTATGAGATGTATTATTTAATATACAACAACACTTGTACGCATCTAGCCAAGTTATGATAAACTCTACCTATCACAATCTGTTCAGGGTCAGGAACCTAACAAATCCATCTAGAAATATGGATGTGATAAATGATTTAATTGCTCCACCACAATGCACAAAGATGGGTCCCTAAAGAAAGTTGGGGATATATCTTGGTGATCCCAGCATTAGGGGGAGAAAATGGGTAGCTGAAAAAGTGATACGTGGAATGAATTATCATGAATAAATCTAGATCCTCGTACAAGAAATGTGAACTTGAGGTTCAAGTGATAATTCATTTGCAAAATATTGTCAGACGCATTTACTGACCCAAACTAAATGTCATATTTCAGCTACTAATGCTCCAAATAGAATAAAGTCCATGATGGACATAGTCTATGGAACGCATGAAGCGTAATAGACTAATCGGTTTCAAAGATAAAACTCCTTGAAGAAGGAGGGAGCAAATGTTCAAGATGGTCATAATAAGGAGGCAAGTGCTTTATAAGAGCACCATGACATAACATTTTATAAGACCTCATGGGAGAGGCTCATATACCTGAAAATAATGAGATCTCGATAAGTTATGTCTTTACTGTGCGATGATGGAATCGATGTAAAATGATCGTCGACGATGTTGTTAATATAATATAGCGCTCAATATTATTAATATTGACGAGGATCTTGAGCTCAAATCTGTCATGGAATTTGGTCAGATAAATGATTGGCCTAATGAAAAATATGCAATGAAAATTGACTTCATTTGAAAAATATGAAGTTGGACGAATAGTCCCAACAGCTGAAAGTATAAAGGCTATATCGAGATATTGAAATATGATTATATTATATTGCAAAAAGGAATCCTTGATATATATTTATTTATTCTAACAAATATTGTCAAGGTTTTGTTGGTTATACAAATGCAAGGCATAGTTCGTTGTTCAAACAATCTATTTCCATGTGAGGACGTGTGACTTTTCTTTGAAGAGACGATTCCAATAATATTGAAGATGATGCTGCTTGCATAGCTCAATTGAAAGAGCGATATATTGAAGAAGACAAAGTAAAGCACAATTAGCCAAAGTTTCTTTGCAAAGACGATCTTCAACAGAATGAAGAAAAAGATGTTCAAGAAATTCGTTCAAGTGATAATTTGGCGGAATAATTCACCAAGACATTGCCGACCTCAATATTAAAGAAGTTGTTATACAAGCTTGGAATTCGTCGTCTCCGAGAAATAAAGTGATACTTTCATCAGGGGGAGGCAAATACGCGCTGGACTCTTTTTCCCTTAGTTAAGGTTTTATCCCACTGGGTTTTCCTGGCAAGGTTTTTAATGAGGCAGCAAGTAATGCGTATTACAAGATATGTGTACTCTTTTTCCTTCACTAGAATTTTTTCCCACATGGTTTTTTCCTAATAAGGTTTTAACGAGGCACATTATCTTTGGACATCTAAGGGGGAGTGTTATGAAATACTTGATTATGGCGGATGTCCATAACTCCTAAGGGAGTAACACCCACTACTCTTCTTAATTAATCTCCCACTACTTCTTACCATTATAGATGTAACTCCCACACCTCCATGATCTTCCCCATATTCTCAATAGTTAATACCATGTTCATGGCATCCCTTTGTATTACCTATATCATCCTATAAATAAAGGGTTTGGACATCACATTGTAAAAACTGGGAAAACACTTGAAGAAATAACAATCTCTCATCTCTTTCTCTCTACATTCTTGTCTATTTGGTTGCTTCATATTATTACTCTGAGCTAAGTTTCTCAACAGGACCATATTATTATTATCTATTAAAATAATCGGATTTGTTTTAAAGAAAAGACAATCGATTTGAAGACGCACAACTTAAGTAACGGCTTGCTCTTCCGCCACGTAAGGGTCCTTTCGCGCGCTCTTTGGGATAGTAGGACCCACCGACTCCATTCTCAACGGTAACCGAACTCCCAAAATTTTGGCCCACGAGCCCTCATTTTCACTTTCCTCTTCGCTGCTTCTCGAACTTTTAGCCCTTTCCACTTCTCTATCACTACTTCCACCTTCAACACCAAGCTCATCATCCCAAATTTTCCATCCAGAAGATCCAATTTTTTGTGTATATACTACGAGAATTCGATGAGCTTTTCCTGTAGTACCAGTTATTTTCACTTTCCTTCAACGTCTCAGAGAAATCTCAGTGTTCGCAGTAGAAGAACTCTTCATCGCCGATGGAAGCATCGGAAGTTGAAATGGAATCATCATCATTATAAAATTCTCGCAATTCAGAATTTAAATCCTATGCCATTAGAAAATCTATTTCAAAACATAGTTTCTCAATTTCCTTCTGTAAATTCACTCGATTTAATTGCTCCAGCCCTAGGTTTTATCTCTGGTTTTGCTCTTCACTTATCTCAATCGCGAAAGTCAGTAAAACTTCTAGAAACTTCTGTTTCGGACCTCGGAGAATGGATCTTATTCACTAGTCCGACGCCGTTTAATCGGTTTGTAGTACTACGTTGTCCGTCAATTTCGTTTCGGGATAGTGAACTTATGGAGGAGGTGAACGAGAGGCTTGTGAAGGAAGACAGACATTTTGTGAGGCTAAATAGTGGGAAGATTCAGGTGACAGATGATTATGAGAGTAGTTGTGATGATGAGAAGTTGGTGTATCAGAGAGTATGTTTGAGTACGGAGGATGGAGGAGTCGTGTCGCTTGATTGGCCAGCGAATTTGGATTTGGAAGAAGAATATGGATTGGATTCTACGATTGTGATTGTACCGGGGACAACTGAGGGAAGTATGGATAAGAATATTAGAGCATTCGTTGTTGAGAGTTTGAGGAGAGGATGTTTCCCTATTGTCATGAATCCTAGAGGTTGTGCTGGTTCGCCATTGACAACTGCGCGGTGAGAAATTGCAATCTCATTCAACTACTAGTAATCGTGTGTTGTACTTGTATTGTTCCGCGTGTTTTTTCTTTTAAGTGTAGCAGATTTTGCATTTCCATCCTGTTATGAACTGAATGCAGAACTATTTCCGTTTCACACATCCGAACTAACTAGGTGCTGTCACAGACAATTTATGTGTAACAATAGCTTGTTATCAAAATAAGAAAGTAGTATTGTAGGCTTTACTTTGCAGTCTTGATAGCCTTTTCCTACTTACTGTTATGTGCAAAACTTATTACTTTAGAACGGGGATGGATGTAGTGTACTCCCTCCATTTCAATTTGTTTGAACCTATTTGACTGGGCACAAAGTTTAAGAAAAAAGAGAAGGCTTTTGAAACTTGTGGTCTAAAACAATACATTGATATTTGTGTGGCTATAAATCGTCTCATTAAGGGTAAAATGTGAAGTTTAAGGTTACATTCTTTCCAAATTTACAAAGGGGTCATTCTTTTTTAAAGTGATGAAAAAAGAAATAGTTTCATTCTTTTATAAACGTAGGGAGTAGATGCTATGGGTTCATCAGAATAGCTTTGGCTCCGCCCCTGTATATCTGATTAAAAAGTAAACTAGATAAGTACAAATAATACTTTTCGAACCCACCAAAAGACTATGGTTGAATCCCGAACTCAAACCCATAAAGCCCAAATCTTGTATCCATATCTAGTTTAGAAAGGAGATAAGTCCTTTTCTCTTTTAAATTGATTGAACAAATTACTGTTTTAAATGCCAATCATGTGGTTTAGCTTCGGGATAGTTAAAAATTGTTGCTTCTAGTTTTGTCCATTCAGCATCTCTCTTGTAATAAGCTAATGGAAGAACAAATGACTACTTTATTTATGTAGGTTATTTACAGCTGCTGATAGCGATGATATCTCCACAGCCGTCCAATTTATCAACAAGAAAAGGCCGTGGTCAACAATAATGAGTGTGGGCTGGGGTTATGGAGCCAATATGTTGACAAAGTATCTGGCTGAAGTTGGAGAAAAAACACCTCTTACAGCTGCTACTTGCATAAACAATCCTTTTGACCTAGAGGAGGCAACAAGAACGACGCCTTGTCACATTGCTGTGGACCAAAAGCTCACACGTGGCTTAGTAGATATATTGCAATCGAGCAAGGTAGAGACTCTGCCTTTACATAAAGCTGTCACTGTAGGATTAACATCTGGAGTTTTCATTTGATGCATGCTTCATGGCCTTTCGATCGTGTTCAGCTTGTTGTATGAGGCAGTGCTCTGGTGCGCTGAACGTTGTTGCCCTAGGTTTAAGAGTTCCATAGAAGCTTGAAAACTCTTTAACATTTATAAGATGCATGCAGGAACTCTTTCAAGGTCATGGAAAAGGCTTTGATGTTGAAAATGCTCTTTTCGCTACTTCTGTTCGGGACTTTGAGAAAGCAATATCAATGGTATCTTATGGATTTAACTCCATCGAAGATTTCTATGCACAATCCAGTACAAGGGATGTGGTTGGCAAAGTAAAGATTCCTCTTCTTTTTATACAGGTAATGTTTTGAAAGGCCATTTCACTTTTTAGAGGAATTGACCCAAAACCTATATTACCGCAGATTCTCCAAAATACGGCGGCACCCGTGTCGATCCTCCAAAAATACACTACTTTTGGAGGATCCGACATGCACCCGGAAACATTTTCGGAGGGTCCGAGCAACATAGCCTAAAACTGTCCCTTCAGTATGTGGTTGAGTTTAAATTTGTCCCTCTAATATATACTCATCATAAAAAGTTCTCTAACTTTGCAAAATAGGGACACTTCTGTCCATCCAATCTGATTTCGTTATGTTTTATTTGAATACCCCTCCCCTTCCATAGCTACGTCCTTTTACTTCTTAGTTGTTATCAAAGACCACCATGATGTTTGTTCTTACCAAGACCTGCTCCCTGCAGCACTGTCAACATTTTTGTCAACACACTTCGAATAGATTCAGTGAACAGCTTGAATAATAATGAGCAGGAAATAGTTCCAAATTCTGCTATGCTTAGTTATTCATCCCAACCCAATTTCTAGTCTTGAGCCTGTAATTTAAAGGGATTCTGAGAAAACGAATCGCTTTACTTTGGGGAGAAATAGAAGGAGAGGAGCTACAGAATCTTCATCCCAAGTTTCAGCTCAATTAGTAGATGATATACCTGGATGACATTGAGGAGTTTGAGTTTCCTGTGAGCAAACATTTGAACTTCCAAGATCAGAAGCTATTGATGTTCGAAGCACCTCTTTTTTTGGGAAAATGTTCAAAGCACCTCTTGTTCCCTTGATATTACAGATAAACGCTGGTTGAAACGTTGAAGGCCACAAGGAATAGTGTGAGTTGCAGAATGTGAAAGAACAATCAAGGTGTTTAAGGAAGAGTAGCAAGGGAAAAAATATTCTATGGGAAACAGGGTGACAGACATATAATAGTAAGATGAAGAGAAGTTTATTGGAAAAAAAGGAGAAAATGGACGATGCTTAAATAAGGCTGTGAAGCATGCATGCATGTTTTGCCCCCCTGTATATGAAGGTAAAGGGAAGAATATAATGGGAAATGGACAATGCTCTGAAAAGTTAAATTTTCTTGGAGGCTACAATCTTTTGTGGTCCTTCCATGATAATTTTAAACCGTCATGGTCTGGTGTCAATAAAAAGAAAAAGACGGTGTTGCTTCACTTTTTCAAGAGAGCACCTGCAGGCTTGAAATTGGTTAACAGCTGCAAGCAGAAATAGTATAGTTAAATATCTGTGTCCAGAACTAATATTCAAGTTTCAACATGGTTTATTCTGTGTGCATTGTCCTGAAAATTGATTATAAATTGGGACAAATCGTGTGAACTTCTTGGTTTCATTGATTTTTCAGAGCGAGGAAGGGTCAGTTCCCTTGTTCTCTGTTCCACGCAGTTCGATAGCAGGAAACCCATATACAAGCCTACTCTTGTGCTCTTATTTTCCACATGATGAAACGACAAATGGCAGATCAACGCTAACTTGGTGCCAGCATCTTACAATTGAGGTGAGGATCGTGACTGTTATCTGTCATGGTTTCATTTTTTTCTCCTCCATACTCCCTATTTATTTTCATTCCCAAAATTCGTCTGCAGTGGCTCACAGCTGCGGAGCTCGGACTTTTGAAGGGTCGTCATCCTCTTCTGAATGTTGATGTCACCATTAATCCATCCAAGGATCTTACTCTTGTGCGTGAACCATCTGATAGAAGTTTTAGATCAAACAAGCTCTTGGATCTTCCTAACTCAGATGCTTTAGATGGTTGCTCCCTAGATCCTTCAGTGCAAATATTTGAAGGAGGAGATACCGCTGCGAGATTTGGAAGAGATTCAGGAAAAGATCTTCGGAGCACAGAGAAGCTACAAGAGACCTTTAGCACCTTACAAAATGGTAGTGCTGCTGATGCAGAATCAGGAGGAGAGGAGGCTGGAAGTCCTGTTGATGGTGAAAGAGGCGTGCTACAGGCTGCAGAACTAGTTATGAAAATGCTTGATGTGACAATGCCTGATACACTAACAGAAGAACAGAAGAAGAAGGTACTTAATATCTGTTACCCTATGACTTGTGGTAATTTGTTGAAAACAATTTCTTTTGGAGGTAAACTGAGCCAAATTTACTCATTGGATAGGTTATATAACTGTTATATGTTCTAGACTTTACCTGTTTAAACTGTGGCAGGTCCTGACGGCTGTTGGTCAAGGGGAGACAATAATGAAAGCTTTGCAAGATGCTGTACCTGATGATGTTCGTGGAAAGCTCACAACTGCTGTCTCTGGAATTTTGCACAATCACAGTTCAAATCTCAAAATTGACGGGCTACTAAGTCTTGGACATATTCCAAACTTGACATCTAGAATAAAGTCAAAGATAGAAAAGGATGGAGGATTTTCAGGTATAGAAGGTGGAAGTGAAACTCCTCACTTATCAGATGGGAAGAAGAGGGCTGGTGATTTTTCAGATGAATTTAATAATGACGGCTCTAGCACAGAAAAGCATTCTCAAGACCTAGTTTCAGAACCTGAGTTATTGGAGGACGCGCAACAATCTGTTGATACAAGTCAGTCTCAAGAAATGAGTAGCCATGGTAGTGAAGTTCCTGCTTTAGATACGAAGGATAGAAACGATGTGGAGAGTAATCAAAGTGCAAATCTTTCTGAAGAAAACACTGCCCTAACTTCTGATTACAGGGATACTGAGTCTAAAGCTGGAGCTAAACTTGAGAGTTCAAGTGTGCCTGAAGTGGATGGTGGCACTGAGAAAGTGATTGCTGAGCAATCCAAAGTACAACATGATGGTGGGAAACATCAGGGGGACTTGAAAGAAGAGATCTCTACCCAACAAAACGAAGAAAAAAATTCTGATATTTCTAGCGATCGGAATAAGGAAATATCTTCCACCCAGACAGAGGATAACATATCACTTGCGGCATCCCCTTCAGAGACCAACGTGCTGGAAAACGAAGTTTCTGATACTGTCAAAAGAGAAGAAAGAAGTATGCAGACTGAGTCAAATCAAATTATTCCTAATGCACCAAGTGTTGATGTTTCTCAAGCATTGGATGCCCTGACTGGAATTGATGATTCAACTCAGGTGGCAATGAATAGTGTATTTCATGTACTTGAAGATATGATTACTCAGTTGGAAGGGGAAAGAAACACGGAAAGTGAAATCAAGAATGAAGACGATAAAGGTGGACTTGAGAAAAGTGAAATCAAGAATGGGGACGACGAAAATGGACGTAAGGACAGAGACAAGGTTCTTGATCAAAATACTAGCTCCATCTCAAACAATCACCCTACAGTTGATAACCAAGAATTAGATGATGTTGAGAAGAGCAAAGTATGCTTACCTTCCCAAGAAAAATACAGAACAGATGCCATTGTATTTGGTGAAGTTGAAAGTGGTACCGTCAATTTTCAGGAAAGTCGTGGAGAAAGCCACGGAGAAAGTGATCAGAGGAGAATTTTTTTTGTTAATGGAGAGCTTCCTGCAGGGGATTCACTTAGGTCTTTGGATTACATTCAAAAAACTGTTCCTGTCTACATGTCTACCAATTCCTATGGAGACCCACTTTACAAAGAATATCTTCGAAACTATTTAAGTTCAAAGGCTGTGATAACCAAACCACTAGATTTAGACACCACAACAGCTTTGTTTCTCGACTACTTCCCAGAAGAAGGACAATGGAAACTTTTGGAGCAGATTGGAAGTAACAGTGATTTAGCTGATGAAGTTGCAGGAGATGACAGAAGTTATGTGGAGATGCAGCATGATTCGCTTCGGGAAACAAATAATATGGATAATGTTATTGAGCCATCTTATGTAATAGTTGACGATGAAATCCAGGATCCTGATGAAGAATGTTTGACTTCAAACAACTCTAGTGAGAATGTTGAAGTTGATAATGACAGTGCAAATGGATCTGCTTTATTTTTCAGAAATATTATAGTGGACGCTATGAAGGTCGAAGTTGGAAGAAAATTAAGTGCTGCAGACATGAAGGAAATGCAGCCCAAACTCTTCAGTGAACTGGAACATGTTGCAAATGCTATCTCCCACGCTGTAGGGCATGGAGAGGAGCTTGTTTCATTTATCAAGATGAAGGACCGTACTTCAGAGAAAGTGGGTACGCTTCAGGCAGAGCATATTGTGCATGCTATTTCATCAGCAGTTCAGGGAACTAGTTACTTGAGAAGGGTATTGCCTGTTGGAGTTATTGTAGGCTGCAGCCTGGCTGCTTTGAGAAAGTTTTTTTATGTAGATGCAGTAGACAGTAGCGGCGAAAGCAAAGAGTTGGTCCTTGATGAAATAAGTGAACCAGGGAAAGTAAACTCTATTCAAACAGCCAACAAGCTGATTGATGAAAAGCATCCTGATAAACAAGTCTATGGATTGCAAAGTCCACTTTGCCAAGTTGAGGGACCAGCTGATTCAGAAAATTCAGACAGAAAATATATTATGGTTGGAGCTGTTACGGCAGCCCTCGGAGCATCGGCATTGCTTGTCCATCAACAGGTAAAAGTGAAAAGGTTGGCTGATAGTTGTACTTAGAGCGGGTAGCAACAACTGGACAACTTTGCTTATTATTCAATATCATAAGTTATCACCTTCTTTGCATTATCCATCTAGGCTAGTTCTTGGCATGTATGAATCTCATGCATTTTGGGAAATCTAAAAACTACTTTTCCACCATTTTGATGTAGAGATTGACCAGAACCAGCAATTGAATATCTTGCTTTGCCAAGGAAGACAATGCATTTCTTCACGTTTCACCTTATTTACCCCGGAAAAGGATTGGGAGGGCATTAACCATAGCGTCTATATGTTGGAGTGTGAACTTGGGACATATCCATCTTATTTTTCTCCTTTAAGAACTTCTTCATCGTTGTTAATGACCTAAAGAGACCACAATTTACCTTCTTCTTGAGCAGAATGCAATGGATATTTTGGGCAAGAATTCAGTGGAATCCTAAATTGAACTGGCTTGTTTCTTGTGCATACACTTAATTTTTCTTGGGGGGGTTGGGAGGGGTTGGGAGGGTTTGGGGGATTATTAGTTCACACTTTACAGATAAAGAAAAGAGATGAATTTTTACTGCCCATCTCTTAATTTGTCTGTGCCAATTTTTTCTGTACGAACTCTTCTAATATTTCACATGCATGCGCTTAAAGGATGCTGAAACTAATGCGAATTCTTCCAAGCCTTTCGAGGATGAGAAAAATCAAAGCAAGGAAGTGGGCAAGCTTGATGAGGAAACAAAGGATAAAACTCACAATAACATAGTCACAAGCCTTGCTGAGAAAGCCATGTCTGTAGCTGGTCCTGTGGTGCCTATGAAAGAAGATGGTGCAGTGGATCAAGATAGGTCTTATAATCTTCACAGCATGCTTTTTTTTTTTTTTTTTTACTTCAAATTATTATTGAAACCAGTTTAAATTATCTTTTTATTTTAATAGGCTGGTGGCAATGTTGGCGGAATTGGGACAGAAGGGTGGTATTCTGAAATTGGTCGGAAAAGTTGCGTTGCTTTGGGGTGGTGTACGAGGTGCTATTAGTCTAACTAAAAAGCTCATCTCGTTTCTGCGCATTGCTGAACGTCCTTTGTACCAGAGGTAAGGTATTGCGTCATTTTACTATGATATGAAGTATTGCGTCATTTATCTATGTTCTAGGTGCTGGATGAAAGAATTAACTATAAATGTTGACAAAGTCTTTGTTTTTAAGCCAAAGTCATCTCTCAATGCTCGATTTGCTCTGTAGTATGTGTTTGTTTTGTGATTAAAGGAAACAATTTTAATCTTACTGTGTAAAAGGAAAGAATTTGAATCTTTTACTGCAAACTAGCCAAATGAAAATTTCAGGATAAGGTGACATCTTTTCCAAGAAATGCAAGACATCATCATACATCCGCTGTTTATTTCTTCTTTTTACTCTTCTACATGATTAGATACTGAGACTGCTGTGTTAAACTGATAATAGGCCAAGTTTTGACCATTTCCAGTAGTTTTTGGCATTGGTGGGTGAATTTAACCCGCATGGAATAGATACCTCCATTTTGCATTAGTGAAAGGATTGCTTTAGTGATCACCCTTTCATGGCTTCTTCCATACTTTTACCTCTTTCTTTAGTCTGGATGGAACATGAATGAAGAAACTTCTTGTCACGACCCATTTTCTGAATAAGCCGGGACCGGCACCAGATCACTAAACATGACCGAGCGAACCATCTGCGCTTATCAGATCTATTATAACTTCAAACTTTATAAGCCAGAAGGCAATACTGTAACCGAATACTTTTAATTAATTTAAATATCTAAAATAAACCAACTCCAAAACTTTATTTGTAGTAACCAATGAAATACTGCTAAGTTAATATCAAAAACATCTTAATCTTAACCCACTGACTGTGTCTATGAAGCCTCTACTGATAAACTGACCCACTGCTCAGGACATGAGATTTCCTGGCTAGTTCTCTAAGTAAACAAAGAAATAGCTAAGTAAAGATGACTCTAAAGAATACTCCACGAACAAAAGCGGAGCTCACCAATAGCACTGGAAGAGATGGAAGTCCTAACCTGTAGCCTGCTCACTTGCAAAACCGGTTCCTACGTTGTACCACAGAATCATTTGGAAATTGGAACCTGACTATCTTGGCACGACAATCTAACATTGCATAGCAGGAAGACAACCAATTCATACCCATGATCACATCGAAATCCACCATTTCTAACTCTATGAGATTGGCCTCGGTGCTGTGACCTTGGATTGAAACTATACAACCTCTATAGACTCTTGTGACTCTCACTGACTCGCCAACTAGAGTAGATACTAGGAATGTCTCACTAAGTTGTTTCGGTTCTAGCCCGAAGTTGATTGCAAAGTATGGAGTCACATATGAAAACGTTGAACCTGGATCCATTATGGCATAAGCATTATGTGAGCACACTAGAAGTATACCTGTAATAACTTCTGCAGATGCCTCTGCACTCTGACGATCAAGTGCAGCAAACAAACGGGGTTGTCCCCCTCCTTGAGTAACTCGATCTGCACCTCTGTCTGCCCCATGCCCGGTCTGATTATGAGAACCACGAGCCTGAGGTGGTGCAATTGCAGTAGCTGAGGAACTAGAAGGATGAGTTGATCCACCACTGAAATTACGTTGCAATCTTGGCAAGTTGGCCTTTATATGACCAATGTCTCCACAATGATAGCAACCATGAAAAGCGAGCTTGCACTGACCTGAATGTTGCCGCTTACATGTTTCACAAAGACCTTGTTGGTGTGAATGTTGCTCAGTATGACTTTGGCTATATGAGGATGATGTCTTAAAATTCTGATTCTGGCGAGACTGGTTTCCATAACTCTGAGTACGTCTGAAGGAAGACCACCACCCGACTGATGACTGGACTGAGCTGGTGCTAATGACTCCTTATTAGAGGAATCCCTTCCACCTCCGCTGGATGTACCATTAAATTTGCTCGCTGTCCGGACTTTTTTGTTATGCTCTTTTTCTTCTCTCCTTTGTTGTCTGTCTTTTTCTAAGTGCTTGACGAATCCTACAACAGAGGAGAAGGCTGACATCCCTACCGCTGCAGCTGATGTCGTATCCTTAATGTGGTAAGCCAAACCGCCAACAAACCTGTGAATCTTTGCTTTTCTGTCTTAACCATGTGAGGAGCATGCTTAGCTAACCTTATGAATTCCATGTAGTACTCTTGCACACTTTTATTCCCTTGCTTGAGCTGTTCGAACTCTGTAGCCTTAGCTTCCCTATCCTCTTCCAGGATAAAGTTAGCCATAAAGGCCTCTTCAAATTCTTCCCAAGTAGGCGGACCATCATCTTCATCTCTTTCCTTTTCCCACATCTCAAACCAAGCGCCAGCCACATCTCTAAGCTGGTAAGCAGCCAGCTCCACAACTTCATCATCAAATGCCTTCATTGCTCGGAGAGCTTTCTTGACACCCTCCAGCCACAACATTGGATCTTCATCAACTATAGAACCATGGAATACTGGAGGACTCAACTTCAAAAATTCATTCACTCTTGAGGACTCAGAATTGTTCTGTCTATTTAATTGAGGTGGAATCTCATCTCTTCTCTCGTTCTGGTTGCTATGAAGGATTTAAACATCTCCATGGTACTGTTGACTGCATTAAACATCTAACTCACCTCTGGAGATATAGTTGTCTGAGGTGGAGCTGCTGTTGGGGGCGGCATTGGATCCTGAGGTACTGGATCATCATGCTCCACCCCTTCTTCATGTTGAACCCGGGGTACTTGGACCCCGTTTGTGGATTTACCCCTCCTTTTCTGAGTTGAAGCCTTCTTAGTTCTACCTTGAGCCACAATGATAGAATAGTTTCTTGAGCAGCATCCTCAGTGTCGGTGTCAGAGTTGCGAGTACGAGCCATTTCTGCGTGTTTTGGAGAAAAGAATACATTAGATAATTTCTTAGAGGTAGGCTCTACTGCACGATCTAAAGTATGAAAAAAATGAGACTTTTCCTAAATGCTTGTAGCCTCCTGTTTATAAGTATGGCGCGCCTCATACCCATAAACAAGACTCTACTAACACGGCTTCATAGACCCCTAGGACTCCATAAACCTGAGGCTCTGATACCAAGTTTGTCACAACCCATTTTCTGAATAAGCCGGGACCGGCACCCGATCACTAAACATGACCGAGCGAACCATCTGCGCTTATCAGATCTATTATAACTTCAAACTTTATATGCAGAAGGCAATACTGTAACCAAATACTTTTAATTAATTTAAATCTAAAATAAACCAATTCCAAAACTTTATTTGTAGTAACCAATGAAATACTGCTAAGTTAATATAAAAAACATCTCAATCTTAACCCATCGATTGTGTCTATGAAGCCTCTACTGATAAATTGACGCACTGCTCAGGACATGAGATTTCCTGGCCAGTTCTCTAAGTAAACAAAGAAATAGCTAAGTAAAGATGACTCTAAGGAATACTCCACTAACAAAAGCGGAGCTCACCAATAGCACCGGAAGAGAAGGAAGTCCTAACCCGTAGCATGCTCACCTGCAAAACCGGTTCCTACGTTGTACCGCCGACCAACGTAGGTTCCCAGAAGAGAATGTCAGTACCATCCATTGTACTCAGTGGGTCTCAACGACAGGAGAAGAAACTTTAATAACATATACATTACGAGTAAAGATTCTCAATGCATGTAAAACATAAAGCTTATAAGAACAATTCTAAAATAATTGCATGATAGCAGTTTATGAATATACTAAAAGAAATTCTTTTCTTTTTCTTTCTTATAAAAAAAATACTTCACTTTATACTTTGGGAGTTCCAACTATCCTGACCTATTTCTGTCTTAGTCACCATGTGATCGGCATGGGTTCGATCCCTACCTGATCGAATCAGCCCAATCCACGAGGTGCCACTCGTTTCATGGTTCTCAGCGCTCATGTATCGTACCTTAGCCTGGCTAAATAAATTCTTAGCAACGAGACCCTCAGCTCGTGTGCTCCCTACTTTGGCACAAGTAGTTTCAGGAAGTCAACGCATTGGTTAGGACCCTAGGCCTGGACGATGACCCCTTCTCAGAATAAAGGATACTCCCAAAAATCTTTTCTTTCTAAAACTTCTTCTTGTGACTTTTCAAGTCTAAATCTTTTATACATACTCATACTGGTATCCTTAAATGTAAGGCATGACATAAGAATGAAATAAACATTCAAAATTATTTATAAAGATTCTTGCTCCTTCATGAATTTTCAACATGAAAATACCATATAAGAATAACACAAAAATCTGAAAATTTATGCACATATATCAAAATAATCATCTAAACTAGTTCTAAGCTAATAGGTTCTTACTCACTCCAATTAAGTATATATTAACTCTTTTATGCAATTCATCAAACACCTTGTATGCATGCTTTTGTGAGTTAAACTACTTTAGTAAAGGGTTATATCAACTCACCTCAAAACTTCTCGAGCCAATACGTAGGCCCTGGTCCAATTGACACCAGTCAAACAATTGACTCTACAACAACCAGTGCATTTTGATCAATTATAAAGTTTCTCACCTAAACATGAAATTTACTGTTGATACAGAGAAAGAAGGGAACTAACTATTCAATTCTTACCTATTACCACTGTAGGATAATTAACAATAGGGAATTTTATATACCTGAGTTCAAGAATTAATGGTTTGTAAAGAACCCTACGATTTTCTTTTCGTTGCCTGCGTTTGCTGGGTAAACAGAACAGCGTTCTGTTTTGTGCATATAACTCTGTCGCCTTCTTTCTTTGGACCTTTTTACGTCCAGCTAGCCGTTAAGGCCTTAAGCCTTCCTTTTTTTTTTTCAACAGCCCTTTATGGGCTTTAGTCCCTTTTTCTTATTTTTTCTTTTTTTTTAAAACTTAACTAATAATTAATGATACCCACCTTTAATAATTAAAAATATTAAAATTATTAATATTCCCCTAATTGTATATCCAAATATTTATAAATAGAAAAGTAATTCAAAAATCAATCACAGGGGTTAAAATCCGTAATAGAAGTATAATTTAAGATTAAAAAAAAATTTAAATTCTATATTTAGCGTATCTTGAAACTTTTATAAATTTGAGGAGTGTTACACTTCTAGTCAACAGCATTCACCTTCAGATTTGATTTTAAATTTATCAAACGGCCTTCTTCATCAATTTAGTTCTTGTTCTTCATAGTTGCTCTTTTTGTCTTAGGAATCCGGGGATGTTGGGACAGGTAGTTAAGTAGTTTACCTTCTGGGCTTCCGGTTGTTAACCATATATGTTCATTTGGCATCCCCAGTGAGCAGCAGCTCTTTGACAATCTTTTTCATTCTTTTTGGTGGGTTTTTTTTTTTTTTTTTTTTTTT
>NC_031994.1:5383272-5403331 GCF_001879085.1 Nicotiana attenuata
TGGGGGGGGGGTGGTATCTATAAAATTATTCTATTAGTTTATGCATCAGAAACCACTACTCTTTAAACGTGAAATAAACCAGCACAATGCACTTATTGCATTTTAAAAAATCTGTGATGCAGCTGTTTCTTTACAGATTTCAATATCACCATTGGATGGTGCGGCTAATCTTGAGATGCCGTTTACCTCAGAACCTCTTTCAAGCATGCTTTTTCTATTAGGCAAGCTTCATATCCTTTATTAGACGTGCTCCTATAATTTAAAAAATTACAGGGTCGCAGTTTCTTTTGTCACTGACATGTTATTTTCATGAGTAGAGTCAATGGTGCCTTCAGTCACATCTGTCCAGCAGATTTTAGTTATGTGTCAACAAGATTTAAGACTGAGCTCTCTGTTATTTCTCACTCAGCTTGACATTCTTCGTCACCTTATGTTGATGTTGCTTTGACTCTGGAACTTGCACCAGGATTCTTGCTTTTGCAGGTATGGTGCTTGTTTTATGGTCACCAGTGGTCGTTCCATTGCTGCTCACACTTGTGCAAAGGTGGACAACGCCGAGGCCATCCAGGACTGCTGAGCTCGTTTGCATTGTTGGCCTCTACATGTCTATTTTCTTACTAATTACTTTATGGGGCAAAAGGATTCGTGGCTATGAGAATCCGCTTGAGCAGTATGGGCTAGATATGACGTCAATGCAGAAGGTAAAAGTTTTTTATTTTTTTGTCAGAGTCAACTAGTGCTTTAAAGTTGATAAAGTAACAACTTCTTGAGGAAGCACCTTGCTGGAAGATCAGTAGCCGGTTCTGTATTTACTTCAACAACGTCTGATATTGGTAATACACTAACACAGTGAAGGACCTGTGCGCTATACCCATTTAGTCTATATGGCGTTTTCTTCCACATATTAACCGGCCTTTCATTTCCTCGACTAAATGGGTTGTGTCAATATGGGTTCAACAATGTGTCAGAGTCCAACCGGCCCGACTATAACTAAGTTTTTAATTTTTTTGTTTGTATTTATAATTTGTGTAATTACTAAACAAAAGTAATATAACCTTTTTCCTTTTATTATGACCATATCAAAAAAGAAAATTAAAAATATTTTGATGAGTTTTCTCTGATGGGTCAATTTGGGCTGCATATTTAGCCCAAATCAGCCCAAATTTTAGATGGGCTAACTTGGTTGTGCCCAAACTTGACATTCCATGAAAATGTGCCCCTTCATGGATGCAAGATTCAATTCCCTCTCTTTTTGTTGGAATGCAATGAAACATATCACTCTAGGAAAGAATCTGGACCAGATATCTGATGTAATGTACGCTTCCATGGTTTTCATCATATTTAATAAAGAAACCATATCTTTAGCGACAATGTTTCCATCAAGACAATTCTTTTTTTCTCTTTCCCTTTTGTGTCCATGGTAACAGGCTAACATGGTACAAGAATAAAGGTGATATCGAGAGTTGTAACAACTATAGGGATATCTAGTTGCTAAGTCATACCGTGAAAGTTTGGGAGAGGGTGGTAGAAGCGAGGATGAGGAGGAAGGTGTCTATATCCGACAACCAGTTCGGGTTCATGCTGGGTCGGTCGACTACGGAAACTATCCATCTTATTAGGAGGCTGGTGGAACAGTAAAGGGATAGGAAGAAGGACCTACACATGGTCGTGCATTAGAGTGGTAGGTTAGGAGGTGGCTGAGGCTAGTCTGATAGGGTTGTGTCTCTGACTGCTAGTGGTTAATGTTGTGTTCAAACTATTCTCCGTTTTCATTGTGCCGAGCTTTATTTACTGGTTATTATTATTGCTTTACATCTATTTTCTGGTTCTTATGTTGTTGTCATTATTTCTTGATTTTTCTGTTGATGGTATTGATATAGTGTTTCTTTTCGTCGTCTTGAGCCGAGGGGCTTTCGGAAACAGTCCCTCTACCCCCTCGGGTAGGGGTAAGGTCAGCGTACACACTACCCTCTCCAGACCCCACTTATGGGATTTTACTGGGTTGTTGTTGTCTGTTTGTTGTATGTAACAGGCTATCAGGGATTGGATGGGGGAGAGTTTCACGTTGCCCCTCATTTTCTGCTTTTCGCCTTAATTGTGAGACCATAATATGGGCTATAATGACATTCTTCAAGTATCAATTTATGATTTTGGCCTTGAATGTTAGTATTTCTGTACGTTACAAATTTGAAGCTTCGAAGGAAAATCCATTTTACCTCGCATTACTCAGATGCTGCCTGCCTTTCTTGCAGGGACAGAATTATCTGAAAGGTTTATTTGGAGGAATTGCTCTTGTTTTACTAATACATTCTGTGAACTCCTTAATTGGCTGTGCCCATTTCTGTTTGCCTGTGGCTCCTCCAACCTCGTCAGCAGCTTTAACCTGGTTAAAGGTGTATGGTCAGATGTTTGTTTTATTTGTTCAAGGACTTGCAACTGCAACAGGCGTTGCCACTGTTGAGGAACTTCTTTTCAGGTCATGGTTGCCTGATGAAATTGCTGTTGACCTGGGATATCATCCTGGAATCATAGTTTCTGGACTTGTGTTTGCTTTGTTTCAAAGGTGCGGCCTCATTCTTTTTTTCTTTTTTTTAATAAGGTAAAGGTGTGCCCTCATTCTTGATCTGCTTATGCACTCGGGCTTTGATAAAGATCTACGTATCCTGAGTGTTTAGGTTACTTGCCCTTCGAGCTGCCAATTTCTGTCTCTCGAAACTTATGAATAATTGAATGATTTAATTAGGGTTTCCTGAGAATATTTTCCCTGTATTTGCTTAGTTCTGTTTAGTGCTCTCCTGTCTTTATACATGCGCCTCCTGTCTATCTTGCCTCTTCGGATGTACCCTCTCTTCCCACTCCAAACACTTTTATTCTGTTGGATTGATTGCGTTCTTAATGCTATATGCAAATGAAATTCCATCAAGGTGAGTTTGTGTCATACTCTAAAATTGCTTTTCAGGTCACCGTGGGCAGTGCCTGGTTTGTGGCTATTGTCACTGACTCTTGCTGGTGTTCGCCAAAGAAGCCAGGGAAGCCTCTTCCTTCCAATTGGGCTGCGTTCAGGTATAGTGGCTTCTAGTTATATCTTACACACTGGGGGTTTCTTGACTTATCAACCAAAGTTCCCTCCATGGTTCACGGGGTCTTATCCAACTCAACCATTTAGTGGAGTAGTTGGTTTTGCCTTCACTTTGTCACTGGCAATACTTCTGTACCCCGGGGAGCCTCTTCGTAGGAAGACAACAGCCAGAAAAATCAAGGAATAAAACATGTATGTAACTATCTATTGGCGAGATTGGTTAACGTGTAGCCAATATACAACCTGCATCTTTAAGCAAGCTGGAAATGTTGGTTGCTTTTGCCACTTCTTCGGCATATAGTCAGGCTTGCTTATACTGGAACACGCGACTGAGATTATTGTACTTGAAGCAATGACTGTAGCAGTGGACGTTACCAGGAAGCGTCTCCTTAAGTAAACTTAAGTTGTTATAAGTGTACAAATGAGGCAAATTTTGTAGCAAATTAAAAGTGTAAATGGGAATTTAAAGAAACCTCTTTTCCCACTTTATACCACCTGTACATGTAAGTTGGTTCTTTTCGACTGCAAGGAAATATATAGAAATCATTTACCACTGAAGTTCTGCGATCAGGAAAGGTTAATCCATCTCTAAAGTCTTTTTCCTTTCCTGCCAAATTTAAATTTTTGATTAGGATATCATCATTATTTCCAAATATATGTTTGTTTTCAAATTAATTTGGTCCACTGTCTCAACTTCAATTTGAAATAGAGAATTTGAAGTTAGAATAATTTGTTTGAAGAGTATTTCAAGTGTAAAATACTGCAAAAACTTAAACTATTTTTCCAAGTCAAATCATTGTCCAAACACTAATTCAACTTTCAAGTTCCGAATACTCTTTTCCAACATTGACTTCCGACACTCGTCTTTTTCATATTGAAAATATAGTTTTTCTTAGAGAAAGGCATATCTTTTTGTCAAGAAAATTGTAATAGAGAGCCCCAACAAGCTGTAGATACTAAATACATACCAGAGTTAGAGAGGCGACTACTTCTTGCTACTAGAAGCAAAGGAAATATTATTGATATAATCTTTAATTACAGTTCGTTTTAGAGATTTATATCATTGTGATTTGTGGTGGTGTGATTAGTCTGAGATATAGAGTTTCTCTAATTCATGGTATTATACTATTATGGATGGTTTTGGCCAAAACTAGAATTACAGTCCTTTTGAGATTAAAAAAAAAAGGCAGGAAGCAATTGTGCATGAATTAAGTAGTAGAAATTTAGACTTTCATTAATCAAAACAGGCAAAGTTGTAACATTGTTTCCCAAAAGTTCAAACAAAACATGAAAGATAAAACCATCCATTGAAAGGGCATTTAGGACAAGGAATTGCATTCACAAAGGAAAAGATTTTAAATTTAAAAAAAAAAAAAACATTCAAAAACAGCAGTCTCTCCTTCATTGCGTGTTCCATCTTCTTGTTGATGCTTTTGCCTCTTCAACTATTCATCAATAGCCAATGGAACTTTCTCAGCCTGAAATACACAACCAACAAATATACAAATTAGTAGCAGATTTCCAAACTTTATAAACAAGCTCAAACAAAATACAGAAGTGACACTTCAAAAAAAAAAAAAAAAAAAAACGGTGCACAATGCATCCAGCGTTCATACAGGATTCAGGGAAGGGCCACACCCCAAGGGGTGTGATGTAGACAGCCTACCCTAATGCAAGTATTAGTGGCTACTTCTTTGTGCTACCTATAGGTTGCACAAAGACAACTTAACCGTTGCTGCAAGCCTCCGCTTTAAAATTGACACTTACTGATTTCTTAAATCCAAGTTCATAAAACATCTCAAGATAGCGCTTCTTAGCGCTAGCAACTTTGTCATTCTTGGTTGCATATTTCCAGAATCCATAAATCCCAGATAGTGTGATCACTTTCTGTGAATAAATTTGCCATGTATACCTAGCAAAAGAAAATAAAATTAAGGGTTAGTTTTAGTTTATCAAAAGTTAAATCTTGGTTGTACACTTAGTGCTAATCAAATGCAAACGCTTACTTTTCAAGAATACGCTGCAGACCACCCTTGGAAATAGCATCCCAATAACTTGGATCTTCTTTAGATTTTTCAAAGAAATTTACCAACATATCAGCAGCCTTGTCACCTTGATTAGGATCAATATGAAAACCAGATTTTCCATTCACTATAATCTCAAATGGTCCACCATTACAAGTAGCAAAAGTTGGCAAACCACAAGTCATAGACTCAACAACTGTCAAACCAAAAGCCTCGTAGAATGCTGGTTGAACGAAAGCACCCCTCGTGTCTGCAATGTAACGATAGAGTTCTCCGTTCCTCACACGATTCATTTGGGAAGAAATCCACCTGAATTGGCCGTTCAGGTTATAGGTTTCGATGAGATCATACATCTTCTTCATCTCTGCTTGCTCTTCTAAATCTTTGGATTCTTTCCTTCTGTCTCCGCCTACAACCACAAGGTTAACAAGCTCCCTCAGCCTTGCATTCTTAGCATACCATTCCACGAGTCCTGTTAAATTCTTCACGCGATCTAGCCTTGCCATGGTAAAGAGAATTGGCTTGTTCCGGTCCTTCAACACACATCTGTTTATGTTGTAACAAATGATTAATCGATCTGTTGGGAAAAAGGCGATCATATATGGGATGAAATAAAAGCAAATTAAGGAGACTAACAAGTGGTCCTTATTCTCAACAGGACTGTAGAGGAGTTCTTCAATTTCCGGGTGGAAGTTGATTAGCCTTTTCTCCTTCTCAGTGTAAGGGAAGTAGATTGACATATCAGCCCCAGGGGAGACAATGTTGAACTTTGGATCAAACGAATCGATTCCATGGACTACTCGGTACAATCCAGGCATGGTAAAAGCAGTATGGCTCTCATACTGTCCTACAGTATTCTTGCTGAAAAGTAAAAGATATTCAAATATCAATGGAAATAATATAACAACAACAACTATGCCTCAGTCCCAAACAAGTTGGGGTCGGCGAATGGAAATAGTATAAACAAACAACAACAATAACTATATCTCAGTCCCAAACAATTTGGGGGCAAATGGAAATAGTATAAACAAACAACAACAACAACAACAACTATGGCTCAACCCCAAACAAGTTGAGATCAACGAATGGAAATAGTATAAACAAACCAACAACAACAACCATGCCTCAGTCCCAAACAAGTTGGGGTCGGCAAATGTATATTGTATACAAACAACAACTACTACTATACCTCAGTCCCAAACAAGTTGGGATCAGCGAATGGAATAGTATAAACAAACCAACAACAACAACAACAACTATGCCTCAGTACCAAACAAGTTGGGGTCAGAAAATGGAAATAGTATAAACAAACAACAACAACAACAACAACAACTATGGCTCAATCCCAAACAAGTTGGGGTCGGCGCATGGAAAAAGTATAAACTAGGGTAAAAATATGAAATAGTAGGATGGTGTGCATTTGCTTTTACCTTCCAGCAATTTCTTGGAAAGTGCTGGTGATGATGAAATCAGTGTGATTCATGGCAAAGAGATCAGCAGTGAACTGACTTGAGAAATGATACTTGTCATCAAACTTCTTCCAATTAAGGTCAGAGTTTGGATACTTAGTTTTTTCCAAGGCATGAGCAATGGTACACTGAGTAGCCCCAAATTTCTTAGCAAGCAAAGAGGCAGCAAGATTTCCCTCACTGTAGTTACCGATGATCAAGTCTGGTTTAGCTTGCAATTCTTTGACAAGTTCTTCTGCAACATCCTGATGATCAATTTAAATATGAGTCTTTAGTTAGCAAGACATTTTCAAATGCAGAAGAACATTCCAATTTATTTTATTTGTTTTTATTTCCAACCTCAGTGAAAGTTTCCATGTATGGCCAGACTTCGAATCGTGAGATCCATTTGCGCAACATTCCCTTCTCAGTTCTAAATGGAACACGAATTATATGAGAATGTTCTGCCCCATATACTTTCTCCATCCGCTCGCCACAAGTGGTTCCTACTGCATCAGGCAGCAGCCTTGTTACCTGATATAAAACAACAAAAAAGATCAATTTCATTTAGAGGTGTAAATCAAACTAGGAAAAGTAAGGGCACTTACAACAAGGATGCGAGGGATGATATCATCGAGTCCTTGAAGCTTCATACGATGAAGCATCTCACGCTCCATAGCTGGAACTTGATCAAGAATGTAAACAACCTATTCAACATTTCACAACCAAAAAAAAGATTGTTGGTTCAAATGGTATAAAGAACTTGATCAAGAATGCAAAATTTCTGTACATGTTATATCGGAGACAAACCTGGCCACCAGTGTCAGGATAGCCCAAGACATTATCTTGAGCAAAATAACCATGTGGAGTTAGAATCACAACATTGAAAACCAATGGGATTCTACCAAGGAAATTTTCCAAAGAAGACGCATTAGGAGCCTCAAGGAGATGCAAAAGATGACTGATGGTGTCTTGCACGCGTTCAGCGGTGTTTCCCCATCCTCTTTCCAAGCCAATCTCTTCAAACTTGGTTTCAAATTTGGAGTATGGAGTTTCTGGATTCAATGTGCACAAATATTCCTCTGCTTTTTTCAGAACAAGTTGGAAACTTTCCAAGCTTTGAATGCTTTCTTTCACCATCAATGACTGTTTACAAATTGACATATTTAGAAATATACACATAATCATACAACTTGTTTAAATAAACACTTTTTTTTACTACCTTTCCTTTGTAGTTATGGTTTCTGAGAAAGTCAAGGAGGCATCTGGCAATCTCCTTTTCATGAAACATTTTCGAAGCAATGTGGCGATTAAGAAACTCCAAACCATTGCCAATAGAGTCAGAAAGTGTTTTTGGTGGTGTAACAGTTGTAAATGGCTCAAAATCCAACTCCAATATGTTTCCACTGTATAACATAATTGAGACACAAAACATTAAGAATCAAACAAAGAAACCTCAACTTGACAAAGCGAAATCGCAGACTAATACTTTACCTTTCATCAACAGTGTTCTCTTTCAATTGAAGGTATTCAGGAATGCTCAATTCAGCCACTTTCTTTGTCTTAAGATTCAGTGACAAGTACTCCCATACACCGGGCCTCGGACGTACAGCTAGTGCTAGTTTTGGTGGTACAATCACAGCTTCCTGGCTGCAACTGAGAACTTCCACAAGTGCACTAGGTTCAATATTTACTCCATTTGTTTTACTAGTAACAGAAACCAAATGGTTCAAGAGATCAACTGGTTTCATTACCCCTTTCCCTTCAGTTTCAATCCTGTGCCAAAAACCAAAACAATTAAAAACAATGGTACTAATGTACTTAGCTAACATGAGCTATAGTATTTTCGACATGGGATATAGATATATATATATGTGAAAAATCAGTAAAATCTAACAAATATTAGATTACAACAACAACCAAAAAAAAAAAAAAAAGCAGCCTGGTGTACTAAGCTCCCGCTATCCGGGGAAGGACCGGACCACAAGGGTCTATTGTGCGGTCTACCAGTTGTGCCAAGGCTCTCACAACAACAAAAAACCCAGTAAATCCCACGAGTGGGGTCTGGAGAGGGTAGTGTGTACACAGACCTTACCCCTACTTTGATAGTACTGAGGTTGTTTCCGATAGACCCTCAGCTCAAGGAAAGATAAACAAAAAGCAGTAGCAACAAGTTGTAACAACAGCAAGATAGTAAGGAAACAAGCGCTAACAAATACTATTAGATTCTAAACTTATAATTTAAAAAATGTAACAAAATCTTGGATCCGCCTCTAGTTCTTAATATCATTATGTAGTAATGTACCTTGACTTGAGAGCCAAAATTTCATCTGGATGAGCCAAAATGGATTCCTCCAAACTTTTCTTAATGCTAAGACCACTAGCTGCCATTTTTTTCCTTCTGAAACAGAACTTTGATTCTATTCAAGAAAAAAGAAAGAATGTATTAAATGAAGTTGAATAGAAAAATGAAACTCATTGGCCAAATTTATACTAATATCTTAACCATAGATGGGCCAAATGAAAAGGAAAAAGAAGATACTATTTCAATGATGAGATCTCAAGTTGCACAAAACATATTTCTAAGCAAGCTAGCTATAGCTATTGATTGGTGGAGCACCAAAAAGATGTAATACAACCACCAAACTTTAGTTGAAAGATTAATCATGACATTACACATAATTAACGTACATTAACTTTACATTAATACAACATGAATAAAGAAGAAAATAAGCATATAAAGAAAAGTTTTAAACTATGTTTTTCTTCATAATATTAGGTTGAGACGGGTTTAAGTGGAACAATATGGACACTGACGACAATGGCGAAGCCAGAAAATTCAATAAGGATGTTCAAATTTGAACACCCTTTGTCGGGCTATGCAAGGGCGTGCAAAGTCTATTTTTTAATTAATAACAAGTAATATTTTACCTTATACGTAGTATAATTTTTCGGCAAAGCGTGTTCCGTTGACCACTCTCGGGCCAACATAGCGTCGCCCCTGATTGACGATACACATGCTAACTTGCTTGAGACTGTGACGTAGTGGTTATTATTGTTATAATTTAGAAACTATTAAATTGCAAGAAAAAGGTTACAAAGATGGTGAAAGTTGACCTTTATCCCAACAACATGAACTAAAGGAATGCAGAAAACTGAGAAAACAATAATGTGATGAAGGGGCCGTCCGGTACACTAAGCTCTTGCTATGTGTGGGGTTCAGGGAAGGGTCGGACCGTAAGGATCTATTGTACGCAGCCTTACTCTGCATTTTTGCAAGAGGCTATTTCCACGGCTCCCACCCGACCTCCTGGTCAGTTACATCAAGGCTGCCATTCAATAATGTTACTCCCTCCGTTTCATATTAAATGAGGTACACATTTCTAAATTTAGAAATAATTCAAATTTAAACTCTTTTATTTTATCTATTTACCCTTAATGAGAAGCTTTTATAGCCATATAAATGTCATGACCCACAAACTTTTTACCCCTTAAGCATTTAAGACCACAAATTTCAAAAGTTTCTTCTTTTTTCTTAAATTCCGTACTGAGTCAAACTACTTGGTATAATATGAACATAGGGAGTATAAAGAAAAAAAAAAGATTAGCAACAGAAAAAGGACATACTTTTTAATTTGCTTAAGGAATTATTAGAACTTGGTACGATGGTAGTGGTGGGGATGGGTGGAATTTATAGAGAATAAACCGTTAGTTATAAAATATTATAAATGGTAAGTGTAATAAATATATTGTTAGACTATAAACCAAAAAGGAATCATCCTTTTTCTTTTTCAAGATATTATTTTCCATATGAACTAATTCTTATCCACCAAGAAAGTATCTTGTAACCATTTATGGTTTGCTAAATCTTCCATTTTTAGACCTGATATTGTTCACTTTTGACTCTGCATGCAAAAGGCGGTGGCCTTTTTACTATTTTGTGTTTTTTAACCTCTATTTTACCATAGCCAAGTGAAAAATGGAAAGTTGAGAAAATGTATAAAAAGGAAGAAAAGCATTGTTGTATATATGACCAAAGACGAGAGAACACACTTTCAAAAATGCATGCAAGCATGCATGACATATACTCCTAACTAGTAGTCCGTACTAAGTAACCTTGCCACGTAAGCGCGGGGGGGGGGGGTTAAGGGGGTTAAAGAAGGTAAGTTTTTTTAATTTTTTTTTAACNCGAGTACTTAAGTAAGTAATTAAAAAAATTTAAAAAAAACTAACGAAACGAAACGAAAAGAAAGTAAAGNATTTTTTTTTTTTTTTAAATCAGCTTATAAGTATATTAAAAAAAAATTACAAAGACAAAGAAGAATAAGATGAAGTCGGCAAAAGTAACAAAAATAAATGTAAAGAAGATTTTTTTAAAAACGGATTAATAAGATGATATTGTAAGAGGTTTAATTACAACGACAGTGTAAAAAAAATTTGTATTGTCGACATATATAATTAAATCCTCTTTTATCTTTTCTTAAACAAGTTTCCGGCTTCATCCATTCTGTTAAAGGGTAGACAAAATTTTATAGGGTCAATATATTCTAATAGACACTTTTTTAGAGCGAGTGAGAATTACGCGTGTAAGTGTTTAAAACACTTGTTTTTACTGAGTTGAGGTGTCAAGATGAAACTAACAGTGAAACAAAAAGGCTGAAATATCAAATCAGTATAAGTACGAGCGTTTATTAGGCTATTCGACCTAATTTAAATCATTTTTTGCATAAACTAATAAGTCTTCTGTCCTCATTAATCATGTCAAAAATAGACCACTAATGACTCGAAATAATTGGTTTTCATTTTTCTTGGTATGACTGTATGTAGTATAGTTTTAGTAAAACTAGCACGGGCTAGCCAGTTTTCGGATTGGTCATTCAAAAATAGCCAGCGTTTATAAAGTTATTGAAAAATAGCCACTATTTTGCTGCAACACGGAAAGTTCCAGCATAATATACTGGAGATCGGTGCACATGTGTATGAATTTCCAGCATATTATGCTGGAACTCCAACACGCGAAAAGTTCCAGTATATTATGCTGGACCGGTATATTATACTGGAACTCGTGTATAATATACTGAAGTTCCAGTATACTTATGCTGGAACTCCAGTATAATACTGGAGTTCCAGTATATTATACTGGAATCCCAGTATATTATACTGTATTTTTCCGAATTGAACAGTGTTTTCGTTCAGATTTATCTTTATATGAAAAATGACGAAATTTCGATTACTTTTAAAACTGCGACTATTTTTGAATGACCACTTGTAAATCTGGCTATTTTTAAATTTCTCCCCTAGTTTTATTCATCTTTTTGAATCATGTCAAAAATAGACCACTAATGACTCGAAATAATTGGTTTTCATTTTTCTTGGTATGACCGTATATATGTAGTATAGTTTTATTCACCTTTTTCAATTACACACCGCACGACATGGTACTATTTTACCAAGATATGTGGACCCTATTTGCTTGATTTAATGGGCTACAGTACTTAATGGGTCGTATCCGAAATGATTCTGGGCCCACGAAGAATCATACTTTTGGCCCAGTGTAAATAAAATAATTTCTCCTTTTTCTTACAAAAATATTTCGGTGGTTAATTTCTTCCTAAATAAGTTTATCAATTTAAAAGAAACCAGTTAAAGCATGTGAACATCATACTGCAATACAGCTATTTAAGTAATATATTTGTTAATAATATTATATACGCAAAACATGATTTAAGAGGAGGGAAGAGGATCAAAGTCTCAAGCATACCTCTTCACTACGTGAAATTTTTTAATTTTACTTTCCATTATATTTTGGGTTAATTCATACCCTCGTCGTTGGAATTTTCTCATATTTTCCTTTGAACCTAATAGATTCCCAACCTGAAATATAACGGAGTGTAATCTTAAACCATAGTCAAAAGTAGAATAGTAAATTTAGACCTTCATCGTGAAGTATTTTGACACGTGAAACCATTCAGTTCACGACGAAAAGTTAAGAAAATGGTGAAACGATTGGCTAACGGCAAGGGAATGAATGACCTTAGAAAGACCTTAAAATATAACTAAGGATAAAATTAAAATATTTCTTATAGTAGAAGGATACATTTGGATAATTTTCCCTTAAAAGAAAAACAAAAGGTGAGAGCGCTTGTAAAAAAGAAATCCGTTAAGTAATGTACTTTAAACTAACTATTTTTCTTAGTAATGATGTATATTACATATAAGGAAACATAATAACTTTATACAAACAGCCTGCTACAAATCAAAATTAAAGATTACGGTAGTTTTGAGGTTTATATTTCACTATAATTCCGTTTGATTCCCAGATTTTCGTGTGCTATAACCGACGCCACCTGCATGGGTCCCGACCACCGGATCCTGATCGCCTAAAATTTTGTCGGACCATAAAAAACGACCTAAGGAACAATAGTCACCGCCTCGCCATGATCGTTCTTTTGTTTTTTGGTGTTTTAGGGCCATAAAACTGGAATTCTGCCCGATTTTTAGATTTTCGTATGCGATAGCCCACGTTTTCTGCATGGGCCTGGGCCACCAGACCTCGATCGCCTAAAATTCATCAAAAATGACCTAAGGAACAATAGTCATCACCTCGCCATGACCGTTCCTCGTTTTTTCGCATTTAGGACCATAAAACTTGAATTTCGCCCGATTCCCAGATTTTCATGTGTTATAGCCCACGCTTCCTGCATGGGCCGGGGACATCGGACCCCAATCGCCTAAAAATTTTCCGGACCATAAAAAACGACCTAAGGAACAGTAATCACCGCCTTTCCATGACCGTTCCTTGTTTTTTGGTGTTTTAGGGCCATAAAACTAGATTTCTGCCCGATTCCCAGATTTCTGTGTGCTATAGCCCATGCCCCTTCATGAGCCCGGGCCACTGGACCCCGATCGCCTAAGATTTTTTCGAACCATAAAAACCGACCTAAGGAACAACAGTCATTGCCTCGCCATGACCGTTCTTCGTTTTTTGGCGTTTTAGGGCCATAAATTTAGAATTTTGCCTACCTTCCTGTATGGGCCCGGGCCACCGGAACCCGATCGCCTAAATTTTGTCGGACCATATAAACGACCTAAGAAATAATAGTCATCGCCTCTCCATGACCGTTCCTCGTTTTTTGGCATTTTAGGGTCATAAAACTGAAATTTCGCCCGATTCCCAAATTTTCTTGTGTTATAGCCCATGCTTCCTGTATAGGCCCGGGCCACCAGACCCCGATTGCCAAAAATTTTGTCAGATCATAAAAATCGACCTAAGGAACAATAATTATTGCCTCGCCATGACCGTTTCTCGCTTTTTAGCATTTTAGGGCCATAAAACTAGAATTGCGCCCGTTTTCCAGATTTTCATGTGTTATAGCCAACGCCTCCTGCATGGGCCTGGGCCACCATACCTCGGTCGCCTAAAATTTTAAGGAACAATATTCACCGTCTCGCCATGATCGTTCTCGCCTTTTGGCGTTTTAGGGCTATAAAACTGGAATAATAGTCACCATCTCGCCATGCCCATTCTTCGTTTTTTGGCATTTTAGGGACATAAAACTGGAATTTCGCCCGATTCCCAATTTTTCTTGTGTTATAGCCCATGCTTCCTGTATAGGCCCGGGCCACCAGACCTCGATCGCTTAAAATTTTACCGAACCATCAAAAACGACCTAGGGAACTATAGAAACCTCTCACCATGATCGTTCCTCATTTTATTTGGCGTTTTAAGGCCATAAAACTGGAATTCCGCCCGATTCTCAGATTTTCGTATGCTATAGCCTATGTCTCCTACATGGGCTCGGGCCACCAGACCCCGATTGCCGAAAATTTTGCCAGATCATAAAAATCAACCTAAGGAATAATAATTATTACCTCGCCATGACCTTTTCTCGCTTTTTAGCGTTTTAGGGCCATAAAACTAGAATTACGCCCGTTTTCCAGATTTTCATGTGTTATGGCCAACGCCTCCTGCATGGGCCCGGGCCACCAGACCTCGGTCACCTAAAATTTTAAGGAACAATACTCACCGTCTCGCCATAACCATTCTCGCCTTTTGGCGTTTTAGGACCATAAAACTGGAGTTCCGCCCGATTCCCAGATTTTCGTATGCCATAGCCCATATTGCATGGGCCTAGGCCACCAGACCCCCTTCGCCTAAAATTTTGTCGGACCATAAAAATCGACCTAAGGAACAATAGTCACTGCCTTGCTATGACTGTTTCTCGCCTTTTAGCGTTTTAGGGCCATAAAACTGGAATTACGTCCGATTCCCAAATTTTCATGTGCTATGGCCAACGCCTCTTGCATGGGCCCGGGCCATCGGACCCCGTTCGCCTAAAATTTTTCTAGACCATAAAAACGGCCTAAGGAACAATAGTCACCACCTCGCCATGACCAGTCTCGCCTTTTGGTGTTTTAGGGCTATAAAATTGGAATTTCACCCGATTCCCAGATTTTCATGTGCTATAGCCCACGCCTCCTGCAAGGGCCCGGGCCACTGGACCCCGATCCCTTAAAACTTTTTCGGACCATAAAAAATGACCAAAGGAATAATAGTCACCGCCTCTCCATGACCGTTCCTTGTCTTTTTGCGTTTTATGACCATAAAACTTGAATTCCGCTTGATTCTCAGATTTTCGTGTGCTTTAGCTTACGCCTCCTGCATGAGACCGGGCCACTGAACCCCGATTGCCTAAAATTTTGCCGGACCATAAAAAATAACTTAAGGAACAATAGTCACCGCCTTGCCATGATCGTTCCTTATTTTTTGGCGTTTTAGGGCCATAAAACTGGAATTCGCTCCATTCCCAGATTTTTGTGTGCTATAGTCCATGCTTCCTGCATGGGCTCAGGCCATTGGACCCTAATCGCTTAAAATTTTACCAAACCATCAAAAATGACCTATGGAACAATGGCCACCGACTCACTGTGATCGTTTTTCATTTAGCGTTTTAAGGCCATAAAACTGGAATTCCCCTCGAATCCCAGATTTTCGTGTGCTATAGCACACATTTCCTGCATCGGCCCAGGCCACCGGATCCCGATCGCCTAAAATTTTTTCGGATCATAAAAAATGGCCTAAAAAATAATAGTCACCGCCTCACCATGACCGCTCCTCATTTTTTGGCATTTTAGGGCCATAAAATTGGAATTCGCTTGATTCTTAGATTTTAGTATGTTATAATCCACGCCTCCTGCGTGGGCCTGGGCCACCGGACAACGATTACCTTAAAATTTGTCAGACCATCAATAAAGACCTTGAAAACAATAGTCACCGCCTCGCCATGACTGTTCCTCATTTTTGGCATATTTTGGCCATAAAACTGGAATTCCACCCATTTACTAGATTTTCGTGTGCTATAGCCCACGCTTCATGCATGGGCTGGGACCACCGGACCCTGATTGCCTAAAATTTTTCCAGACCATAAGGAACAACCTAAGGAACAATATTCAGCGTCTCTCCATGATCGTTTTTCATTTTTTGGCGTTTTAGGACCATAAAATTGGAGTTTCACCCGATTCCCTAATTTTCACATGTTATAGCTCATGCCTCCTGCATCGGCTCGGGCCACCAGACCACGATTGCCTTAGCTTTTATCAAACCCTCAATAACGACCTAAGAAACAATAGTTACCACCTCGCAATGATTGTTCCTCATTTTTTGGGCTTTTGGGCCATAAAATTGGAATTCCACCGATTCCTAGATCTTAGTGTGCCATGGGCCGAGGCCACCGGACCTCGATCGCCTAATATTTTGCCGGACCATAAAAAATAACCTAAGGAACAATAGTCACCATCTCGCTATGCCCGTTCTTTGTTTTTTGGCGTTTTAGGGCCATAATATTGGATTTACACCTGATCCCCTGATTTTCGTGTGCTATTGCTCACGCCTCCTGCATCGGCCCGGGCCACTGGACCCCGATCGCCTAAAATTTTGTCGGCCCGTAAAAAACGACCTAAGAAAAAATAGTCACTTCCTTGCCATGATCATTACTTTTTTTTTTGTTGTCTTAGGGCCATAAAACTAGAATTTCGCATTCCTAGATTTTCATGTGCTATAGCCCACGCCTCCTTCATGGGCCCGGGCCACCATACCCGATCGCCTTAAATTTTTCCGGACCATAAAAACGACCTGTCACGACCCTAAACCCGGACCTGATCCTAATGGCGCCTCTCGTGAAGACAAGGCCAGCCGACACGCTTCCAATTAAACAGTGAAATCTCATAAAATACCTTTTAAGCAGTCAAACAATATATAGGAAAAACAACTAGAAATAGTGATCACATAAGAACTGCCCTTCGGGCAAAGTAACAACAGAATCGGCCCCTCGGGCAATATCACAGAACAATACCAGCCCCTCGGGCTATATCTCATATCTCAATGGGTACCCGCGCTCACTGGGGGTGTACAGACTGTCGACGCCCCCTTTTTCTTCCAAAATAGAGTTCGGAATCGGGTATACGACATTCGGGAGGACAACTCTATTCCCTTGCGAGAATTGGGTTTTTTAGTTTGAAGAGTCGCCATTATAGTGCATTAGGACACTTTAAGGAAGAATTTGAGATGAAGAACCAGAGTTTGGGTAAGGGCTAGAAATTATTTCGAGGGGAAGGTGTTAGGCACCCCTCAAGATCCACTAGTGTGGTTCCCGGCCATGCTACAATTGTGACTTTGAATGCAAACAAACAAGTAAACAAGCAAGCATTGCAAATACGAGAAAACTATTACAAATAAGGAGCACAAAAGGTTAAAAAAAGTGTTGAATTTTAGGGAAGGAGCAGTTTAGTTAAAAGTGCAAGTAGGAAGAAGTACTTAGTGCGAACAATCTGAAAATTATGTGAAAAACAGAAGTCGAAAGTGCAACAGCTTTTTAAGATTCAGAAAATTGTTAAACTAATAAAGAGGGAGGGGGGTCCTAGGTTTATATATTACATGGATCATTCGCACAACACTGGTACTCAATTGTACACATAGTGTTATCGTGTAATCATCATCTCCATGTCTACCCTTTCCCACCCCGTTAAGGTATTGGAGCGCGGAATGGTATCGTTTGCCTATTGCATGCTATTACCCGTCCCAAGCTATCAGTCCCGGGGCATTAGGACTTCTAATCCTAAAAGGGGAAGAAAGGGATGGGGGGCCTTTATGGAGTTAAAGGACAAAAATTCTAATCGACATTCAAAATCAAGTAACAAGTAGGGGGAATGAACAGACAAACAGGTAAGGCTCACATAAACCCCGTAAATCAGATAACATATAGTTTAGCATGCCTTTACACATACTAGTTTAGTCTTTAAAATTAAAAATTAAGCAGCGAGCGGACTGGTTCGATACATACGTTTAGACAAGAAGCCCACATTAGGCAACTTGGATCCAATTGTCAGAACTTAAGGTATTTTAAGCGAGTGATTTAGGAAGTACCGGTTCTAGAAAAGTAGTCTAATGCCGGAAAGTACAGACTGCAGTCAGTTTAGAAATAAGTTTTAAGAGAATCATGAGTATAAACCATAAAAGGAGTTCCAGAGTCAGAAATACTTAAGGAAAGAGTAAACTGCAGAACTGTTTTAAAGACAATTTCAGGAAGACCAAAACATAGTTGGAAAATGTTTAGGCAGAATTTTAGAAAGAAACCATTTCAGAAGAGGTGATGATTTGAAGAACTCAAATGTATACTGATTCAAAAGAGTTTTTGTCAAAAGATTGAGGCTGAAAACATTAAGACATTAGAGACCAGTTAACAGATTGTTATTGCTTAAGAGGAATCGGACGAACTTGATGCGGAATCCTATGATATCTATATCTGATAAAAAAAGTCTGTTAAGAACTGGTAAGAAGAGGTAATTATTCAATTACCCTACAGTTTGCCTAATGCATATGCATTCCCTATAGGCATGATTTCTATATGCACTGATTACATGAACGTTAAGACCCTATAGGCAGGATTTCTAGAGGACTTATATCATAATTAAACGTTAAACCCTATAGGCATGGTATCTAGGTGACTTGAATCAGAAACATTGAACCATCTTATGTACAGTATTTCTAGTGAAAAAATTAAAGTCCTAAAGTCATGATATCTACCCTTTATTGATGCAAGAAAGTAAAACCCCTCCCACACCCTTTTACTAGATTCCCCGAGTTCTATACAAGTTATTAAAACCCAATGAATCAACTGAAATAATAGAAATACATCAAAAACTAACAGCCAGATCCAAGCAGCCTAATTCAATCTTAATGTCCAATAATATGTATTTAACCAACTCCGGGGTCCAGATCTCCAAAGCCTTCTCATTATCCAGGGTGTTTCAAAGTTTCAAGGAACCTCAGGGATTCCAGGCATTGCTTACACCCAGGATGCCATTATGAACAGGATGGCGCAGTGTGGAATAGCCAGCCCTCAGGCATCCAAGTTCAGAGGGAGCTCAGGGGTCCCAAAGCATGGCTTGCAAGAGAGGGGCAGAACTTATAGCTAGGAGTAAGTGCAAAGTGAAAGGGAATTAAGGGGCCATGACAAGTGGTGGTCATACCTAGCCATAAGGTAGGCTGGCACACCCCTGACCACTTGCTAGATGAACAAGTTAGGAGCAGACCTTTTGATGGTCAGACAAAGGTCTGGATAGTGATTAGGACACTATCAGACCTAAGTCAAGGCTCAAGCACATAATGGGGAGAATGGGAAGTGGGAATTGATTGAGTTAAGGAGTTCAATGAACCCAGTTCAGGATCATAGACAGCAATATTGGGGTGCTGCTATGCCCTGAACAATAAACTCACATACAAAGGGGTAAAAGGGGTAAGGGAATTCATAAAGCATCATATTCACAACAAACAAACAACTGCACAGATTATTTAAATGCTGGACTGTAAGAGAAGGGGAAACACGTTATAATATGCTAGAAAACATGTGGACAGAATTAAACACATTGTTCTTGGGGCGTATAAACTAATTGAAACATACCGGTATAGAAGTAAAGAATGCAGAAGAAAGAGAGCAAAGTCCACAGCAGTGTGAGTATCAGAAAGAGAGAGTGAAAGGGAATTGTGAACTCAGATGGTATTCTGTGTTCGTGTGTAAAAGTGTAGAAGGGTAGCCTCTTTTATAGTGTAGAGAAGCAAACAAGAAAGGTAAGAAAACCCTTTTAAAAAAAATCAGTCTCAAATATTCTCCCTTTAGTCAAGGGATTTAATTTCAAACGGAAAAGTGTAAACAAGGAAAGGAAATTTGAATAAAATCCTTCACAGTAGCATAAGAAGGGAAAATACACGAGGTATATTTAAGGAAAGGTTTCAATAGTACTTGATTTGTAAAGAGAAAAGAAAGGGAATCAATCAAACAATTAACAAAATCAAAGTACTAAGTTTAAATCGAATGAACCAAACCAGAAATAGGTAAAGAGGGCTTAACCAAAGAAAATCAGTGGCAATCAATCAAGACCCTATCAAAGGGATCCAAAATCAATCAAGCAATCACCAAAAACCTTGGAAGAGGATACTTCTTGACATATAA
>NC_031994.1:5403550-5404132 GCF_001879085.1 Nicotiana attenuata
ATTTTGAAAAGGAAATTTGGGGAAAACACTCAAAACGTCAAATATAGCATAGGTTCAACATAGATCTAGGCAAATAAATAAAGAAAGAACCACGAATAGTCTAGGGTTTCTGAGAAACCCTAGAAATGAGAAGGCGTGGAAAGGGTCTGCTCTCGAACAGATCTGAGCCATAGCTAGGCTCTTAAAGCTCGAACACACCGGGACATGGCCGGAGAAGCCATAGAACCACAGATCTACAACGGATCTGAACGGACTTTATCGAGGTCAGGCCTCAAAATATCGAACAACCACGGTTTAGGGGAAAGGAAGGTAAGCACAGGATGTCCATGGCCGGAGAAGCCATGGACTCTGATGAGATTGCTCGGAGAAGACGACGGAGGCGATTAGGGTTTCGAGTGCTAGGGAGCGTTTGAGAGGAGGAGAGAGTTTGGGGGCGGCTGTCTGAGAGAAATGAGGGTTAGGGTTAGGTCGTTTGGAATTAAAAAGGAAAGGGTTATTTGTGGCCGTTGATCAAAAGGATCAACGGCCTGGATTTAAAGGGATCCCGGGCGGGTTTAGTTTAACTGGGTCAGGGTTGGGTTA
>NC_031994.1:5404152-5421194 GCF_001879085.1 Nicotiana attenuata
GGCCGTTGATACGAAAAGGATCAACGGCCTGGAAGTTTAAGGGACGATCCCGGGGCGGGTTTAGTTTAAGTGGGTCAGGGGTTGGGTTAAATTGGGATTGGGCTGGCCCAATTGGGCATTAGGATTGGGGCCAATTGGGTTTAAGATAAAAATGAAATTGAGGCTATAATTGAAATGAAATGTGGCCAAAATTGAAATAGCCAGTTTTCCCCTGTTATTTTATAAAAATAGTGAAAATGATTTTAAAAGAAAATTGAAGATGCTGGACCAATTAATAATACATATGTATTAATTTAAAAATATTAGAACTAATTTTACAATTATAAAACACTATTAATCGTAAAATAGGCTATAATTGCCTTTATATGCAATTAGCTTTAAAAATACCAAACACATTTGTAAAAATATACAAAAAATTACCTTAATTATATTTGGTGTAAATATGAGAATAAAATAAGTTATTCACAAAAAATGATAATTTTGGGAATAATTATTGGATTTTGTACTGTTAAAATAGACAATAAATTGATTTAAAATAAGGAAAAATACCAAAACTCTTGGGAATGCTTATATATGCATGTATATGCTATTTTGAGGATATTTTGAGTACATAAAAATACTTAGGGAGAAATTGGGTATCAACACAGACTCCGGGAGGGGCCCCTTACGGCCCAAGCGCAATATCAAGCCATCTCGTGGCATCATAAACAGGCTCTCGGCCTCATATCAATCACAAGCCACCTCGTGGCGTACAATATCAGGCCCTCGGCCTTATTATCATACTCAGTGTATCACCGCTGCGGCGTGCAACCCGACCCAAAAGTAACCTCACAATATAGGCCCTCGGCCTTACTCAGTCAGAATCTCATAAGCGCCTCGGGCAACAGAAAACATGATGTTCAGCTCAAAATATCTTTTAAAGTATCATTTAAAGTGTTTAAAACAGAGTAACATGGCTGAGTTTTGAAAACAGTAAAATATGGCATGACTGAGCACAAGGATGAAGTCAAACAGTGAGAAAAATTTCGGTAAAAATCCCCTAAGGGTCCAAACAGTTGGCACGAAGCCCAAATATGGCATTTTAGTCCAAAACATAATAATATCAACAATTAGCTATCAAATACGCGGTAAAGCAGTCATTCGGGAAGAACTAAGTCACAACCCCTAACGGTGCACGATCCCATGCTCGTCATCTAGCATGTGCGTCACCTCAACATAGCCGAACGCTGTGTAATCCGAGGTTTCATACCCTCAGGATAGCATTTAAAATCATTACTCACCTCAATCCGGCCCAAAATCTAGCTCGCAGTGCTTTTGCCCCTCGAATCGGCCTTCGGATGCTCCGAATCTACCAAAATCAGAACGTAATCATCAAAATATGCTAAAGGGACAAAGCCCAGTCGAAAATAATCAAAAAATAATGCAAATCCCGAAATTACCAAAACCCGACCCTATGGCCCACATCTCGGAATTCGATAAATTTTTACGTCATTAGATTCCTTATCTCCCCACGAGTTCATACATATCAAAAGTTCCAAAATCCGACCACAAATGGTCTTCCAAATCCTCAATCAAAGGCCTAAGTTTCTAAGCCCTAGTTCCTCCATTTTTGGCTTAATTTCCATTAATCTCAGCCCTAATCCGTGAATTAATACAATAAGAACGAGTTTTAGGTCCAAATTCCTTACCTCAATGAAGCTCCCTCGAAATCCTTCTTCAAAAATTGCTCAAAACTCCCGAAATCGCTTTTAAAAATGGTGAAACTCTCTGAAAATCGCGAAGGAAATAACTTATATGTTTTGGTCCAGCTAAACCGCTTCTGTGGTCCCAAACTCGCACCTGCGGACCCACACCTGCGGTCCCAGGTGCGCTTCTACGCAAGTCACTTAATCGCCAAGCTCCGCATCTGCGTCACCCAATCCGCACCTGCGCCATTGCATGTGCGGTTCTTCAACCGCTTCTGCGGTTTCTGCCTTCCCAGGCCTTTTCTACTTCTGCGACCATACACTCGCTTCTGCGAGACCGCACCTGCGGTCCCCTAGCCGCAGGTGCGGTTATGACAACAATGGGAAACTTTAGCTGCCACAACCAACTTCCAAACTTCCCGTCAACTATCCGAAATCACACAAGAGGCCCCCGGGACCTCAACCAACAGCACAAACACATCATATACTACTATTCAAACTTATACCAACCTTCAAAACACCTCAAACAACATCAAAACCACCAAAACACATCGAATTCAAGCCTAAGGTTCTAAAATCTTCCGAATTCCGCTTTTGATCAAAAAGTATACCAAACCACGTCCGAATGACCTGAAATTTTGCACACGCATCCCAAATGACATAACGGAGCTACTGCAACTTCCGAAATTCCATTCCGACCCATATATCAAAATCTCACCTATCAACCCGAAAACGCCAAAAACTCGATTTCGCCAATTCAAGCCTAAATCTACTTCGGACCTCCAAAACACATTCCGATCACGCTCCTAAGTCCCAAATCATCTCCCAAAGCTATCCAAACCATCGAAACTCACATCCGAGCCCTATAACACATAAGTCAACATCCGGTTGACTTTTTCAACTTAAGCCTTCTTAAAAGAGACTAAGTGTCTCAAACCTTCTCAAAACCTTTTCGAACCCGATCCAACCAACCCGATCACATATAAAACTGATAATTAAAGCAATAAGAAGCAGAAATGGAGAAAACGGAGCGGTAACTCATGAAACGACCGGCCGGGTCGTCACACAACCTAAGGAAATATAATCACCGCCTCCTCATGACTATCCCTCGTTTTTTGGCGTTTTAGGAAATAAACTTGAATTTTGCCTGATTCATAGATTTTCATGTGTTATAGCTCATGCCTTCTGTATTTTAAGGCCATATAGACGACCTAAGAAACAATAGTCACCGCCTCTCCATGAGCGTTCCTCATTTTTTTTGGTATTTTAAGGCCATAAAACTGAAATTTTGCTCGATTCCAAAATTTTTGCGCTACACCCCACGCTTTCTGTATGGGCCATGCACCCAGATTACCGGACCCTGATCGCCTAAAATTTTGTTGGACCATAAAAACGACCTAAGGAACAATATTTATCGCCTCTCCATGACCGTTCCTCACTTTTTGGTGTTTTAGGGCCATAAAACTGGAACTTGGCTCGATTCTCAGATTTTCATATGCAATAGCCCACGCCTCCTGTCGCACCCCTTTTTCTCGCAAAATTGGGTTTCAACACGTGATAACTCTTTTAAGGAAGGGTTTTAAAAGAGAGAGAGTCACCACCTAACGGATTAAGGTGCGTTAGGGCACCTATTTGCAGAAAACTGTGTCTAACTAGTTTGCATCACCAAAGATCGGGTAAGGGCTCGAAATTACCTCGAAGAGAAGGTGTTAGGCACTCTTCGAGGTCCACAACTGTGGGTCCCGGCCGAACTCAATTACATGAATTAGTCTATGTGATCAAAGATAAGAAAACAAAAGGATTTGGGAAGTTCATTATTAAACACAAATAATTGATTGAAAGGCAAGGTGGGGGGGGGGGGTCCTAAGTTTTTTAGCCTAAAGGATCACCCCGTGCAACATAAATAATATTTCATAACTCCCTCGAGAAGGGGTGTTACTCATATTATTCAGCGGGTACAGACTATCAACTCCTGCTACCCAATTACTATCTTTAAGTTGTTTACCTAAAGCGCACTAGTCAATTCTAAATCGTATCCTATGCGTGCACTACCCGTCCCATGACTATGGTCGAGGAGGCATTTGGACCTCTATCTCAAGGTGGTTCTAGAATTTAACTTAGGCTGCTCAAAAATGAAAAATACTAGGCGACATACAAAACACTTTGGACTTTCACTTATAAGCAAATAGGGCTCAAGTTGGCCACCGCACTTAGACATCAAATGCACGCAGGTCAGATTAACAAAGACAGTTGCTGATTTTAATAAGCCGAGGTTGTAGAAACCTATAGGCAGGATCTCTATATGAATCTAGATTTAATGAGCGAATAGTTTACAATCTCCGAAACCTACATGGTTGCCTACTGATTACAGGTATAAGATATTAAACCTATAGGCATGATATCTAGGCATTTTATGCAACAACTGATAATGGTGATCACTGGATTATATTTAGAATTGGTTAATTGATTCCTATAGGGATGATTTCTTGTGACAATAGTTAATCCAGCGTTGAGGACTATTAAAGAAACGAATAGAACAAATAATTAAGTGATTCAGATCCTATAAGCATGGCTTCTATAATTAAACTGATTTTTAGATCCTATAGGCATGATTTCTATAATTAAAACTGATTTTAGATCCTATAGGCATGATTTCTAACAAGCAGACATAGAACACATTTGAACCAAAAGGAAGAAACCTATAGGCAGGATTCCTACAACGATTGAGATATAACACGTTTTGAGCAAAGATACAATACCTATAGGCATGATTTCTAACACATGATAGCTGAATATGTTTGAACATAAAAGCATATTTTAACAAAGTAATGAAACTACATGCAGGATTTCTACCCATTTCAGTGCAAGTATAGGGTAACAGCCATTTCCCCAATTTCACTAATACCCCAAATTTTTATTACAAGAATTATTACAGACCCAGAATGAATAGAGTAAATTACAAAGTAGAATAGCGATAGGGAGCCTACAACAGGACCAAAAGTTCACCTGGCCAGGCCAGGCCTTCATTCTCGCAATTCACAACAGATCCAAAATTACATATTCATAGATACAAAACAACCAAGGGTTGATTGATTCATCCAACGAGCACACGACAAGGTTGAGAATATAGAACCAAGGCCCTAATGTGTCAGAGTTCCCAAGGGCTTCAAGAACCCAGGACAGTGCTCACACTAGGGTGGTTAACAAAGGACAGAATTTAGACAACATTGGCTAAGAATGGGATTCAAAGAATTTGAGTGACAGAAGAGAAAGAACCAATTGAGGAAAAAGGGATTGATTTAAACAGACTTAACCAAATTGAGTCAACAAGCAGACACTTAAATGCATCACACAACTCCAGCAAGAACCAGTTTAATGAAGCTGATAAACGAGTTTCATACAGTAGCAGTCACATGCTAAAAATTGGAAAAGCATGTTTGCAAGTTTGGTAAAGCCATAGGTGTAGAATGAGTTAAAGCATGCTTGAAGTACGCTAAGTACTTAACCTAATGTTAATATCAATAAAACCAGAACAACATCATAGGAAGGGGGAGGGCATCACATTATCAGGGGTGAACTTGCAGTCACAATTGAGACATCTATTCTTCAAAGTAGCAGATAACATTGTTATATTGGTCTAAACAAAGGGGATCCAGTTCATACCAAAGATTTTTTTCAAAGTAGCAATTCAAGCATGATGAGACAGTCATTACATACAAACATCAGAGGGGTGTAGGGATTGAGTGACCACGTTTACATAATAGCAAAGAGGCAAATTGCAACTAGCAGCAAGAGTCATAGAGGCATTCACTACAGGGATTCAGGGTAAGGGGATAGACATGTTCATAGACATTCAAAGGGTGATGCACTAGCTGGATAGACCTTAAAGAAGTTCAAACAACTTCAGAAAAAGTAACATTAGGAGCAATTAAGCGTTAGAGGAACTAAGACATACAAACTGGTAAAGATAATGCCTAAACATCACTCATATGCATATTGGATCAGGGATTCAATAATAATAACATGTGCGAATTAGGGATATGAAAGAATGAAAGTGCAGAAGTCAAGTGACTCACCAATTAAGCGAAGAAAATGCACAGAAAAAGTATAGCAGTATCTCAGAATCAAGTGGCCTTGGCTTCCAGTCGGCCAAAGACAGGATATCGAGTAACTTTAGGTCTAGTGAGGTATAATGAGTTTTTAAATTCCAGGTCCTCTAAAGGGAATGGGGGAAGAGTATATATAGTGATAGAAATCAACATATAAACATGGAAACAAATCAGTAACATGCAAGGAAATATTTGCAGAATCAGTTATAGGTAATTTAGGGCATAAATCAAGGGTTCAACAAATTAAGGAAGTATCCCAAAATTACTCGGAGTATTTAAGGCAGAACACATAATACCAAAAATAAATAAAAAATCATTCAGAATATTAGGCAGACAAGTAAAGAATCGAACACAGAAAGGAAAGTATTCAGGCAAGTATTAAAGGAATCACAAGTAATGCCAAAACAAAAGAGATTATTCATAATACTTAAGCAAATATATAAGGAAACACAAATGATACCAAACGAAAAATTATTCAGCAAATAATACCAAAACAAAAGGTTATTCAAAATATTTAAGCAAATATTAAAGTAAAAGTCAGGGAAAACATAAAGAATCGAACACAGAAAGGAAAGGTTTACTTGAATCGGTAAGAAAAGGAAAAGATTCAAAACCCTAGTTTTTAGGAAAAGTATGAAATCAGTAAAAAATACAAAATAAGGTAAAAATCACACGATATGTGATGAATAGTGTCACACCTCCTTTTTACCTGTACCGGCGAGGGTGTAAAGGAGTTTTTCCATTTAAAGGACAATCGGAACGGGATTTATTATTGAGATTTCAGAGTCGCCACTTGGGAGGTTAATGGTGTCCCAAGTCACCGGTTGAATCCCGATCCGAGGAAATTATGACTCTGTTAACAGTCCGCGAACCAGAAATCCGAGTAAGGAATTCTGTTAACCCGGAAGAAGGTGTTAGGCATTCCCGGGTTCCGTGGTTCTAGCACGGTCGCTCAACTGTTGTATTTGATTTTATCTGATTTCGAAAACATGTTCTAACTCATGTGCGCTGTTTTTATTTTTTATGAGAATTGCAACGTCGTGAAAATGCATCTCAAATCACGTCGCACCAGTGCGCCCGTGACTGTTAACGCATTTCAACTTCGTTGAGATTTGGATTTGGGTCACATAAATGTGCACCCGATTTTAAGGGAGTGATGTTATTACTATACGCGCCTAAAGCAGCTACGTGTTTATTATATTTGGGGAAGACCATGAAATTCGCTAAATGGTCCACCCGAATTCTAAGCATTTCATATAACATCTATTGAGGGTCCCGTATTTATTTGGCGGGGCTCGTCTTGCCATTTTTATTTAAAGGCTACTCTTAGAGTGACTGCAATTTCCTACTCACTTTGTCTCTAGAATAAATTAACAGAAAACAAAACCTAGTCAATTAATCCTGCTGTAAATTATTAACATTAATCCTGAATCTTTCGTTTACTCACAATCCTAGCAATTCTGGGCTTTGATGTCGATTGAGGCAACCAGCGAGCCCAGTTGGTTTAATTTTTAATATGCCTGGTTTTGCCTGTTGCTATTACCCCTGGGCCCAATTTGAATTAAGAAAGGCCATGGCCTGGATACTTCAGTTGGGCTAGTATGGGCCCAAACATCCAGTTCTTACTAATCATGAATCAATTTTTTTTCAACACTATTAACAATAAAGTCCAGGCTACTTGATTTCCCAGACATTCACGAGCAAATCAGTTTATTCAATCAATCCAGTTAATGATACACGTAATTTTCAAGTAAAATACTGGTTTTAACAATCAACATGCAATTATTTATTCCTACGTTGAAATAGGGAGATTAATGGAACAGAAGAGATGACATTCATAACTAGCGTGACGAAAAGCATATTTAGCTCTGAGATTAAAATCGAAACAGGCGACTTTCTAAATCAATTATGGATCAAACTCAGTGCAGATATTCTACTTTTAACCAAGTGCTATACTGAACAGGTACTAAACTATTCAAAATCTACAGCTGATAGCCACAAATTAATAGTCCAAATAGTCCAAAGTCCAAATTATACATTCCAATTTTCAGTCCGGTTGTACAATGTAAACATGAATTTAAAGCAAGATTAACAAAGGCAAATCCATGAGTATCTATCCTAACATGACAACTTGAACACACACGTCTCAAGAGGTAAACAAATGAGCCTTCATTTCAATGTTCCAACTCAAACGATACATCAAATCAGTCTCAAGAATATGTACCTGGAAATAAAATAGAAATTGTGGAGAAGAGGTCAGCTAAGGCAGTAATGAACAACAGCAATGTACAACGACCAGCAGTGTTGAACGAACAGGGAACAAATGCACACAACAAGGTCCAGAAGTGATTTCAATAGTCCAAAAGTATTTGAAATCGAATATAGCTAACAGTTCAGTCCAAACCAATAGGCATAAACGATCTCGCAAATGAACACCAATGACTCTCTTTGCAACAACTCTCATATGTAGAATAGTACACTCATAAAAATAAAAAAAAAAAAAACCCAGCTTGTTTCTAATTTTAATGCCAATATATTAGTATTATTCTAAGGGAATTTCAGGCTTCCAGAATTGACAGAATGCCTTGCTTGGGGTAGGGGTTTAGATGGCTGCCCAAAAACTCGTTCAAGAAGGCATTAGGGGTCCGTTTTATAGGCAAGGAATGGGGCCGGAACGTTTTTCACCCGATTTTCCTCTTTTAATTTCAGATTTCTTACTATTAGACCTTCAATTTCTGACTTGTTCTCAAGTTACTGCCCTAAGTTTACCTAANGTTTCATTTCATACTTTCCACAAGTAAAGCTACATCAAATGGAGTTTTGGTTGTGTACCTGGAATATAAACAACAAGAGAAAGGTGGTCAGCAGTAGGGCAGTAGCTAACCAACAGCAACAAATTCAGTTTCAACCCCAAAATGATGTCAACACACCCAGGACTAGATCACAGAATGATAAAATCCACCAGATGACCAAAATAACTTGACTGAATCCCAATCCGTACTTGAACTTAACCCAGGAAGTATTTTAACAGTAAATCAACCAGTAAACTGACCAAAGCAACTTGAATAAGCCCAAAAGAGCTGGAAATTGAACCCAGAAATACCCTCTGAAACTTCAGCAGCCAAAACACAAGGAATTTCAAGCCATTCTCCTCTTTAAACTAAGCTAGAGACTCGAAATAGTTGCTCAAACTCGAAATTGATCTAAGGAACTCAATGCAACAGTATTTTTTTTGGAATTTCTGTTGTTTTTGCTTGTTTTCTTTTTGGATTTTTTGAAAATTTAGAGTTTGGATTTCAACTTTCAGATCTGAAACTTGTGAACAATGAGAGGGAATTTTTAGAGGCTCCAAAACTTGTTATACAAGGCAAATGAATGCCTATTTATAGGCAAACTTAGGGTCCAATTTCAGATTTTCACTTTTCCTATTAGTCCCTATTGTAATTCTATTTTTTACCCCTTGTTTCTTGACTTGCTACCCAAGTAACTACACCTATTTTGTTGAAATCTGTACTACAGCCCATTCTAGAAGGGTCTAAACCCATTACAATTCCTATTCTACCCTTACTTCACTTCAACAATTACCAAATCTAATTAAACTACCCTTTTCAATGCCCAAAATACCCTTTAACCCTCTTGGAATTACTGACCAACCCAAACCCCTTTACTTTAATTAATATTGACTATGATTAACCTTATTTAATCTAAATTAGCTATAACCAAATCAACTTAACCTAAGCTTAAGGATTATTTGAAAACAAACACTGACTAAAGAACAATTACTGATTAAATTGAAATGACTAAACTAAACTAACTAAACTAACTAATAACATCAATACAGGATTACTAGTTTAAACAAATCAAAGTCAAACAGTGCCCAAATAGGCTTGATTAAAGACTATCAAGACTGTAAGAAAAACAGATTCGAAACACACAATCAAACTAATAGAACAAACTTAATCATACATGAAGCCTGAAGAAAATTTAAGCAACTCAAAACTTAAACTAAGCCCTAAACATGATCAACCCTAATTCTAAAGAACTCAATCACCACTAAATTGACAAACGAACCAATTCTCACTATTGATTAAATGACAATGAAGAAAAAACAAATAAGAAACAGGCTAACCTACTCGAACACTGGATCAAACGTGGCTATTGGATTAGAGGGGATGAACGGTCATGATTAAACGACGTCGTTTTGAGTATGGGGCAATTGGACCGGGCAGGGCGTTTGGGCCAGTGGTTTGGTCCGGTCTTGAGGGGGTTTTGGGGTGGGCTAAACCATTTTTGGCCCAATTTGGGCATTTTATTGAGACCAATTTGTTTTCTTTGTATTTTCTTTATTTTGCTTTTTGTATTTTATTTTGTATTTTTGTATTTATTTATTTTTTGATTTTATAAAATGCTAAAATAAAACTAAAAACAAATTGACTCTAACAATTATATTTCCTAATTAATTCTTAAAGAGAAATGCAAACTAATACCAAAAAATGCCAAATGGACCCTTTTTTTTATTTTCTTAACATTTTGTTCTAAAACAAATTAATACTAAAATATGAAATTAAATCCTAAATGCAAAAAAAAAATGCATATTTTTGTATTTTCATATGAATTAAAATGCACAAATAAAAATGCAACAATTACCAAAAAATGCCACAAAATTCACAAAAAATTATAAAATACTAAAGAAATTGTTTTGTTTAAAATTTTGGGAATTATTGCTTAGGAAAAAAATCACGTGCTCACAGCTGCCCCTCTTTGCCCGAAAACACGAAGAGTTTTCGTGCAAAGATAAATGAGCGGAAACGAGCGATTTTTGCCCGTTCGCATATTCCGTGTGAAGCATTTTTTTTAAAAGTGTTGACCGCACCCTGCTTCAAAGGTTGCCTACATATCCTGGGCTAAACAGGAATCAGGTCAGTGTAGTTCGGGAATGTCTGGTAGCTGGGACTACCATGAGCTGCGACTTTCTGCTGTTGCTGTTGCTACTGCTCGCTGACCTCCTTATTACACCGTGTTAAAATAAAAAGAAGCTAGCCTAAGCTATGATCTACGAATTACAAAAGGGTCCTATCTATGTCTTCTAACTTGTTCTTGTGTTGCCTTGAATTGGTATCTTGTAATCTTCCGATGGTATTCCTGTTGTTGTCTTGCATTGTGATTGGCGATATTGCTGCCATTCCTCCGAATGATGCTTGATTGTTACCATTTGAAACATGTGTCCGTTTTCCAGGTGGGCTCCTGACTGCTGACGCTTGAAAAGTATTCCCTTGTTCTCCAGGCGGGCTCCTGACTGCAACGCTTGAAATGTATTCCCTTGTTCTCCAGGTGGGCTCCTGACTGCAACAAAATAAACAAAAAAAGAAAATTTCTGCCCGAGTCTGGTGGCTGGGCACATCATGTTATCAAATATTAAAAGCTAAAATTTAAATTGTACTTCCCTTGTTTTCCAGGTGGGCGCCTGATTGCTGAAGCTTGAAAAGTATTCCCTTGTTCTCCAGGTGGGCTCCTGATTGCTGAACTTGAAAAGTATTCCCTTGTTCTCCAGATGGGCTCCTGACTGCAACAAAATAAACAAACAAAGAAAATTTTCTGCCCCAGTTTGGTGACTGGGTACAGCATGTTATCAAATATTAAAAATTAAAAGCTAAAATTTGAATTGCACTTCCCTCGTTCTTCAGGTGGGCTCCTGACTGCTGGACTTGAAATGTATTCCCTTGTTCTCCAGGTGGGCGCCTGACTGCAACAAAATAAACAACGAGGAAAATTTCTGCCCCAGTTTGGTAACTGGGTACAGCATATTATCAAATATTTAAAAAAAAATTAAAAGCTAAAATTGTATTGCACTTCCCTTGTTCTCCAGGTGGGCTCCTGACTGCTGAACTTGAAAAGTATTCCCTTGTTCTCCAGGTGGGCTCCTGACTGCAACAAAATNNGTCATGCATCAACAGTAGCACATGCATGAACACTAGAAGCCACCTACAGAGACTTATCTGAGAGATGTCATACAACCGGTGTTGTTAAGTAAGAAAAAGTACCTGTCCGACAGAAGAACAAATCTTTGATTAGCTGGATCATCAAGCGCTGCCCCAAGTAATAGTTTCTCAGCTTGGATCATACTTGATTCTCCCCAGGCTACCTACAGGTCAATCTTAATATCAATCTGGTAAAGATATGAAAGTGATAGAAAGAGCAAAGGGAAGTGAATTAATAATACTACACTGTCAGATGAGAAATTATCTGATACAGGAAACATCACATCAAAGATTAAATTTTCAAATTCAAATGTTATTGAATTTTTAAGAGTCATGAAAGTTGTACAAGATACAAACAGAATACGGGAATATTGTCAAACAATTTGGTACGTTGAAAAAGGGAAAGAGTGTCATAAAAATCGGAGTGGATGGATTAGAACTTTTGCGCTACCCAGGTTAAAGCACAACACGTCCTCTCGAGTGGAGTGTATTTTACCTCATATGATGTGAACTTCTTGCTGAGGTAGTAAATCGCCTGCTCTTTCCTTTCCGTGATATCATGCTGCCCCAGTACACAACCGAACGAATTGTCTAACACAGTCAGGTAGAGGATCAGGGGCCTTCCTGGCTCTGGCGGGACCAACACCGGTGGGCTAGCCAAATACTTCTTGATCTTATCAAATGCTGCTTGACATTCGTCCGTCCATCTGACCGCAGCATCTTTCTTTAACAACTTGAAAATGGGTTCACAAGTAGTTGTCAGCTGGGCAATGAACCTGCTGATGTAATTCAACCTACCAAGTAAACTCATCACATCTTTCTTGTTCCTTGGCGGTGGTGACCCTTGGATGGCTTTGATCTTTGACGGGTCTAATTCGATACCGCGCCGACTTACCACGAATCCCAATAACTTCCCTGATGGAACTCCAAACGCGCATTTCGCTGGATTAAGCTTGAGGTTGTACCTGCGGAGTCTCTGGAAGAATTTCCTCAAATCCCTAACATGGTCACATTGTTTCGTTGACTTTATGATCATGTCGTCCACATAGACCTCGATTTCCCGATGTATCATGTCATGGAACATGGTGGTCATTGCCCTCATATACGTTGCCCCTGCGTTCTTCAACCCGAATGGCATGACCCTGTAATAATACGTTCCCCAAGGTGTGATGAATGCTGTCTTTTCCGCATCCTCCTCATCCATCAAAATTTGGTGATAGCCTGCGTAACAATCTACAAAGGACGCAATCTCATGTTTGGCACAATTGTCGATCAATATATGGATGTTTGGAAGTGGGAAATTGTCCTTCGGGCTCGCCTTATTGAGATCACGGTAATCAACACATACTCTGGTCTTCCCATCCTTCTTTGGTACAGGCACCACATTAGCTAACCAAGTAGGGTATCGGGTAACTCGTATGACCTTCGCCTCAAGCTGCTTGGTAACCTCTTCTTTGATTTTCACACTGATATCTGTTTTGAATTTCCTCAACTTCTGCTTGACAGGCGAGCATTCCGAATAAACCGGCAATTTGTGGACCACCAGATCGGTGCTTAAACCTGGCATGTCATCATATGACCATGCGAAAACATCTTTGTATTCAAGCAACAATTCAATTATCTCTTCCCTGAGCGGGGCTTCCAAATGGACACTTATTTTTGTTTCCTGAACATTCTCCCGATCCCCTAGATTGATTGCCTCTGTGTCATTCAAGTTAGGCTTGGGTTTTTCCTCAAATTGATTTAACTCTTTACTGATTTCTTCCAAAGCTTCCACATCATCGTATTCCCCTCCGTCCTCACACTCAATTTCCTGTATTACTATTTCACTTTGATTATCAAGACTAGGCCGGCGACTCCTTATGCATGACACATCATTGAAACCAGCATAAAAGGGACTGTACAAAAGAGAAAAGAAAACAAAATAAAGACTATCAGGAGAGAAGAAAAGAGGAAATTGCATTTCATTGTAATTGTAAGATAACAAGGTTTAACTCATCCAAAATGGACGGAACATAGCAGTCTGAATTACAACCCTGGAAACAATCCAGATTTAGTACTCAAAGAAAAATCAAAACTAACTACCACGACTTCTTCCGAATTGGAAGAGGAGTAGCTTCCCAGTTATTGAGCTTAGCCTGAGATCCCATGAACCGCACATCGAATTCACTCGGACCTTCGCCGGGTTCCACCATATTCACTTCATCGAACACCTTTTCAAACCTTGCGAGCATCTCCTTGTCAGGTTCGATCATCACAGAATTTGGCATTGCTGTTGCTGGACGCCGTTTAGTACCAGGCCGGACGAAGGAACGGGAAAGGCGGGGAATAGGTTTTGGAAGAGTCCACACTCTCTTTTTCATCTTTTTGGCTCTCCTTATGTCAGCTGAAGTGGGTTTGAAACCTAGCCCAAAAGTGTCTAGATTTCCGGGGAGAGACACCGGTTGTATGATCCCTTGCAGTGAAGCACCTAACCCCTTTCCGGGCAAGAATCCATTTCTTATCATCTCTGAGGCTACCATAACAGATGCGTCGGCTATCTTGGGCATAGGGACACACTCTCCTTCCGGGATTTTATCAACTGGCACTGTATCCATGACTTGATACACCCAGGGACCTTTGTCATTTTCAACTTCCTCAAAGGATGTAATAGCATTACAAGAATTGTCCTCTCCATGAACCACGATCTCCTGCCAATCCCATTCAAACTTGACCATTTGATGCAAAGTAGATGGTACTGCCTTGGCGGCATGAATCCAGGGTCATCCCAATAAAAGATTGTAGGAAACACTAACATCGAGCACTTGAAACTCCATCGTGAATTCCACAGGTCCTATTGTTAGCTCCAACACAATATCTCCTACTGTGTTTTTTCCTCCGCCGTCAAATCCCCGTACGCAGATGCTGTTTTTATGAATTCTTTCCATGTCAACTTGCAACTTTTCTAGAGTGGAAAGGGGACAAATGTTGGCACTAGACCCATTATCAATTAACACCCGAGTCACCACGGAATCTTCACACTTCACTGTGAGGTACAAGGCTTTATTATGTTCAGTTCCTTCCAATGGTAACTCGTCATCAGAAAATGTTACCCTATTCACCTCAAAAATCTTGTTTGCAATCTTCTCAAGATGATTCACAGTGATTTTATCTGGCACGTGAGCTTTGTTTAGAATCTTCATCAACGCCCGGCGGTGTTCATCCGAATGGATCAATAAGGACAATAATGAGATCTGTGCCGGGGTTTTCCTCAACTGTTCCACAATCGAATAGTCTTGGGCCTTCATCTTTTTCAGGAACTCTTCAGCTTCTTCTTCAGTAACGACTTTCTTTATCGGTGCCGAATTGTCTTTAGCTGCTTTAACCTTTCACAATTCTTCAGGGGCAAAGCATCTCCCTGATCTAGTCAACCCATGAGTCTCGCACACTTCTTCTTTAATTTCCTTTCCTTGGTTCATCACAGTTACCCTGTCATAATTCCACGGGACAGCTTTCTTACTAACCACGGGAAATTGGGTCACCGGTTTGATGATGACTGGCTCTGTTCGAACGCCTTTTACAACCAACACAGGCTCGACAGCTGCTCCTGGTATTGTTACCTTAACAGGCCCTGGTTTTATTACCCTCACTGGTTCATTGACTGTCTGGCCCACTGCAACCAAAGCTTTTTTATCAACCAAGTCCTCTTTCGCTTTACTTTCGCTTGCTTTAATCATCATCACAGTCTGCGACGGCTTCTTGTATTCTCCCTTCTGCACTATCTCGATCATGTGAGCCTCATGATGAATTGGTAGCGGATTCTGCGTGATATTGGGGGTCTCCGGAGCCTGCACCTCAATTCTATGTGTATCAATAAATTCCTGAATGGCAGTTTTCAGATGCCAGCATTTCTCTGTATCATGTCCAGGTGCTCCTGAGCAGTACTCACAATTCACTGAATGGTCCAGGTTCCTTGGGGGAGGGTTTGGTAATTTAGGCTCGATCGGGTTCAACATACCCAACTGCCTCAGTCTGTGGTATAGGCTCGTATAAGATTCTCCCAAGGGAGTAAAAGTCTTCTTCTTCTGCGCTCTATCATTCTTATATGCAGGATTGGGTTGGAAACTGGTTCCAGTGGCATTTATGTTGGTTCTTGGGGGAGGGTAAGTGTTTTGGGGAGTGGGTGCGCGCCATTGGGCACGAGTGGGAGGTTGTGGGTATGTCTAGGCATGATGGATAGAGAAATGGGGAGTAGGAGGTGGGTAGTACTGCTGTGGTGGGCCATATGAGGTATGCGGGTAAGCTTGAGGGTGAGGGCGAGGTTGGTGATAATATGGTGACGGACCCCTGGACCAAACCCTTGATTCCACTACCGCCACTTCTTCTTTCTTCTTCTTGCCCAACACTCCTTCGGTGCCGCTTTGAATGGCCTGCGTGGTTGCTTTGAGTGCTGAGTAACTCATAATTTTGTTGGACTTGAGACCCTCTTCTACCATGCTTCCCATCTTTACAACTTCGTTGAAAGTTTTCCCCACAGCGGACACTAGATGGCCATAGTAAGTTGGCTCTAAAGCCTGAAGGAAATAATCCACCATCTCATTCTCTTTCATCGGGGGATCAACCCTTGCTGCTTGCTCTCTCCAGCGGAAGCCGTATTCTCTAAAGCTTTCTCCGGGCTTCTTCTCGATTTCGGTCAATGACAGACGGTCCGGGACAATTTCGAGGTTGTACTGAAAATGACATGCAAAAGCTTGAGCTAAGTCATCCCAGGTATACCACCGAGCATGATCTTGTCTTGTGTACCACTCCAACGCCGCTCCACTTAAGCTTTGACTAAAGTAGGCCATTAATAGCTCATCCTTTCCTCCAGCCCCCCTCATCTTGCTGCAGAAACCCCTCAGGTGGGCCACCGGATCACCATGGCCGTCATATAAGTCGAACTTGGGTAGTTTGAATCCCACTGGCAATTGGGCGTCAGGAAATAAGCACAAGTCCTTGTAGGCCACGCTCACTTGACCCCCGAGTCCTTGCATATTTCTGAAGGATTGCTCTAAACTTTTGACTTTTCGTATCATCTCCTCTTGTTCTGGGTTTTTGAGAGGTTTCTTTTCTTCGGCTGAGAGATTAAAATGGGGAGTGTAAGAGCATGGTTCTGGGGGTTTGAAGGTGAGTTCGGGTGGGTAGTAATGGTTTTCCTGGGTTTGGAACAGAGGTTCACTTGAGGATCTGTGTAATGCGGTGGGTGGAGGAGCCACGAATACTGGGGCGATTGGTGGTGGGGGACCTGGAAT
>NC_031994.1:5422241-5574481 GCF_001879085.1 Nicotiana attenuata
CTTTCGGAGTCTGTCTAAGTCATCCATTATCTGCTTCACAAATATCATGACTGATGCAAAGAAGGTGGTACGGGTCATGTTCTCGCACATCTGGCATTTCCGGGTAATAGAATGAGCAACGGTTAAGATTCTCTCTCGGATTCTTCCTTTCTCTTGAAGCAACCGCCCTATCTGCTGGGCCCTAGCCTCCAAAGTCTGTTCGAACGCCTGGCTTTGTTTTCGAAGTTGCTGCAAATCCATTTCCAGCTGTGCTAATGCCCTATAACAGTGTTCTCTCTCGACTTTGAAGTCCTTTGCCTGTTTAATTATTCGGTTTTCTGCGACAGTGGCCTTTTCCTTTAATCTTGCGATCTTACCGTCATATTCTTCTTTTAACTGCTTAACCATGCGAGCCCGTTCTTTGCACCTTTAACCAATTGCCTCTGGACCCCAACTAATTCTTTTTCTACCTTGTCGAGGTCAAAACTGTAATCATTCACCTTTTGCCTTAGATTTGCTATAAGCTTTGTATCTTTGGCACTTCTGACGGGGTTGTCGGCCTCTAGCTTCATCTTTTGGATTTGGGCTCGTAGAACTTCATTCTCCTTGGCCAATTGTTTTCTCTCCCCTTCGTCAGCCGCGGCTTGCAAGCTATTTTCAAATCGGAGGTCTTGGACCTGTTTTTCCAACGCTCCTATGCGGGCCCTGTACTCGTTTTCTTTAGCTAACCAATCCCATTGTCCTTGTGATGAATCAACAAATTCCTGGATGTGAGGCCTTTTGGCCGGTCTTCCGAATGCAACGTCCCTTCTATACCAAGCCTGATAATCAGGTGACACCTCTCCTTTGGCTCGATCCCGAACACAAGTGTTTGCCGCCAAATATTGACATTCGCTCCAGACTTGGCGGACCACTGCTTCAGGAAACTGGCCATCGGGGCTAATCTCAACCACTTGCAAACTAAGATCATCATCCTTGGGTATTATCTGGCATCTCCCCAGTTGCCTCAACACTTGATACGGTGCGTAAGGCTGAATGCTTCTAAGCCCCATCAGTAGAAAATATGGTCGGGCTGCTGGCATATATACGACTTCATCAACGGGTAACCATCCCAGTGTCCACTCTATCTGGCTAGCCGTGAGGGACCGAAAATATGTTGTCCATCCCGTGACTCCTTCCGGCAATTTGGCTCCTTTAATCCTTGTGTAAAATTCTTCTATGCATGTTTTTTCTGGAGACCCGTAGCTCAAGAACTGAGGGCGATGACACAGATGCTCGATCATCCACATTTGTAATAACAAGTTGCACCCTTCGAAGGAAGTTTCCCCGGCTTTGCAAGCTGTACGAGCACGGAATATGTCGGCCAATATCATAGGTGCAAGTGTACTTTTGGCTTGATTAATGTACTGACAACCCCAACTATTTTTATATCAATGTTCCCATCCTTCCTTGGAAATATTAAAAGCCCCAAGAAAGCCACCATAAAAGCGAAACATCGATGCTCCTCCCACTTCTGGCGGTTTCCTTTGCTACATATCTTACTTTCTGGGTTGTTAAACCCCCCGATATGACCGTAGCGATGATATATGAAGCTTAGAGTACAAAAGCCATTTGCCAGGTCTGGGTTATGGACGGCCCTGACTATTTTCAAGGAGTCTAAAAACTTGTGTACAGCTACAACTCTGGGAGCAACCAAGTATTTGTGCCTCAACGAAACCTCATCCTTTCCAATGTAGCCAGCTATTTCCTCCAATGTCGGGGTAAGCTCAAAATCCGAAAAATGGAACACATTATGTGCTGGGTCCCAACATGTAACCAGTGCTCTAATAATATCTCCCCGAGGCGCAATATCAAGCAGACCGGTAAGCCCTTTCAAATGTTTCTTGGCCGCATCTTGCCCTTTTTTGCCCAAATCATTCCACCATAAACGCAACTCCAAAGGGATTTTATGCATGATTGAAAAGGGTTCATTTTGAGTCGTGCTCATCCTGCACATTTATTAAGGTGATTTAACAACTTATTTGACCTAAAAAGGAAAGCAAATAACACTATTTTGTTCAAATTTCCAATTTTAGAACTGCCGGTTTGGCAGTTACGGCCTTTCAGCACTTCGTGAAGCAGATTTTAAGGCTGTGCCTACTGGCCGTCAAATGACTCAAGATGGCCGTTTTTGCACAAATAGCCTTCCGGCGCCCGTTTGGGGACATTCGGCTATAGAACGGCATCACCTGATTTACTTATAACAAAAACAAAACAAAATTGACATTTTTTTTTGGTTATTTTTGCAAAAGGGGAGGTTGGACCCGATGAGGGTTGCCTACGTATCTCACATCCGGTGAGAACCAAACCAGCGTAGTTCGGTCAAATAAATCTAACTATTTTGAAAACACCCCTAATTTGAAAATAACTTTTTTTTTTTGGGTTTTTGTTGGCAAATTCACTTTTCTGAAAGCAAGACTCTTTTATATTTTCTTTTAGAGGCAAATAAACAAACTAATAAAACTTTTTTTTTTCTTTTTTTTTTCTTTCAATTTCTGAGAAATTCGGCCGTATTTCGGCGCAACTTGGCCATTGGTTTTTCCTCTAGTATAGGTAATTAACTCTCCACACTGCTATTTTCTCTTTTCTCTCTCTTTTTTTTCAATATTGCCCAGATATTCAAAGCCGGTCAGCATGCGAGTCCAAAACAGATAAATGCACAAGTAGGATGCATCAGGATGGTCCATTATTCCGGGTACACCTGTCCTAGCCGGACCCAACCCCTGTTGAGTCCCCTAAGTCAAAATGCACGTGATGCAGATAAGCGCTCCTACTAGGGATCCGGCATGAAGTCAAGTTCTTCTAGGTTCAAAACCTGGGTATGTGTTCTAGACTGTGTACCCGAGCGGACAACTCGAGTCGAGGAGGGGGCTACGTACCGGGAATCAAAAGGCCATCCGGCTTAGTAACTTGTCCGGCCTCTTTCTATTTCAGGGTATTGACACTAACAGAATAGGGAGTCTCAACCAGTAAGCACATCCCCGGAGGTGAGAAGAGAAGGGTTTCGGCACAGTTTATATACAGTTCAGATAATATCAAAGCAACATTTTGCACATTTAGCATGAAACATGTAGGAAAATCAGATAAAGCCAAATACAACAATATATCTAAGCTCGAATTCTGAACCCTTAACCTTGTGGTCGTGGGTTCGATCCCCAGCAGAGTCGCCAGAGCTGTCACACCTCCTTTTTACCTGTACCGGCGAGGGTATAAAGGATTTTTTCCATTTAAAGGACAATCGGAATGGGATTTATTATTGAGATTTCAGAGTCACCACTTGGGAGGTTAATGGTGTCCCAAGTCACCGGTTGAATCCCGATCCGAGGAAATTATGACTCTGTTAACAGTACGCGAACCAGAAATCCGAGTAAGGAATTCTGTTAACCCGGAAGAAGGTGTTAGGCATTCCCGGGTTCCGTGGTTCTAGCACGGTCGCTCAACTGTTGTATTTGATTTTATCTGATTTCGAAAACATGTTCTAACTCATGTGCGCTGTTTTTATTTTTTATGAGAATTGCAACGTCGTGAAAATGCATCTCAAATCACGTCGCACCAGTGCGCCCGTGACTGTTAACGCATTTCAACTTCGTTGAGATTTGGATTTGGGTCACATAAATGTGCACCCGATTTTAAGGGAGTGATGTTATTAATATACGCGCCTAAAGCAGCTACGTGTTTATTATATTTGGGGAAGACCATGAAATTCGCTAAATGGTCCACCCGAATTCTAAGCATTTCATATAACATCTATTGAGGGTCCCGTATTTATTTGGCGGGGCTCGTCTTGCCATTTTTATTTAAAGGCTACTCTTAAAGTGACTACAATTTCCTACTCACTTTGTCTCTAGAATAAATTAACAGAAAACAAAACCTAGTCAATTAATCCTGCTGTAAATTATTAACATTAATCCTGAATCTTTCGTTTACTCACAATCCTAGCAATTCTGGGCTTTGATGTCGATTGAGGCAACCAGCGAGCCCAGTTNATTTCCTACTCACTTTGTCTACTAGAATAAATTAACAGAAAACAAAACCTAGTCAATTAATCCTGCTGTAAATTATTAACATTAATCCTGAATCTTTCGTTTACTCACAATCCTAGCAATTCTGGGCTTTGATGTCGATTGAGGCAACCAGCGAGCCCAGTTGGTTTAATTTTTAATATGCCTGGTTTTGCCTGTTGCTATTACCCTTGGGCCCAATTTGAATTAAGAAAGGCCATGGCCTGGATACTTCCAGTTGGGCTAGTATGGGCCCAAACATCCAGTTCTTACTAATCATGAATCAATTTTTTCAACACTATTAACAATAAAGTCCAGGCTACTTGATTTCACAGACATTCACGAGCAAATCAGTTTATTCAATCAATCCAGTTAATGATACACGTAATTTTCAAGTAAAATACTGGTTTTAACAATCAACATGCGATTATTTATTCCTACGTTGAAATAGGGAGATTAATGGAACAGAAGAGAATATAGCTAACAGCTCAGTCCAAACCAATAGGCATAAACGATCTCGCAAATGAACACCAATGACTCTCTTTGCAACAACTCTCATATGTAGAACAGTACACTCATAAAAATAAAAATAAAAAAAAACCAGCTTGTTTCTGATTTTAATGCCAATATATTAGTATTATTCTAAGGGAATTTCAGGCTTCCAGAATTGACAGAATGTCTTGCTTGGGGTAGGGGTTTAGATGGCTGCCCAAAAAACCTGTTCAAGAAGGCATTAGGGGTGCCTTTTTATAGGCAAGGAATGGGGCCGGAACTTTTTCACCCATTTTCCTTCTTTTAATTTCAGATTTCTTCTATTAGACCTTCAATTTCTGACTTGTTTCTCAAGTTACTGCCCTAAGTTTACTAAAATCTACACTATAGTCCATCTTAGAAGGTTCTCTACTTATTACAATCCCTATCCTTACCCCCCTTCAAAAATTACCAAATCTAATAAAACTACCCTTTTCCCATGCCCAAACTACCCCTAAAACCTCCTGAAATTACTGACCATTGCTAAAATCTGCCAGCTATAACCAAACAACTAATCTAGCCTAAACTAATTAAGGTTAATTAATAGAACTTGAAGCTCAAACTGGAATTAAACCAATTAGACTAACAACCAGGTTCATTTATTCAAACCAAAACAATACTCAACACTGATTTGAAACTGGAATTTAGACAAAAATAAAAAAATCAAAATCATCCACTACACCAATAATGGGAATCAATTTGAATTATGCTAACATTTGACAATTAACTCACAGTTTGAATAATAAGCTAAATAGAATGAACATCATATCAGAATCAAACAATCCATGGAAATCGGCCTGAATATTAACCTAAACATTTGTTACTTGAAGAAGCTGATTATTGCTAACTAAACTACTAATCAAAACTGCATCTAAAAAAAACATGAATCAAATTAACAAAAGTCAAAAGAAATTCAAAAGAGATAAGACGAAAACTTAGCTGACTCCAAACTTTCATGGCCGAACTATCAACAAGATTCTGGCCTTTGGAACCCCACCCTAAAGACTCGATGCTCAAAAAACCCTAGATTTAAAATCCGGGTACTTCTACTCAGATTCGAGAGGGTCTGGTTAGATATTAACGATGAGGGATGTCAGGGGGGTATATGGTATGAAATTGGGGCTCGTTGGACAAAGTATGGTTCTGGCCGGAAAATTTAAATTCCATATTCGAGCAGTTCCGGCCAGATTTGAGGGATGGGGTTTGGGGGGTTTGATAGAGGAGGACAGGGCGGTTCTAGGGTGTTAATTTGGGCGGTATTGGGTGAACTAAGATTTTGGCCGGAAACTTTGGTTGAAGATTCGACGAGTCTGGGTAGGATTTGAGGGAAACTAATCGGGGATTTGTGACGAGGAGGGGGAGAAGAGTAGATGGTGTAATTTTGGTGGTCATCGGAGCATCGCCGCCGGCAGCGGAGATTTCCGGCCGGCGGCGCTAGCGCGGAGGACGGCGGAGGAAGGCGGGGCAGCGGTGTTGTTATACCGGCGGCTATATGTGTCTCTGAGGGATGGGGGTTGAGAGAGAGACGGAGGGGTGGGGGGTAGGGGTGATCCGACATTTAAATACCCCAAACCTAGGCAGTTCTCATCCGTCGGATCAAAACAAATCAACGGCTGTGATCGACATTTGGGAAACGACGTCGTTTCGTTTAAATGAGGATTGGACCGGACTGGGGTAAACGTTGGGCTGGGTTAATGATTTTGGGATGGGATTTCGTTTGGGCTAAGCAAATCTGGCCCAATTGTGGTCTTCTTATCAAGACCTCATTTTCCTTTTAATTCTTTTATTTGTTTTCTTCTTTTCTTTCTGTATTTTATTTAATTTTTTTATTTTTTCGAATTTTCTGATTTTATTAAATGTAAAATTAAAACTAAAGGACCCAAATTGACTCTAAAATTATGCTAGTTAAAATTCCAAAACTAACTAATTTCTATTTTAAAAACAAACTTAAGACAAATTCTAACAATTAAAAGTAGAAGTGCAAAGAACCATTTTTTGTGATCTTCTTTATTTTGTAATATTACTCACTAATTAATCCTAAAATGCGAAATTAACCCTACATGCACATGCCAAGTATTTTTGTATTTTTATGAATTAAGCCATAATAAAGGTGCACAAACAAATGCAAACAATTAACAAAATAAATGCCACAAAAACAAATCCATAAAATTGCAAATAATTAAAGAAGTTGTTTTTGTTTTGAATTTATAGGAGTAATCCATATAGGGCAAAAATCACGTGCTCACAATAGTTAGGCGTGATCAAGTCTTATATGACTTCTTCTTTGAAATTATTAATTATCAGCAGGATTTGGTCCAAAGTGGATTAAATTTGTCATGATCCTGTGCCATTATATCATATCATAAATGATAAGCCAATATACTTGAAATTAGTGTTTCAGTGGTTATGAAGTGCATGGGTTGTTGACTGCTTTTAATTTGGATGGTAAGGCATTAAATTTTTTGAAATATATGTTATTTTGCATATGCAAGTAATAATTACACTTCTTTCAGAAATTCTATATCCATAAATCATGGCCTTCACAATAATCTTAAAATTTGTTTAACAAGAATAATTCCTAATAATCGCTAGTATTCTTTAGGCGCGTATTAATAAATGAATAGTCGTAGTTATGTATACGTTGGCGTGACATAATTATGATTTCCAAAATAATTCGAGGTACGCGTTTGCGCGACTTTGGCCAAATAATTTTGATAATTAATAAAGCGTGATTAATTGTTTACACGTACGCATGACATGATTCTTGACGCGCCGAACAAAATGAGTACACGTACGCGCGACTCGTTTTAAGATAATTCCATAATTATGAATAATCAGGTAATTAAAAGCGGGTAAAAGGGTAATGTACATAGATTCTAAAAATGAGTAATTAAAACAAATTAATTAAGCCATGTTTGATTAAAAGCGACCGTGCTAAAACCACGGAACTCGGGAGTGCCTCACACCTACTCCCGGGTTAACATAATTTCTTACCCGGTCTTCTGATTTCGCAGACTTTAAAACAGAGTCAAATTTTCTCGATCTGGGATTTAAAATAAATCGGTGACTTGGGACATCAGAATTTATTCCAAGTGGCGACTCTGAATTAAATAAATAATCCCATTTCGATTAATGTCACTTTAATTGGAAATACTCCATATTCCCCGAAAAAAGGAGGTGTGACAATTACTGCTAAAATTAAGATAAGAATATGTTTGCTTAACTAGTTAAATAAGAAACAATTTACATAAAGATAACAGTAATACTTTTTTCTATTGTTAAATTATAAAATTGATCAAAAAGTATTGCTCAAGAGAGTTATGGATCTCATTCTAAAAGGTAATGAGTTATTGTTTCTTAATCATTAACAGTTTAAGGATTACGCTTTTACTCCGTATAAAATGGACATGAGGTATAGCTAGTGTAACATTTTATTCAAAGTTTTTTTAAAATTTTCAAATCTTCTAACATTAATTGAACATCTACTTTTGAAAGATGAGATGTTTACTTTAATTGCTTTTACCCCAAAAAATTGGTAAACAGATTTTAACATTTCATCGTTTCTATTATTCTTAAACTGAACGGCATTCCAATAAATGCTTCCACTTTTCAAATTTTGGATAGTGGAGAGTTCAAAAATTAAATCGAGATTTGTGAGAAATAGGATTTTAAGTTATATGCATTGATAGTATAATTTTTTATTTTAATTAATATATAATCTAGTATACTAGGTTACTTATCATTTGTTTTAAGTTACCAACAAATTCTATCAATGAAAGTTACATGTTAATTATCTTTTAATTACTGATTGTATAAATACTTTAAAAAAACGCATAGAACATAATTAAATTCTTAGAAAAAAATCGGTGAAAGGCCGCATATAGTTTTAAAAATACACAAAAAAGGAATAATTTTAAATTTGGCGAAATAAATAAACGACCCCTTCAAGTTGTCCTCAACGACCAGCTGAACACCTCAAGTGAGCCTATTTTCAATTAGACCATTTATTTATACACAAAAGAAATCAACTAAACACCCGACAATGTCAACCCCCATTGCGTGAAATCCACTCTCTATGACGCTAGTTGCCAACCTAAAATTAGGTTTTTTTTTTTTTACTAAAATAATGCGGACCCCACTTAATTTTCACAACCCCTTCTCCTCCAATTCTCTCCTCCACCATTCAACACTCTCCTCTACCTTAAATCACCTTTGCCTCCATTGCAAAAGAACAAAATTACCAAAGGATAAGCCTACAATTTTACAAAAAAAAAACACGTGTCGTACTATGAACATAACAAGATCTACTGTTTTTTGGTTGTTGTATGAATATTCGATTAGATCTGGCGATTTCTGTGAAATTTTTTGCTTACTTTTGCTCCAGTAATATCGTTGATGCTACTTTTTGCTTTTCAAAGGTCTTTCATCTAGGCCATTCATTTTTCTTTTGTGGAGTTTCAGGATCTTTGGTATTTCATATGAGATTTTAACATGTTTATCAAATTTGAGCTTGGGTTTGAAGGTAAGGAAGTAACTTATGGCGTCAAAGCTTGGGTTTGAAGGTAAATCCATGTGGTTTCTTGAAAAAAATTAGTTTATTTACTTTTTTAAAAGCAAAATTGCAATGAATGCTTGTATAAATTTATCGATGTAATTGGTTGTATGCGGACCCCACTTAAATTATTTCTATGCGGACCCCACTTAATTTTCACACCCCCTGGAGAAGGGTTTTTTTATTTTAAAAATTTTTTTTTTGGTTAATTTGTGTTAAGTTTTAATTACAAATTACACGTGTCGTTCATTGATTGGCTCATTTGGAAAGTGTAACTCACGCATCTGGTATGCTGTACCGGGGTGTCTATTTGATTTACTTAACAGACGCTTGAAGTGTCTACTTGATAAATAGGTTTGTTGAGGTGTTCAAATGACCGTTGTGGACAACTTAGAGGGGCCATTTATGTATTTCGCCTTTAAATTTTGATCCCTTAATTATTGATATATTCTACTTTTATTTCTTGCATTACTTGACTAAGTATATTTAAATTTGAATTGATTAAAATGTGTGTGTTTGGTCCTTTTGCATAGTAGATGCAAAAGTAGATATATATACGTTATGTTTAATTTATTTTAGAACTATATTACCATCAGATATGGAATAACAATACAAATTTAATATAACACACAAATAAATCAAAAGATTTAATAGTTAATAAAATATTAAACTTGTGAAGTCAAAAGCAGAGGGACTAAAAGTGTACATCTCAATCAATTTGAGGTTAAATATGTTTAACCTTATATTACAAGGACCAAAAGTATTAATATTAAAATAAGAAAGAGGTGAGAGAAGCTCTAGAGGCATATGTTAAGCGAAACTAGCTAACGTGCACCTTCCATGGCACGCCAGAAGAAGAAACAAATTCCGGCGCCGGTGGTGGACACCACTCTGTCCTCAACCAAAGAAGAACCACTGAGAGTTGTTACACCAGAAACGGAAGTCCCACAAAATTTAGCCCCAATTCAAATAGGACAATGGATGATGGGTATGGGAAGCGCTCCAACAATACTGCAAGCACCGAATTGAGTTCAGTCAGAGATACCAGAGAATCAACCGGTGAAGGAAGCGAACCAGCAACCTGAAGCACACAATGCGGCAAGAAAATTAACATATTCTGCAAGCTCGAGTGCGGTCAAACCAACAATGGCGAATGTAGTTAAAGGTAATCGAGCTCAACAATTAGGGCAAGAGCTTAAGTACTTTCCCCTGACATTGAAAGATGGAAATAAAATTGCTAAGCTAAGTGCAGATGCTATAGAAATGCAAAATCAGAAGTGGAGGTCAGTCCTAATAAGCTATGTAATTGGGGGTAATCCTACTTTTAAAGAGATGCTGAGATTTGTTTATGGGGTATGGAATACTGTCACAACTCCACAGATCTATCTACATAATGAAGGGTATTTCATATTCAGATTTGAAGATGAAGAGGACAAAATGAAGATCTTACAGAATGGATCTTATACCTATAATAACAGGCCTATGATTCTGAAACAATGGGTGCCAAACTTCAAACTAGATGAAGAACCCCTAAATGTAGTGCCTATATGGGTAGTTTTCCTAATTTACCTATCCAGTATTGGGCAACAGAAAATTTGGGTCGTATATCGAGTTGTTTGGGTAATCCAATTTGTACTGATAAACTAACAGCAAATGAAGAAAGGATAACTTATGCCAGAGTACTTATTGAAATGGATGTGGCCCAACCTCTCCCAGATTCAGTTACACTAGGGGAGCCTGATGGTAGATACTATGAACAATTGATTGAGCATTAGTGGAAACCAGAGTACTGTCAGGAATGTTTACAAATTGGAAGGCATAAAGTGATTTGCAAGGAACAAAACAGAGTAAGTGAAGTCAGTAATGTTCAACAAATACCAAGGAGACAGAAGAAGAAGACTAAGCAGCAATGGAAGGCCAAACCTAATACAGGTTCAGTGCTGAAATTGCGCTTGAAGTTGCTGGCAAACCAAGTGAAGAGCTCGAGAAGGATAATCAAGAAGTAACTATTACAGAGGAAAGTCAGAAAGTCCAAGAGAGCAGAAATAGAGGCAAGCAGAAAATGGTAGAAGTAAAAGGTAACAGGTCAAGAACTTTGATAGAAACTAAAGATGTGGAGCAGTTCCTTCAACAGAACAGATTCAGTACATTGAGGATACAACCTGAAAAAGCTAATGCCAATATGGCAAAAGGCGATACAAGTAAAAAAGACCCACCATGATCGTTTGCTCTTGGAATATAAGAGGGCTGAATAAGCCCTATAAGCAAAAGGAATTGAAGTCCTTTTTGCTTAAGAAAGTGGTACTGCTGGGATGTTTAGAAACTAAAGTAAAGCAAAAAAGAGCAAAAAAAATAAAAAGAAAGTTTGGAGCAGAATGGAAAATACATGCTAATTACTTAGTCAGTAATAGAGGTAGGATGTGGATTTGTTGGAAACCTAAAAAGGTTACAATGAATATTCTAGTATCTCATATGCAACTGGTGCATTGCAAGGTTGAGGACAAGGAGTCACAATTTGCTTGTGAGATAACTTTTGTATATGGGATGAATACTCAACAGGAAAGACAAGAGCTATGGAGAATATTAAAGCAAATTAACAGTTCTATCACAGAACCTTGGATGGTGATTGGAGATTTTAATGCAATTCTTTCTGTGCATGATAGAGTTAATGGGCTACCAGTAAAACAATCAGAGATGGAAGATTTCCAAAATTGCATTCAAGAAATTGGATTGGGTCAACTAAGTAAAAAAGTGTGTACATACTCATGGTGTAATAAAAGAGGGGAAAAGGAAAGAATCTACAGCTTGATTGATTGGGCATTTGGAAATGACTTATGGTTTATGAAGTATGGAAAACTGGAAGCATACTATCATATCTCGGAATGTTCAGATCACTCTCCAATTATAATCAGAACAGAAGTGGCCAAGCAAAAACTGCCAAGGCCATTCATATTAGTCAATGTGCTATTATCCCAAGAGAGTTTCAAAGAAGCAGTACATAAAGTGTGGGAACAGCAGGTGCAGGGACATACCATGTATTCAATCTGGAGGAAACTGAAGTTTATAGAAATAGAGACACCCCAGATGAACAAAGAAATGTCAATGTTGGAGAGGAAGATCAGTGTACTGGAAGAAGAACTGAAACAAGTACAGCTAGACCTAAGTGCAGACTTGTTCAATGAACAGCTTATAACAACTGAAAAAGAGATCCTAATGCAACTAGATAAATGGGCAACAATACATGAACAAGTGATCCGACAGAAGTCAAGAGCAACATGGCTAGCATATGGTGATTCAAATACGAGATTTTTTCATGCAGCATTGAAAGCAAGACAAGCGAGAAATAGAATTTCATCAATTTGCACAGAAGATGGCGTTTAATTACATGATCCTGTTCTGATCCAAAAAGAATTTACAAGTTTCTTCCAGAAGTTGTTGGGCACAAGTGAAGGAGAAATGCCATGTTTAGATCCAACAATTGCAAGAGATGGACCTTGTATTACTGCTGAGCAAAAGTTACTTCTTATTCAAGAAGTGACAGAAGCTGAGGTAGTTCAGGCTCTGAAGGACCTACCAGCTGAAAAAGCCCCTAGTATTGATGGTTTTCCAGCAGAATTTTTTAAGAAATACTGGCACTTGATACGGAAGGATGTGACAAAGGCAACAACACAATTCTTTCAAACTGGAAAGTTGCTAAAGGAGGTGAATTGTACTACTGTAACACTAGTTCCCAAGGTTAAAAATCCCTCTTTTGTGAAGGAATTCAGAACCATAGCCTGTTGTACAACTCTGTATAAACTGATTGCCAAAATTATTACTACTAGGTTAAAACTAGTAGTTGACCACCTAGTGGGACCTTCACAATCAGCTTTTATTGAGGGGAGAAATATTCTGGATAATGTGATTGTGACTAATGAATTGGTAAAGGGATACAAACAAAAGGGAGTGTCTCCTAGATGTCTAGTAAAGGTAGACATTAGGAAAGCATATGATACAGTGAACTGGGGTTTCCTCAGAATGGTATTGTTAGAATTTTGGATGCCTATGAAATTTGTCAATCTGATTATGGAATGTGTCAGTACAGTGAGCTATTCAATGTTATTCAATGGAGGACTTACACCCAGATTCCAAGCTAAGTGAGGTTTAAGACAGGGAGATCCAATATCTCCCTACTTATTTGTTTTAGTGATGGAGTATTTGAATAGATCACTTAAACAATTGAGACATATTCCAGATTTAAACTATCATCCAAGATGCAACAAGATGAAGATAGTTCATATATGTTTTACGGATGATTTAATTATGTGTTGTAGAGCTGATGTAATTTCAGTGAAGCTGATGATGAAGCAGTTTAATCATTTCTCAGAAGTATCTGGATTAAAGGCCAATTTAGAGAAAAGTTCTTTATATGTGGCAGGGGTTAACTCAAGGTTGAAGAATCAGATATTAGATGAGATGCAGTTTTCAGAGTGGGAGATACCATTCAGATATTTGGGAGTTCCCCTATCATCAAAGAAGATCACAGTTCAACAGTGTCTACCACCAGTTGAAAGAATGACTGCAAGAATAAAATACTGGTCTACTAAATACTTAGCATACAGTGGAAGGGTCCAACTTATAAAGAGTGTTCTATTTGAGATGCAAACATATTGGCCCAGGTGTTTTTAATCCCAAAGAAGGTCATCCAGCTTATGACAAGAATATGCAGAATTTTCTTATGGACAGGCAGTCATAAGTGCTCAAGGAGAGCACTGGTTACATGGGAGACATTGTGTAAGCCATATTCAGCAGGGGGTCTAAATTTTATAGAGTTTCATACTTGGAACATAGCAGCACTTAGCAAGTTGTTATGGGCTGTAGCAATGAAGAAAGACTCTCTTTGGATAAAATGGATCCATACGTTCTATATCAAAGGGAAAGACATACAACAAATGACAACTCCAGCTAGAGCTTGTTGGATAGTACGGAAAATATTGGATGCAAAGAAATGGTATTTGAACAAAGATTTAAATGTGGCGTTACAAGACTGCTGCACCACAGGTAAGTTCAGAATCAAAACAGCATACCAAGCCTTCCTACCACAGTATCAGAAGATGCAATGGAGAGGACTTGTATTGGGATCAAAGACTATTCCAAAACACAAGTTTATTTTATGGCTGACACTTATGGGAAGGTTACCTACTGTGGATCGAATACAGAGATGGGGTGTCAATGTACAAACATATTGTGTCTTGTGTAATACAGGAGCTGAGGAGACTTTGCAGCATATGTTTTTTCATTGCAGTTACTCTGCCTACATTTGGAATTCTATACTTCACTGGCTAGGAAAAAAGAGGAAGGTTAGTAATTGGGAAGAAGAAACAGAATGGATTAGCAGAAAAACAAGGAACAGCAGACCACGAGCACAGATTCTACAATTCTTATATGGTGCTACTGTTTACCATTTGTGGAGTGAAAGAAACATAAGAAGATATCAAGACAAAAAGGGAGAGGGTCGACAGATCCTTAAAGAGATTGTAATACAGTTGCATATAAGAGGTCAACAATTTAGCAAATGGAGGAGAGTCCTAGAGTCTTTGAATAGTTATCCTAAGTAGAGGTAGTGAGGTATTGGAAAAAGTTTTTTTTATATACCTTTACATAGATAGGAAAAATTTGTAGACTAGTTATAGAGTCTAAATGTAACTAGTGGATGTAAATAGATATACTTGGTTGAAATAAAATTTTAATTTTGGCCAAAAAAAAAAAAACAAGGACCAAAATTAGAATTTGTTAATATAGTGGAGACTAAAAGCGTAAATTACGCAAAAATGAATATTTATGACTCCATTAGGAGAACGGGAGGGGGGAAATGAGGGCAGAGAAGTGAACCTGCAACTCTATAGTTAGTACGTTGAGATTGTATCTACATTCTGCTAAAAGGCTAGAGAATCAGTGAGTTGCAGCTCTTCAATGGCGGAACCTTCGAGAAGGGATGTAGAAGAGAGTATGGGAAAGAAATGATAACCGCCACACTTTTATTACACTAGTTAAGAAACTATATTATATATATACAAGTGTCTAACTACTTAACCGACTAACTATGCCTGTATATCAGAATACGTTCTCTACACAATATTCTGGTCACCTCTCCGTAAAAAATGTCTAAAAAGGTCGAAGAAAGTTAGATTCAAAAAGAATACACGTCGCTCAATATTGAGAAACAAATTGGATATTTATTAAAATATATATTCAAAAGTATAATGTTCCCATATTTGAATTGGCTTCACATTAATCAATACCGCGAAAGATACATCTACATATCTGGAGATATCCAAAAGAGAGATCTAACAACAGTAAATAAATAAATTAAAAAAAAGAGAAGGGGAAGTGTAAAAAATTACATAGCATTGTTGCGTAATAAACATATACTCATATTTATATCTGCGCTACTAAGGTGAAAATAGCAAAGGAGGATAAAATGAAAAAGCTATGTCCTATAGTGCTGTATTAATTAGGATTTACTACTATTCTTGAATCCTGATTATCAACTACCCCTTCATTCCCAGCTAGCATTAAATACTTGTCCTTTCTTGTAAGATTAGTGCACTCAAATCCCAATGCAGCAGCCAGTTGCCTCTGTATGTAATTAGCCACCTCATGGCTAGATTTTCCACCAGCACAAGTCAACTCTTTGGGCACTTTCCCAAGGATTTCAACAGTGTAAGAAGGTCTTGGATTCATTAAAAAGAAAATAGGGTCCAAACACTTGAGTCCACTAGCAGTAGTCCCATAAAACATGCTCACATTTGTGTTCATGGCCACAGGTACAATCTCATCAGCTAATTCTGCAAACAAGGAGCTGAACCTTAAAAGATATGGCTCTCTGCATGTGGTTCCTTCTGGACAAACAACTAAGTCACCTGTAAGATAATAGAGAGTAAGAAAAATTACTTTAAGACGTGAAGACGACTTTCCTTAAAGAGCTAGTTGTCCGTGTACAAAACAATACAGACAAGTCCATATATTAATACTTTGGAACATTACCTTCACTGAGCAATCTCTGCATGGCCTCGGCATCTTTGCTTCTTGATCTTGTCAATCTCACAGTTTTTATAGGAGCAAGAATCTCAGACATTTTGCTTAAGCTATAGGTCACTGCTGTCAAAGGCTTTCCCAAAGATGTACTAAGGAAAACAGGGTCCAAAAGTGTTCTATGAGTGCAAACATAGAGTACTCCTTTGCCATTTTCTGATCTTGGTGGATCAGTGCCCTTTAACCTTAGCTGCACACCACTTAAACTGCCCAAGAAAATGGCTATCTTGTAAGGCACACATATACCAATGAAGAGTCTGAATATTGCTAATACTATTCCAATTGGAAGCCATATAAACATGGCTAATGTTGCAAAAGGTGTAGGTAGGAAAGCTAGCCTTCCATCATGAAATACTAGTGGCTTTGGATATTTCTCCCTCGCCAATATTGAACTGCTTTTTTCGTCCTCCTTGTTTACCACGTAAGCTTCCTGTTCAATAGAAAGATGTATTTTAGACATACAAAAAAAAGGAAAAAGCTCATGTGCACTGCACCAAAGGATATGATTTAGAAATGAAACAACTGAAATAAAATATGAGTAGTAGATGGAAAATTGATACTACTAACATACCTTGCAAAGGGAAATAAAGAGGTGATCATGAAGACTTGAATTTCCAATGCCAATATCTGGTTTCTTTTCTCCAAGAAATTCCTTAATTGCCCTATGTTTTACAAGTATCCCAGAACTTGATACTAATCCAGTAAAATAGCTCCCAACAGTTTGCAACTCAGTTCCTTTAACACTATCAACACTTAAATACTCCTTAAGAAAACCTTCCACCATAACTCTAGGCACACTTGTGAAGACCACCCTACACCCTGCTGATTTTAACACCTCATAAACATGAACATTCAAGTTTTCAAGATAAAACTTAGGCAAAACAGCTCTGCCAACACTGTCCATGTCCTTTAATCTTAGCCCACAAAATGTAATAAAGATCATAGCTCTTAGTTTAAGTTCATAATCGAGAACCAATAAAAGGGGACTTGATAGAAGTAAGAAGAAGGCTCTGAAAATGCTACCACCTTCAAAAGCAACTAACATGAAATATGGAAAGAAAGATTCAGATCTAAGAAGTGTGCCCTGTATGTCACATGCAACTGTTTCTGATTTTCTTCCATGTAAATTACACTTGTTTATACTAGGGTATAAAGAAATTGGATGGGATGATCTAAAAGATGAGTTTCTGAAAAAGAAACCAGAGTTTTTAACTTTCATTGCAGCTCTGTAACATGAGTTTGCTAGAAGTTTGTACACTAGCCATTCTGCTAGTCTTAGTAGTATCATTGGAAAAACCATATTTTTAACTGGTAATGTCATTGAAGATGAATATTAATATTGGAGAAAAAAAAGAGGGGGGAAAGAGAGGAAATTAAGTTGGAAGGGATGAAGAAAATAGGAACAAGTGTAGAAGGAATTTATAGGACAAAATTAAGGGCACGAAATAGAACGTTGACTCTTTGAATTTGGTTAGCCACGCCGCTAGCATTAATTGCCGCCCAAAACCTTTGTTTCTTTCTTCTTTCGTTTTTTTTACTTTTATTTTTATATTCCTGACATTTTTTTCTTAAGAAAACTCAAAATAATTGCCTTTCTACCTAGGTGATCTAAGTTTTTCTTTCTTTGGTTAGCAACATTTGGTAGGTTAGCGTGTTGGTGACCGCCTACCTAGTTTCTGTTTTTCTTTGAAATTTTTGTTTAACGCTTTTTTAGCTTCTTTTTGAAAAATCATCACTTCTTAGTTCTCACTCTTATGTCACGTAAAATTTTACTTTACATTAATTCGATATTTATACTAATTTATAATAATATCATGATTACGGATAAAATTAAGATGCAAATATGTGTATTCACTATAGTAAGTTTTTTCCTTCATCTCCACTTATTATATTTTTATCATATGTTGTACGGACTCTCCAAAATATTATCGTATTCGTGTCTGGTCCTTCAATACGTATTATCTTTGAAGGACCCGAGATGCACCCGTTATATTTTCTGAAAGTCCGAGCAGCATAGTTTTTACTTCTTTTTTGTTTTCTTCCTCTTTGCAAACTTAGTAAATATGCATGTATAGGTTGTGTATTGAAGTGTGTGCACATATTTTGAGATACACCTCTTTTGGGGCCTACTGTTACCAATACTCCATGTTGCAGATAAGTATAAATGGAAGACAATAAATATGTTCGGAGTTGAATCCATCAAAAGAAGCAAATAAGAAAATTTCCTGCTCCAGTAAGATGATCATCAATTGTTGACCAATCAAAAATACTAATTTTTTAACATTTTGAGCTCTTTAATTACTTAAAGAAGACACGTCTAGTAATACTCGGTAACACGCTTGCAGTTAACTACAACTATGAACTACCCCATAGTTGACTTTATTACTGCAGTTTTTTAAGGGAAAACAAAAATGTGTAAAAACCAGTTTTGTCATTTTTCTTTTCGGTTGGATTGCATTTAATATTGGAAGTCTTTTAATTGTGAATATTCAATGATCTGCCAGTGTATCATGATAAGTAACATTTATCTAGTTATCACCATGCATGTGACAGTTCAGTAAAGAATAATTCAAGAATATATATTGATCTATTGTAACTATATATTTCCATCTAAATACTTAACATTCTATTGTATCATGACGTATTCTTGAAGAGTCTAGATTTTAGTGGCAAAGTTCCAAGTTGTTGGTCAATTTCATATTTAATTTGGCCACCTTTAAAGAGAACAATGTGTCTGTTGAGATCTTAACTGCATTAATTAAAATATTTTAGCCTTAGATTTGCAAGTTTCCGAGACGATTGTATTGTCCAACTTGGGTTTTTTTGTCAGACTGAATTTGGACTTTATATTACGCAGTAATATGAATCTTGAATTAGATTATGTGAACACCACCTCCCCCCTCCCCTCACCCCCCCCCCCCGTTTTTTTTTAGAGTTTAACTAAAGAATTAGATTCTCAGTCAAAGCCTACTTTTAGAAATACTCTGGCTACTGATAATCAAGAAATTCTATATTCTCTCAGTGATAAGAAAGGAAATTAGAATATGATATAACAAGGTAATTGATAGAAGCCAAAAGAAAGTAATTTTATTCCAATAATAATCAGAACGTGTCTTTACAAGTGAAATTCCCTTCCCTTATATAGGAATATATAAGTACAAAGTTTCTTCCCTTTTATGACTGAATCATTATTCACATTAATGATATTAATGAGACGTTATAATTGACAATTGTAACAGCTCATGAAGATTCTGTAACGGCTATGATCATTCATGCACATTAATTGACGATTCATGAATCTTCCTTCTTTACTGTCTTGATTCATTCTGCCAGTGTCTCTTCAAATAGCAATTCAGACTCGAGCGACCATACCCCTTTTATCTCGTGGGTGATATGCTCGTACCTATTGCGACTCGTGCCTCTTTTAATGCATCTCTCCAGCTGTCGCTTTCTTAGTGATCGACGTGTCACGCCACATCAGCCACATATATAAATCCACGTGTAAAATTTATTTTTACCAGGGCACGGGGGCAAAGGAAACAGATAACTTGAGTAATTATTCTTGATTGATATAGTAGTTAGGATCATGCAATTCCTGTTAAAGGGTTGGTGAAATTTCAATCATTTGGTTTGAATGTTTGATTTCTTTGCATAAGATTTGTATGTACTGTTACAAAGTTTGAATAGTCTATCCACACCTAACGTGTTCTCTATTTATTTCAAATTTCACCATTTGCTTTCCAGAACATGCATAACTCCTTACTTTATCCATGATAACTGGATTGTTTCTGGCAACCATTAAGCTGTGGTTCAATATATAGTTATAAAACAATAGAACAAACTAGTAGGTTTTATGCAATCCGGTGACATGCTCAAATGATGTGACGCATTCTTTAGTGCGTATTCTACCTAGCATTTTTTGTGAGAATTAACATACAAGAAACTTGTAGGAAGTGTGGCTATTACAACAAAAATGTTATGACAAGGTTTGAATAGTATTCATACTTTCGTCATGATATTTCGTCGGCAACAGTAATTTTATGTGAATGTATTATTTTAATGTTTTATCTTTGATAAAATGGAACCGGTTATCACTTCTTGTGAATGAATTAGTTAATGTTTTATCTTACTAAGATTTAACTGAATTTCTCTAAAGTAGAGGTTGATAGATTTTGGATCCGGATTTAGACTCCTCTAACATTAGAAAAGGAAAAGAAAAAAAAAGTACTCCTTCGTGCAATGACACTATCAGTTTAATTTCTAAACTTATATATCTTATCTTCTAAAACATTTGAGTGAAGGTGGCCATGTGATGAGTGAATAAAGATAAAGTATGAGAGAAAAGAATTTTTGGTGAGACTGTAACATGCACCTAAATAATGTGCGGATTTGAAACTTATAAGTTCGTGCAGTAACTTCAAAACTAATGTACAATAATAATTGAGTTCATAGTCAAATATTTATACTTATAAATATTCAATAGATCTCTTTATACACGGGTGGAGGCAGGTGACACTGCTTTGTTGGAAAAATTTACTAGATATATACATCTATGAATAATATAAACACAAGTATTTAAATCTTTGGCTGGTTCAGCGCTTCAAAGTTATTATTGCAAAGGTTATGGGATCGAGTCATGCAGGATACTTTTTTATAAATTTGGTCTTTCTTGTTGAAAATATTTAGCTAACAAGGATTGAACCTACTGACAACAAGTAATTTAAAACAATTATAGTGATATAACAATTTGTTAACTTCTTTAAATATCGACACCGTTTACGAAAAATTCTGCATGCGCCCCTACTTTACATATAGAGGATTGAGTCAGAAATTACTGGTCCCGTGAACCCATAAGTTATGCTCTAAATCTTGGATGAAATTGTAATTATTAGGTTACAAAATTCAATCACGGTTAAGTTCTTTGTTTGGAAGTAGTAATTAATACTATTCCCTTGTAATATATTGATCGACCTCGTGAAAAATTGAAGAGAGCACTTTCTTTAGTTAATCAACTCCGTTATTAAGTGGGCATTTTATTTATCAAAAGATATTACAACGAAAAGGGAACAAAAATTAAATTGTCTTGGCCTACAAATACACATTCAACATCAAAAAAGTTAGCCTTACAAGATCTACTTCTAAAAATTGATAGCAACCACTTATATATCCACTTAACACCATTGGGTACCTGTGGAAATGTGTATTAGTATCTAGCTTCTTCCAATGTAGTCGGTCAAACAACAAATTAAAGTCGACCACCAAATTTGTTTGAGCAAATAATAGCTAAACCAATTAATGATGAATTAAAGGGGTGAATCTTAGCTGAATTTAATAACTTCTAGGCAGGATAAAATACTCCCTCCGGTCCAAAATAAGTGATTTTTTGGCCTTTTTCTTGTGGTCCAAAATAAGTGATTTTTCCAGATTTCAAGAATGAATTAATTATTTTTTTCCTACATTGTCCTTGAAGTAAATGGTATTGGAATATGTGTTAGGAGTGTTTATGTGAGATAGTAAAGGTTAATATGGCCAATTCCATTGCTAATTAATGCTAAAAGGTGGATTTCTTAATTTGTGTGAAAACATCCAAAAAATAACTTATTTTGGACCGGAGGAAGTAAAAGATTTAAGAAACGAGCAGTGTTCAGATGCATCAAATAACGGGTTCAATACACTATGATTGACAATAAATAAGGTGGTATAAATATGCAATAAATGTGAGCAATGACAATAAATGTAATGAAAAGGGATCTACCACCCAACTATCAGGTGATTGGAATGCCCCTTTTCTCTGTCTGCGACGTGGAAAAGTATGAAGTTAGGATAGATATGGAATCTCTAGATTTATGGATCCAGATGGAACAATGTGTGATTATTAGTATTACCAACAAAATAAGACAACTTTTGGATATTCTCCTTTGTCAACTCTTACAATATGTCTTTTGTCCAGAAAAAATGAAGATCCCCTTCTGTTCCCTATCTCTTCCTATTTACAGGGGATATTCTTTAAAAACCCTAAAAAGTATAGCCTAAAGAATATCCAAAGGAATATTCTTTATGTCCACTTCTGAACCTATGCTATCGTTACTTTCTGATCTCGCTTGCCCACTTTTGGCATCAGCCTTTGTGAGAACAACTTTCAATTGTTATATCATGGTCGACCCCGTCCTTTGTAGTGCGTATCCGTTACCATGGTCACCAAATTTGTACCCATACAGTTAGACCCTCCACTTGTTGATGTCGTAACCCTGCACGTCCTCGATAAGTGGACATCATTTGCTTTCATCTCGGGAGAATTTGGCTATTGAATCAAGCTGGGTCGACCAAGATCGAGAGAACGACGCAGCCGGCGGAGTCATGATTGATGTGTTACCATGGGATGACGTCACAACTATGCGCGTCATCATTACGCATCTTCCCGAAACAGCGTCTGCGTGCCTGTCGCTTTGGTTTTAGTGTCATTGACAATCCTTCGCTTCGATTCTCGCGCCATCCAACCTTATAAATAGATGAGAGTTTCGTTTTTTCAGAAGTTTCCAACATTCCCCTCCTTCCATGAACACTATTTTCCTTCGATCTTCTTTGACAGTTCCTGTTATTAGCTTTGTTTTTACGATTTCGTTTCCTTCCTTCTTACCCAGTCATCACCTCTTTCTTCATGTTTAGTAGCATACTTGTTGAGATGTCACAAACCCTTCGCATTCATGACGAAGTTTCCGACGCCACTCCGTTGTCGGTGGCTCCTCCTTCCGGCAGTGAGGATCTCGTGGCTGAAAAGGGTGAGAGTTTTCCTACCGTAGAGGAGATAATTCCCAGAAACCCCTTGTCCAGAAGCGATTTCCATAAGGAACCTACACCTGCTCCCGTTCCGATGATCTCTGAGACCGGGCCATCTCACATAGCTGAACTCCGATCTACATATCATATCCCTTCTCATGTTGAGATGGTTCCGGCTGGTGGCGACATCGTAGAGGTCCATCGACCTAGGTATTGTGCCTTTTATGTTTACCCTTTCTTAATCGGTTATACTCTCCCTCTTCTTCCGCTGGCGGAGGAAGTTTATCGATTTTACAACGTCTGCCTGGCGCAGCTATCTCCGTATTTGTATAAAGCTTTCCTAATGCTGACAAAGTATGCGGAGTTGGCTGGTTGCGAGGTCGATGTCCACCACCTATTACACTTGTTTTCACCTAGTTTTTACAAAGCCACTATGATACACCTACGACATCGTGGGACCAGAGGGTTGATAGTTGGAATGAATGATAGGAAGAATCGGAAATATTGGCACAAGTACTTCTTTATCAAAATCGAGCACTTGGTGTCAGACCCTGCTGGATTTCCCGAGCAGTGGAATCATAACCGTGGGTGTTGATGGCATACACTTGTTATCTTCTTTCGTCCTTTTTGACTTTCATTCATTTATGGTTTCTTTGTGTTGTTTTTTTTAGCTGAGAGGCATGCACCCTTTCCCATCGTCGGCATTGAAGACTGGGTGGCTCGCGTGTATCTCACATGGCGAGTATTCGATATTGGGATGTCTTTACAAACGCTTTGGACTGAAGGTCCCATCTAAGTAAGTGTTACTTTTGTTTCGGCTCTGTTGTTTGCTGTGTTTTTATTGATACGACCTCTTTGTGGTTGACAGGTCGACAGCCTTCTAAAAAGAAAGCTCCAGTGCCGGCATTTCACCAGGCCATTGCATCGGCAGGGATGTAATTTACTTTGATTGAGTCCGCCCGCGGAGGTCGTACTCAAACTTTGTCAATTAGGGATCCCTCTCCTCGGAATATTGCTGCACGGGATGAGATATCTTCCCGGCCCATCTACCACCTTGTAGATGAGTCCTCTAATGGAGAGGAGTCGCCATCGAGAAAGAGGAGGAGAATGGAACTCGAGAAGACCGTCGCCGCTAGCGTTGAAAAGAAAAAGGTCGTTGCCTCGAGAGCGGCATCCTCACCTATGCCAGACGCAGGGACCATTTTTATGGCGGATGCCATTATGGCGGGGAGGTCCCCTAGGGGCCGAGGGGGTATACCAAAGCGGGGAGCCTGCACTGGCTGCTGAAGGTGGCGCGTCGCCGGCGGCCGGAGGAGATGGAGCGGTGCTCGCAGAGGACAATGGTTCGGGCTTAGACATCGATCCCGAAGAGGTGCGGGCCTTTTTCGAGAGAAATACCCGCGTGAAGTGAGGACGGAGGGTCCTTACCGACACGTGATTATTCCCGTGGGTTACAATCTCTTGGCGAACTCTGAGCATGCGGCGTCGTCCTTTGCTCCCTTGTGCGCCGCTTCTAAGAACGCGGCGCTTTAGGCGATGAGTGATGCGGAGTTATCGCGGAGTATTTCTGGCATGGCTTTGCGAGTAAGTGTTTTTTCTTTTCCTGTTAGGATTTGTTTTGCATGCGTAATCTGCTTATGCTATTTTTCTTTCCTCTGCATGTTAGACTCTCATTATGGAGATCGAGCATGACCGGAGGGATGAGCGGAGGCCGACCATTTTTAAGAAGATGACCTCCAAGTACAAAGAGTACCGTACCAAGCACCGTGCATTGGCTGGTATTTTTACTCAAGATAACGAGTTTCAGCTATTTTGCGATGGGCTTAACCAGAAAGAGGAAGAGTTGGCGCTGAAAGTTGAAGAGCTGAAGGAGCGGAATGATGAGCTGATGAAGACCATAGGTCGATGCAGCGAGCTTGAGGCGGCTCTTAAGGCAAAGGATGATGAGCTCGAGGTGAGTAAGGAGGTGATGGCCGAGAACGCCGATCTTCAGGCACGGGTGGCTTCTTTAACTTCTGAGCTTGGACAGAGGGAAGCGGAGGTTGTCGATCTGAGGGGCGAGTTGAGCGTTAAAGTCGATGAATTGGCTTATGCCGAAAATGGCAGGGTGGCCGCCATATCTGAAGCAGCAGCCTTGGATGATGGCCTCCGTGTTTGTAGGTCTGAGCGGGATAGTGAGGTGGAGACGTCGGTGCTCAAGGTAGCGAGGTTAGAAGAGCAGATTCAAGATTTGGAGGCGGAGTTGTGCGGATTGAATAAACAGGTTGTTGCTTTGAAGGTTGAGGAAGTGCGATGTCAGTCGCAGCCGTCTACGTCTCATACTTCTGTCAATACTGCTATGCCGCGGGAGTTGTATGAGATGTGGGTTCATGCCGAGGCTCAACTTGATGTGTACAAGTCCTTGAAGGCCGACGGGAAGGTTTCTGAGGCACAGCTCGAGGGTGTCCGTGTTAAAGCACGCGCGGCCCATGAAGCCTGTGGTTATGATCCCGGTACACCTGGCGGGGACGATGTCGATGATGATGCAGACAGGCTTGCCTCCGATCCTTGGTATAACGAGGAGTATGCCGAAACGGATGACGCAGCGTAAGGCCGTTGTATTTATTTTTGTTTTGCCTTGCTATTTTTTGTGAGGGCGTCTTCGGGCCCTTTTGTAAAAAGTTTTGTGATATAATAGTTGTAATGGAATGATTACCTTTTGGCTGTGTATCTCTGACTTGTCAATTTTTGTTTGTTGTGCGGTGAAGTCCTTGGCTTTTCGGCCGCTTGTGTGTAATGTTTTGGTGTAGTCAATCGCATATCTTAAAGTAACTCGAGCAAGGTCGAACGTTAAGTAATTCGAGCGAGGTCGAATGTTAAGTAATTCGAGCGAGGTCGAACGTTAAGTAATTCGAGCAAGGTCGAATGTTAAGTAATTCAAGCGAGGTCGAATGTTAAGTAATTCGAGCGAGGTCAAATGTTAAGTAATTCGAACGAGGTCGAATGTTAAATAATTCGAGCGAGGCCGAATATTAGATGCGAAAAATAAAAAATAAAGAGAGAATGGAGAGTAAAATGTTGCTTTATTTCATTCATTGGAGAATATCTTGGTGGAGAATACAAAATGCTGCTTTATTTTATTCACTGGAGAATACTATATGTCCGTTTCATACATATATTGGAGAAGTTTCCATGTATCTAGTCCCTTCATCGTTCGGCCTGGAGAAGCAGTCGGCAGGCGGGATGATGAATCATACTTGAACTTCGAGACGTCCCCTTCGTCGCCTCATTAAAAACCTCCCCGAGAAATTGGGACAAAACCCGGGTGAGGGAAAAAAGAGTACGACTTGAGGAGCATCCTTTTTCAGAAGTTGAAGTGTTTGAGGTGGACAACATTCCAATTGTTTTGTAGTAGTTTTCCTTCTATTGTTTCTAGTTGGAATGCTTCTTTGCTTGCTACTGCCGTGATTTTGTATGGCCCGTCCCAATTGGTTCCTAGTTTACCTTCTTTCGGGTCTTTGCTTGCTAGTGTCTTGGCCTTGAGAGCATAGTCTTCGACTTTGAGCGGTCGTATTTTGGCTTTTTTGTTGTAGTACTTTTCTGCTTGTTGTTTATGTGCTACCATTCTTACGTAAGCCATGTCTATTCGCTCTTCTGCCTCGTCGAGGTCTTGTTTCCTGTTTCCGTCATTGCTTGGCCTGCTTTCATTGGAGTATCTCAGGCTAGGCTCCCCGACCTCGACGGGTATCACGGCGTCAGTCCAGTAGACTAGTGAATATGGCATTTTCCCTGTGCTCGTTTTTTGGCGTGGTGCGGTAGGCCCATAGTACCTCTAGTAGCAATTCTGGCCATAACCCTTTGGCGTCCTCGAGCTTTTTCTTTAAGATGTTCAATATCGTTATGTTGGAGGATTCGGCTTGACCGTTACCGACGGGATTATATGGCATGGAAAGTATTCGCTTGATGTGCCATTTTCCGAAGAACTCCGTGGTCTTTTTCCCGGTGAATGGGGGCCCATTGTCGCAACTGCTTTCCTTAGGGATGCCGAAACGGCATATGATGTTCTTCTATATGAATGTGATGACTTCCTGTTCGCGTATTTGGGTGAATGCACCTGCTTCCACCCATTTGGAAAAGTAGTCAGTTAAAACCAAAAGAAAACGTATCTTACCTCGCCCCGCTGGGAGGGGTCCGACGTTGTCCATTCCACATTTGATGAACGGCCATGGCGAGATGACCGAGTGGAGGTGTTCGCCCGCTTGATGTATCATAGGTGCGGACTTTTTGCACTGCTCGCACCTCTTGACGTAATCTGCGACTTCCTTTTTTATAGTTGGCCAGTAATATCCTGCCCGAATAAGGCATCTAACGAGGGCTCGGTTGCCTGTATGGGCACCATAGTGACCTTCCTGTACTTCTTCAAGCACGCGCCTTGTTTGATTTGGCCTTAAGCATTTCGCTAAGGGGCCTCCGAACATTCTCTTGTACAGGTCGTGATTTATGATGTTGTACTTGGCCACCTGCATTCGAAGCTTTTTGGCTTCCTTTTTTGTCTTGTGGGAGTATTCCCTCCTGCAAATATGTCATGATGCAGTTGCGCCAGTCCCAAGTCAATTTTATAGAGTGTACCTCAAGTTGGTCTATTGACGAGTGGAGGAGGGTGACCACGTTCTCTTTAGTGATATTTTTGTGGCTGCTGCTAATTTGGCGAGGCCATCTGCCTCTATGTTTTGCGCTCGAGGTATCTGGTCGAGTCGACATTCATCGAATTCTGGCAGTAGTTTATGAATTTTTGCCTGGTACTTTTGTAACCTCTGCTCTTTGATTTGGAAAGTCCCTGTAACTTGGTTGACAACGAGTTGTGAGTCACATCTGAGGACGACTCGTCGTGCTCCGTATTTGAGAGCTAGCTTTAATCCTGCAATTACGGCCTCATACTTGGTCTCATTGTTAGTCATATCGGGGCATCATATGGATTGGCGGATAATTTCGCCTGTTGGGACCTCGACTACGAGTTCCAGTCCAAATCCTGACGCATTGGATGCGTTGTCGGTGTATAGGACCCAAAGGTTGGGTTGCCCAAGCGGAGTACGAGAAGCTTCCTTCTCGACCTCGGGCATTATTTTGGCACTAAAATCGGCAACGAAGTCGGTGAGTACCTGTGATTTTATCGCTGTTCGCGGCTGATATGTTATATCGTGCTTGCTCAATTCTATGGCCCACTTGGCCAGTCTTCCCGACAGTTTGGGTTCATGTAGGATGCTCCGCAGGGGGAAAGTCATCACCACAATGGGATGGCACTGAAAATAGGGTCTAAGCTTTCGTGAAGCTATAACCAATGCTAAAACCAATTTCTCGAGGTGGGGGTACCTTGTTTTGGCGTCGACCAGGGTTTTGCTAATATAATAAATTGGAGATTGCGTACCTTTGTTTTCGCGGACCAATACTGCGCCTACCATGACCTCTTAAACGGCCAAGTATATTAGGAGGCGTTCGCTAGCATCTGCTTTGGCGAGCAGTGGGGGGGAGGACAAGTATTCCTTCAGTTCCCTCAGGGCCTCTGTGCATTTTGAATTCCACTGGAGCCCGATATCTTTTTTCAGCGCGTTGAAGAATTTGTGGCATCTGTCAGATGACCGTGAGATGAATCTCGACAGGGCGGCTATATGGCCAGTCAGTTTTTGCACCTGTTTCTTGTTGGTTAGCACTATAGGTATCCCTTTAATGGCTTTGATTTGTTCTGGATTGACTTTGATGCCTCATTGTGATACCAAGAAACTGAGAAATTTGCCCGAGGTTACGCCGAAGGCACATTTTTCGGGGTTTAGTTTCATAATGTACTACCTTAATATTCCGAAGGCCTCTCTCAAGTGGCCGATGTGGTCTTCCTTCCTTTTTGATTTGACCAACATGTCATCGATGTAGACTTCCATTGTCTTGCCGAGCTGGTCTTTGACCATCTTGGCGACCAACCTTTGGTATGTTGCCCCTATATTTTTCAACCCGAATGGCATGACTCTGTAACAGTACGTTCCCTGATGGGTGATGAAAGTAGTTTTCTCCTGGTCTTCCTCCTCCATGAGGATTTGGTTGTAACCTGAGTAGGCGTCCAAGAAGCTTAGCAATTCGTGCCCTGCTATTGCATCGATGAGCTGGTCGATGTGAGGTAAGGGAAAGGAGTCTTTTGGGCATGCCTTGTTTAGGTCTGTGAAATCTACGCACATCCACCATTTCCCGTTTTTCTTTTTTACCATGACCACATTGGCGACCCATTGGGGATATTCTGATTCCCGGATGGAACCATTGGCGAGCAACTTATCCACTTCATCACTGACGGCCTCGCTGATTGCGGCGTTGAATTTTCTTCTTATTTGCCACACTGGTGGATAGAGTGGGTCGTCGTTCAGCTTGTGAGTGGCAATGTCTTTCGGGATGCCTGGCATATCTGCATGGGAGAAGGCGAACAAATCGGCGTTGTCAATTAAAAACTTGTGAAATTTACCTGGTTCTAAGAGTTTGTGTCCGATGTAAGCCTTTTTGCTGATGTCGCTGCTGCTCAGTTGGACGGGATCGAGGTCTTCTACCGTCGACTCAGTGGCTTCCAAGATGTCGGGGTCCCTGATGACACCTGTTTGCGCGTCGAGTTCGGTCCCCGACTTCGGTAATTGCTATGCTTCTGGGTCTGTTCCCTTTAGCTATTGGGTGTATGTGCAATCCTGCGTGATACGATAGCATTCTTTGGCGGTGCGTTACTTACCTCGGATGTTGGATATCCCCCATGGAGTAGGGAACTTGATTACTTGGTATAGGCTTGACGGTATGGCTCTCATGGCGTGTATCCATGGCCGCCCTATGATGGCATTGTAAGCTGTGTCTTGGTTCATGATATGGAACGTTGTTTCTAGGGTGACGCCCCCGGCCAGAACGGGTAGCGTTATCTCCCCAGAGGTCTGCTCAACTGCATTGTTAAAACCTATTAGTGTTATGCAACGCGGTACTATCTTGTCTTCGAGTCTCATTTGCGTGAGGACTCGAGGGTGGATAATACACGCGCCTCTTCCGTCTTCTACCATTATTCTTTTCACATCAGTATCTGAAATACGCAAATAACAAGAGCATCGAAATGAGGGAAAGTCAAACCGTCGGTATCTGACTTATCGAAGATGATATTGTCTCCGAGTTCGTCGTACCGTTCGTGAGTGATCGACCGCTTCAGTTTGTGTGTAGTGGTAAACTTCACGTGGTTGATCACTGCTCCATCGCCTCCACTGATGATCATCTAGATGGTACGAGCGGAGGAGGGTGGCTTTGGAGGCCCCTGGTGTTGTTCACGTCCGCGGCTGAAGTTGGCTCGTCCATGGTCGCTCATCAGTCCCTCAGGTGCCCTTGGTTCAGCATGTTTACTACCTCTTGCCGTAGAGCTATGCAGTCCTCAGTTTTATGACCCTGCTCCTGGTGAAATTCGCAGAGGACGTTCGACTTTCGTGTACTTGGGTCGGATTTTTTGTGGCTATTTCACCTTTGTGCCAAGCTTTTCTAGTGCGTACACTATTTCTGAAGGGGAAACACAAAAATTGTGAGCAGATAAGAGTGGAGGCATACCTCTTTTGTTTCGCTGAGTCCTTGTATGCAGTCTGGATGGCCCTTCCGCATGTCGAGGAGATGGTGGGATGGTTGTTTTGATATAGGGTTGATGTCTTTCTCGGTTGAGACGGGGGCCTGACTGATCTTTTCGACCATCATTACGGCGATCTTTTCTCGGCTCTATTTGAACTGATGTCAACCTTTGGGTCGGACCGTTAAGGTTGTCCTCGTCGGCTCTCACCTCGGCGCAGTAGGCATTGTGGATATCTTCCCAAGTGGTGGGAGGGTATTTCATGAGCCTGCTTAATAACTTTCTAGTTGCTCTCAATCCGTTCCTGTTCAACCCGTTTTGGAAAGCTGCTACCGCCATCCCTTCTGATACATTTGGTAGGCTCATTCTTACCTTGTTAAACCGGGCAAGGAAGTCCCTGAGTCCCTCGCCAGGCGATTGTCTAACGGCGAATATATCATTCACTCTGGCCTCCGCCTTTTTAGCCCCTGCATGGGCGATGACGAACTTATCAGCCATTTCCTCGAACGTTGTTATCGACTGCGCCGGCAGTTGTGAATACCAGGTTAAGGCTCCCCCCGTTAAGCTTTCACCGAACTTTTTCAGTAACACTGATGGTACTTGCTCCTTCGAAAGGTCGTTGCCCTTCACCGCTGTGACGTAATGGATGATATGATCTTCAGGGTCTGTAGTACCGTCGTATATCTTCAGGTACGGTGGCATTTTGAAGGTTTTGGGAACGGCATGTGGGGCCGCTTCCTCACTATACGGTTGTTCGACGAATCGACCAACGTCTCGTTTTGGTAGCAACTTTGGGGCGCCCGGCATCTTATCGACCCTTTCTTGATGCTCCCTCATCTGGTCGCGGAGTGCCTTGTTTTCGTTTTCCATTTCTTCCATTTTCTTCAGAATGGTTGCAAGTGTATCACTACCTGCATCAACAGTGATGTAAGTGTTACATGTTTGGGGGCCGGGCTGCTCGCCAGTGATCGTTGTGATATCTGCTTGCACGGTATTTCTACTCTCCCTTCGAATAAGTTTGTCGAGTATGTTGTCTAGAGTGCTCGCCAGCCACTCTTCCAGTATTTTTTTGCTGCTGGTGGTGCTTCCTCAACTGTAGACGTGGAGGCTCCTCTCTAGCGTGAAGCAATTACGCTTTCATGAGGGGGGGTGAGTCATTCCGTCTGAGCGTAGAGTTTGGTGTCACATTCTCGTTGTCTTCTCTGTCATCCTCGTTGATGGTGTTCAAAATGTTGGTAGTGACATCTGCTATGGTTTTCTGCCTTTTCTCGCCTTTTCCTGCCATCGTTAGTTTGTACAAGCGAAGAAGAGATGGCTGTCTTTTTGTGATCTAGAGAAAACTAATTTCAACTAAAAAGGCCCCACAGACGGCGCCAAATTGTTTGAGCAAATAATAGCTAAACCAATCAATGATGAATTAAAGGGGTGAATCTTAGTTGAATTTAATAACTTCTAGACCGGATAAAATAGAAGATTTATGAAACGAGCAGTGTTCAGATGCATCAAATAATGGATTCAATACACTATGATTGAAAATAAATAAGGTGGTATAAATATGCAATAAATGTGAGCAATGGCAATAAATGTAATGAAAAGGGATCTACCACCCAACTATCATGTGATTGGGATGCCCCTTTTCTCTGTCTGCGACGTGGAAAAGTATGATGTTGGGATGGATGTGGAATCTCTAGATTTATGGATCCAGATGGAACAAAGTATGCTTTTTAGTATTTCCAACGAAATAAGACAACTTTTGGATATTCTCCTTTGTCAACTCTTACAATATGTCTTTTGTCCAGAAAAAACGAAGAACCCTTATTGTTCCCTTTCTCTTCCTATTTATAGAGGATATTCTCTAAAAATCCTAAAAAGTACAGTATAGAATATTCAAAGGAATATTCTTTATGTCCACTTCCGAACCTATGCTATTGTTACTTTCTGATCTCGCTTGCCCGCTTTTGGCATCAGCCTTTATAAGAACAACCTTCGATTGTTATATTATGGTCGACCCCGTCCTTTGAATTGCATATCCGTTACCGTGGTCACCAAATTTGGACCCATATAGTTTCAGGATCATTAGCAATCCTCAAGGTTATGAAAACTCGAAGAAGCACATCCAAGAAAACAATGAGTCCTTTCAAACAAATTGTGATGAAATGGCGGATGAGAGGGAATGCAACGGATGAAGATATGCCGAAAAGTGAAAGAATTACAAAAAGCAACACCAATATTGATAGAGAAGTGGTGTCTCTGCCACTAACCGTCAGGATTAAAGAATAAACTAGCCATAATTGAAGAAATTACAAAGCGATTATGAATCTCATCGAGTGATTGAAGTAAGGAGTAACCATAGTCTTGATCCGGATAGGAACCCAAGACCATCCTAAACAATTCACTGGGAGCCCAAATAAACTCACAGACTTACTTCACTTTGACAGAGTGTCAAAGCTAGACTTTTGCCAATAAAAAATAGAGTAACTTTTTCTCTTGCGTATGGAAAAACTCCCGTTGCTAGGAGGATTTATCACTAGGGATTTCGTGAAATAATTAACAACATCTGCTAGCATCGTGTTATTTTTTTCCACACAAAATTAAAGGAGGATTCTTTAGTAATTAATCCGAAAAAAATTAATTTTTTTCGACTTATTAAAGTGGATAAGTAAACAGAATTTTTTAGTATATGGAGTATAAGTAAAAAGAGACGGAAGAAGTAATATCTATTGCAAAGGTTACATGCTAAAGAGCGAAGTTTTTAAGTATAAATAGAAGAAAATAAAAATTATGAGTCTCTAGGAGTTTCTACTTTTGTAACAGATTAACAATATAGAATTATGTGTTTTTAAAAAAAGTTTATATTGATTAACAAAAAGATACACGTGAGACGCACGTGAGCATGAGTAATCGTAGTATTAATTGATATAAGATGCACATGTAAAGCACACAATTAGGAAACTAGTTATTTAATAAGAAGGGTAAATTTTAAAAATAATAATTAATTCTCGGCCGACTTGTTAAAATGGAAAAATAAAAAAAAAATCTTTTTTTTAGTATATGAATTACGAATAAAAAGAAAGGCCAGGAGTAATATCTATTGCAAAGATTTGCATGCTAAAAAGAGAAGTTTTTAACTATAAATAGAGCAAAATATAAATTATTAGTCTTTATGGGTTTCCTACTCTTATAACAGATTAAGAATATAGGTTTATGTGTTTTTAAAACTAAAAAAAAGAATTGACACAAGATTCACGTAAAACGCACACGATTAGGAAATTCAAATACTCAAGAATCTCATACAGGACCATCCTAGACAATTAATCGCGAGGCAGAAAATCTCTCTTAGAAAAGCTTCACTCCGACAGAGTGTCAAAGCGAGAACGTTTCCAATGGAAAAGAGACTTGCTTTCTCTCTTGTGTAGGGGAAAACTCCAGTAGTAGCAAGAATCAACCCGGTGATATTCAAAATAAAACACAGCATGAACAAGTGCTAGTAAACAGTAAGCAAGCTTTGATCAAGACGGATGACTGACAATCTTGATGATGACTTTGTTTTATGCTTCATTTCATTAGTAACTTTCACATTTGCTCAACGGAGGATCCAAATATGGCAATGGTGAAAACCCCAATGTGATGACCCGATAGGCCATCTCATGTTTTAGAACTAAATTATGTGTTCCGAAGTCGTAAGTATCTTAATTTAGCCCTAGATTTGTGTGCGTAGTCTGGATGTTTTTCCAAAAAGCTTATATGCTAAAAATTGATAAAAATAAGGATTTTTGCCTTAAAAGTTAATTTTAGTTGACTTCGGTCAACGTTTTGAACGGACTCGGACCCATATTTTTATGGTCCCAGTGGGTCCGTATTGAAATATGGGACCTGGGCGTATGCCCGGAATCGAATTCGGAGGTCCCTAGCTCGATTATGAATTTTTGTTGAAAATTAAAAGTTTGAAATTTTAATGGTTTTTAAGAATTGATTAATGTTTGGCCTTGTTGATACCGGGTCCGTATTTTGGTTTCGAAGTCCGGTACAGGTCCGATATAATATTTATGACTTGTTTGTGAAATTTGGTATGAAATGAAGTTGGTTTGACGTGATTCGGACGTCCGGTTGTGAAAATAGAAGTTTTAAAGCTTTCTTGAAAATTTCATTCGATTTGGTGTTCAATTCGTAGTTCTAGGTGTTATTTTGGCGATTTGATCGCGCGAGCAAGTTCGTATGATATTTTAGGACTTGTGTGCATGTTTGGTTTGGAGCTCCGAGGGCTCGGGTGAGTTTCGGATAGGCTTCGGATTGATTTGTACTTAGAAAATCTGGTGTTTTTGCTGCAGCTGGTGTTCTGGTGTGTTGTGCTTAGCGATCACGAAGCCATTCTCGCGATCTCCAAGGGGATCTGGGCTGGGGGAGGATTTTACACTACGCGAACGCGAGACCATGGTCGCGAACGCGGAGCACTGGGGGGATTGCTCTACGTGAACGCGACCCATCTCACGGGAATGCGTAGCCTGGGTAGGAGAGTTGAAGTAACTCTACGCGAACGCGAGCCCCGTCTCGCGAACTTGGAGGTCAGGGGGGATAGATCTTCACGAAAGCGTACAGTTACTCGCGATCGCGTAGGCCACTTAGCCCTGCTCTTCGCGAACGCGACAGTATTCACGCGAACGCATGAACACTGTCGCTCAGCTATTAAACAATCCCATCATGGGATTATGGCCATTCTTTCAAATTTTCAAAAGCTAGACAGCCTAGAGGCGATTCTTCCAAGTTATTTTCTTCCCCAAATTGTTGGTAAGTGATTCGAACCTACTTTCTTTCAATTACCCATTACATTTTATAAATTTTCAACCTAAAATCTAGAATTGGGGTTTTTTTGGTAGAAACTAGGGATTGAAAAATTGGTAATTTAGACATCAAATTGAGGTCGGATTCCAAAACAAATCATATACCGGGGCTGGACGTAAATGGGTAAATGGATTTTTGTCCGAACCTCGGGTTTTGACCAAGCGAGTCAGGGGTGGGTTTTTGACTTTTTGGGGAAAAGTTTGGGAAATCTAAATTTATGCATTGTAGTTGATTCCTTTAGCAATATTTGATGTTATTGAGTTAATTGTGGCTAGATACGAGTGGTTCGGAGGCGAATTCTAAGGGAAAGACCCTGATAGAGCATTGAATTGACCACGGAGCGAGGTAAGTGTCGTGGTTAACCTTGGCTTGAGATATTAGGTCTTATTTACCTATTCACTACGTGTTTAAATGTTGAGTACAACGCATAGGTGAGGTGACGAGTACCTATGCGTTATTGACGAGTCATAGCATGCGAGTGTGTCTTATTCATGTTCGTGAATTTGTGATACCAGATTCGGGCAGTAATAAATGATGAAGTTATTATATTATTCCGCACTCGTTGTATTTCACTTTAGTTTATTTACTGTTAATTGTTGAATTGAATGAGGTTTTGCTTAATAATATTCTAACATTGGCTTGCCTAGCAAGTGGAAATGTTAGGCGCCATCACGGTCCCGACGATGGGAATTTCGTGTCGTGACAAGTTGGTATCAGAGCACTAGGTTGCCTAGGTCTCACAATTCACGAACAGGCTTGGTAGAGTCTGGGGGGTCGGTACAGAGACGTCTGTACTTATCTCCCAGAGGCTACAGAGTTTAGGAACAATGTCACTTTTATTCTTCTCTGTCGTGCGATTTTGTTCTCTCATTGCTTCTTGGACTCTTCAACTCCTGTTCTCTCGCAGATGGCGAGAACACGTACCGCGTCCTCATCTGAGCAGCAGCCAGAGCCCCCAGCGGCAGTTCCTACGAGGGTAGAGGTCGAGGCCGAGGCATTTTTCCAACTACAAACTCTCCGATCACTGCCCGAAATCACCCCGAGGCCCTCGGGACCTCAAACGAACATACCTAACATATCCAACAACATCATACAAACTTAGTCAAACTTTCGGATCACTCAAAACAACATCGAAACGCCAAAATACCCTCGGATTCAAGCTTAAGAACCTCTAAACTTCCAAATTTCACAAACGATGCCGAAACCCACCAAAACACGTCCGAATGACCTCAAATTTTGCACACAAGTCAGAAATGACACCACGGATGTCACGACCCAAACCCCCGCACTGGTCGTGATGGCGACTCCCGTGAAGACGAGGCCAGCCAACTAACCCAACTTATCATTTTGGAATAATTAATATTAATAAGCAGCTTTAATATATTTTAAATAACCACAGTCTATCAAAAGGTCTATTTAATAAGTGCAGAATGAAACCCGAACACAACCCAAACCGGGGTGTCATAAGTCACGAGCATCTATCAGAGTATACGTACAACTACAAGACCTAAAATATACAAGCCGGAATAATGAACCAGAAGAGAGAAAGAAATGGTGCTGCGAACGCAGGCAGTCACCTCGCTACTCCTATAGCTCTGCCTCTGATCGGCCAAAACCCGCTACTGGGTGATCAATACCTGCATCTGCACGCGAGGTGCAGGGAGTAAAGTGAGTACTCCAACTCAGTGAGTAACAAAAATAAATAATAACTGAGCAGTAAGAAATCACGTAAAGCAAACCATCATGCTGTATAGAAGCAGGGTACAATCCTTTGAGAAAACAGTAAGGTTGTGAAATCTTTGGAAATATCTTGGCTCAGTTTAAAGCTCTTTTGAAAATGATCCTTTCAACAGTTACGAAAACGATTTCAAAATAATTAGTGCTGATAAGCGCAGAAAAAAATACGCCCTTCGGGCACCAATACCACAGTATAACAGGTAAAAAGGCAAATAAATATGCAAGATGCGCACATAAAAGTTCGCCCCTCGGATAAATATCTCAAAACAGTACCAGCCCCTCGGGCTCACTCTCAGAAACACTCTCAGCCCCTTGGGCTCTCTCTCTCAGACCACTCTCAGAACAATATCATATAGTAACCGCTGCGGCGCGCAGCCCGATCCACATCTCGCTGCGGCGTGCAGCCCGATCCATATCTCGCTGCGACGTGCAGCCCGATCCATATCTCGCTGCGGCGTGCAGCCCGATCCATATAGGTACTCGTGCTCACTGTGGGGGTGCAGACTCCGGAGGGGCCCTTTACGACCCAAGCGCAATATCAAGCCACCTCGTGGCATATAACATAAGGCCTGAAAGCCTCCTCACATAACACTCGAGGCCTGAAAGCCTCCTCACGTAACACTCGAGGCCTGAAAGCCTCCTCACATAACACTCGAGGCCTGAAAGCCTCCTCACATAACACTCGAGGCCTGAAAGCCTCCTCACATAACACTCGAGGCCTAAAAGCCTCCTCACAACACTCACATATATCCTCTCATATGGCCCTCGGCCTCACTCAGCCCAGAAAATATCATAAGCACCTCGGGCATCGATAAAATAGTAGTGCTCAGCCCAAACAACAGTGGAAATATCATTTAAGTCTCAAAGTTCAATTAAAGCGGCTAAGTTTCTAAAACAGTATAATCAACAGGACTGAGTTCAAGTAGTATATCAAAATAGTGAGGAAAACAGTGATAAAAATCCCCGAAGGGTTCAGATAATTGGAGCGAAGCCCAAATATGTCTATCAGCCCAAATCATGATAATAAAAAATAAGTTTCAGTCAAATACGCGGTAAAATCATCAATCGGGACGGACCAAGTCACAATCCCCAACAGTGCTCTACCCCACGCTCGCTTTCCGGCGTGCAAGTCACCTCAATATAGCACTATGATGTGCAAATCCGGGGTTTCAAACCCTCATGATATCATTTACAATCATTACTCACCTCAAGCCGGCCAAAATCCTAGCTCGCTATGCCCTTGCCTCGCAAATCGACCTCCTCGCGCGTCGAATCTGGTCAAAACCAATACAAATACGCTACAATAGGCTAAGGGAACATAACCCAATCGAAAAGACTCGAAAAATATCGAAATTCACGAAATTTGCAAAACTCGAGCCCCGGGCCCACTTCTCGAAAAATTAGAAAATTAACATCATCGGATTCCTTATCTCGCCACGAGTCTATACATACCAAAAACTCCCAAATCCGAGCCCAAATGACCCATCAAATCCCACTTTGAAATACCAAATTTCCAAGCCCTAGCTTTACCCTCTTTTGATGAATTTCCACAAATTTCTATGTTAATTCTACCATTAAATCATGTATTAAGGTCAAGGAACTCACCTCCAATCACACCTAGTCGAAACCCCCTTCAATTTCTGCCCGAAAGCTCTCAAGATCGATCAAAAATGGTGGAAATGACCCTTAGCTCGCGGAGCAAAATAAGCTTTTAAAATCCTTCTCTGAACAGGCATTTTCGCATCTGCGGTTACCTTACTGCATATGCGACTACCGCTTCTGCGGTTCATCCTCCGCTTCTGAGGAAATAACTATAACGTCCAGGACCGCTTCTGCGGTCAAGTCCCGCTTCTGCGGACACCGCTTATGCGGTCAATAATCCGCTCCTGCGGAACTCCTCTAAAGCGTGCAGACCGCTTCTGCGGTCAATGTCCACACCTGCGGAGCACCGCACCTGCGGAATTAATCCGCTTCTGCGAAAATCCTCCCATTGGCCAACTCTCGCATCTGCGCCCCTAATCTCCGCATCTGCGGAACCGCATATGCGGCCCCTTTTCCGCAGATGCGGAAATACCAGATATCAGCAAACCAGCAATTTCACAACTCCAAAATCCATCCCGATGGCTATCCGAAATCACCACGAGGCCCCCGGGACCTCAACCAAAAGTGCCAATCCATCTTAAAACATCATTCAAACTTGCTCCAATCATCAAAACACCACAAATAACACCAAAACCCTCAAATTACATCGGATTCAAGCCTAAGTTTTCCAAAAACTTCCGAAACAGGCATTTGATCAAAAACCCAACCAAACGACGTCCGAATGACCTAAAATTTTACGCGCACATCCCAAATCACATAACGAAGCTACAGCAACTCTCGGAATTCCATTCCGACCCTCGGATCAAAATCTCACCTATCAACCGGAAATCGCCAATATACTAACTTCGCCCATTCAAGCCTAATTCTACACCGGACCTCCAAAATAAATTCCGATCACACTCCTAAGTCACAAATCATCTAACGAAGCCAACCAAATCATAAAAACTCCGATCCGAGCTCGTATACAAATAAGTCAACTCTTGGTCAAACCTTTCAAATTCAAAGCTTTCAACTGAACTGTTCTTTCAAATTCATTCCAAATTTTCCTGAAACCAAAACCAACGACCTACATTAGTCATAAAACATCGTACGGAGCAAGTCATGCCCGAGAACTGGCAATCAAAGTGCAAAATCTCAAAACGACCGGTTGGGTCGTTACATCCTCCCCCACTTAAACACACGTTCGTCCTCGAACGTTCCCAGAGTTGTTCTAGAAGCCAACCAATAGCTGAATAACCTTACCAAGCATATACCCGGGGGTGATCCCACGTAACCCTATCTCATATAGGTCCGATAACACATTTTAACTAAAATCACACAATCCAGTCTAGCCCATAAATCATAGAACCACATTTCACTTTCCGAAATCGTACACAAGATCAGAACCTCACATCTATATTCAGAATAAGTCCGAACCCGCTGTAATACCCCATACCTGCAACCTCAGGTGCAATCATATGATATACCACATAAATCAAACACTCGAAACGATAACTTCTATTCACAGCAGCTATACACAACACCCGAGTACCGCTAGAAAACCTATTATCAACTAAGGTCTTATTCCAACACTTTTATATACTGCTAATGATAAATAAAACATGCAATAAACCGTAACCATCTCTCAGGTCAACCATTCATGAAGTCATCTCCCTTTGGCTAATACCACAGCAGATTTCCGAACCGAACATCGAGTGTATCCTTCCAACAAGCTGAAATCAAACTCGTTCGTATTCATTAATGACCCCAACGATCACCTCGAATCCAACACGCCACTCTGGTGACATGATACATCAATACAGGCCTAAGCCACAACTTGCATAATTAGCACACCAATAAGGAACGTTCTGTATATACTCAAATCAAGAAAATGGCCCAAACGAAAGAGCTGTACCTCAAGCTCGTTAGTACCATCACAACACAAAGCTGAGACCCCGTCTCGCGTCATAGAAATAGAACACATGAATCTACCCTGAAAGGACATATCTCCATGTAGCCTCGCTACAATGCGCGATCCTATCCAAACACTGTTACACATGAAACACCTCAAGTCACTATGCTCGAAATCCACAACCATGCTCAACTGATGACCAGAACCAAAGCAAATCATTACACCCACGGTGCAACAAATAACATATACCACACAACCCGATAGGACACAACCGATACGCCGTTCATTAAGCATCGCCCAATTACTCTTCCCGCTCGAATTCCACTAAGAGACCCCAATTGAACCGCACCATATGTGCCTATATCCAACAAATCCTAGCATCTCACAACACAGAAAGGTAACTCATAGATCTCCCCCGATCACTGATAAGCTCGACAACGGTCGAATCAATACCTCCCTCAACAATGCCATTTGGAGCCAATCAAGCCGACTCAAGATAGAACACTCACTCACAAGACCCCAAATAAGAAAGGCCATCCTTCCCAGCCGTCCGCTAGGCCTTCGAAATATAAAAAAAATCCCCAATAGGACATAATCCGGCGAACATCGCCACTCAATCCGTGGCATTTCCCGACATAGCGATCCGCGCCATCTTATCGCAATAGTCCAGAATGACACAGCACGGAACAACCAGTCCACACCCCAATATCATATCCAAAACCTAACATACCAAGCAAAGAAAGATCCACTCGGGTCTCCAAATATCGGTAGTCACTAAACAGTGCTGATACACACGATCTACAATCACAACACAGCCTGAATATGAGAACTTCCGTCCCTATGTCCATACGGCACATGAGTCACCATATCCTATCCCAATTTTGCCATCCGAATATATGCCACGCCTCTAATACCCAATCATTCCACGTCAGATACTCTCAATTTCCCTGAATATCACCAGTCGATCTAAAAGAATGTGCCACAATACTACCGAAGTGCTATCAACTTAATCACATTACCCCTTTTTTTTGAAACCTATACTCTCGTCAAGTCACTTCCAAATAACAATACCATTTCCTTAATCATCTGAGGCTACCCGCTGCCTAAGAGTGTTATGAACTTCCTTTCAGAACTGAACTGAAACCTCATACACGCAAATAACGATCCTCCACAACATACCGCATATACCACACATCCAAGGATAACAGAAAAACTTTTATCTCCCTTCAAAGCCACAGACATCTACGCACTCAATTAGCCAAGAACTCCCATTTATCCCATCTAGAAGAAAAATCATTACACATCCCATACCTCTCATATTCGTAGAAAATGCACCGCTCCATCCACGGTAGAAATCAACAAGAACTCTCCCAATTCCGTTTGCACAAATTAAACTGCCAGGACTGAATCCTTCTAACTAGACCAAGCTAAGAAAGCCATCAAAACCCATGAGCATTGTTGCTAAATACCTGAAAGAACCCATTACCTCGAACACATACAAAGAATTGATCATACCCTTACCATACCGATTCGGTCTACATTCAAACCATCCCATCTATCTGAATTTCCTTCCGATTCATTTTCAACTTGATGCTTCCTCTTGCTGTAGTACCACAATCTCTCAATCCCAGGCTCACTACACGAGACCCAAGCACAAGACCACACTGTCTAGGACCCATAAGCCGTTGAATACTCTCTCAAATATTGTCAGAAACATCACGCTCCCGAATACTGATACATAGAACTCTATTTTTAACATAGAAATACCACAAATCTGAACCTCTTCCAATGAAAACATAGTTTCTAACCACGCATGCCACTTTAAAATACCCGATTGTTTCCTGCAGAATCTTGAACACATTGGAACCATTCTCGAAAGTCGTTCACTCTTACTCAAACTGCAAATTACCTAACTTACGAACAGAACCACCCGTGCCTCATTGGCACTCCAATACCGCAAGAATGAAATCCTCATCCTAATACACCCAAGCAACTTACTGCTCTATGCACTGAGCATTCTTTACCAACAACAACTTAAGACATCCTGTGATTTCCTTACCTTATGAAGCATAATATAACCTTCGGCAACATCCTCGATCTCAATTCCCACAAGTCCTAACTGATTCACCCGCACGCCTCAAACTGGAACCAGCATAGCACCTAACCGTGCAATCAACTATTCACAGCAGACTCCCCCGCTTGGCTCGAAGCCATAGATCTAAAATACCCTACATAACTCATAACACTTTTACTCTATCGATGCCACATTAACATAGTGAGATTAAACTCAAATCATTTATAAGTTGTGAAAACACAGATCACCCCGTACTGTAACTATTCTGCAATTCTCGCATTCATTCCCGCAATAGTTAAGCCCAATATCTTAAGCGACCCGAAATTTCAAATTTCAACACGTACTTTTCACTTGCGCATGATACCTCCCAATACACACATAAGGATCACACCACTTCAGAACACTTCGCAGGAGATAACCCACCTGCTTCGCTTCAATATAACATTCCTGTATACCTTCCACCGCCATACACATTACACAACCACTTAGTCTTCATGAGTCTGAACTCGTACCGCAACATAAAATTTACTTCACTCTCGACTGGAAACATGAAAAGATTCTTCACGCGCCCATAACTCGGGGCCACACCCCCACTCAGAATGAAAATCAAACACTTAATGGTTCATCTATCATCCCGCAGATCTTCCTCGTCACTTCCAAGTCACATAGATACATCTCGCAGTACCAATACACTCTTTACATAGCTACCCAGCCATCACTTCCACTAATAGGGACACTGCCGAACATATAAGTTCAAAACACTTACTCACACAATCAGCACCTCAGTGCTCAAGCCGTAGGCAAAGATCCGGCCTCACGTCCTCCAGAATGGCCTAACATCAAACTCACAGAGATCATAACTCACCCCTGGATCGAGGAATCACAAGCCATCAAGGCACATCTGATACTGAGCGCTCACGCGCGCTTACGAACGCGTGGAAGGAATTTGAAGAGTTACTTTTCAAGCTGAATCAAGGACGCATGATAAGAATTCAAGAATGTGAAGTTTTCCTAAAGGTTCTGCAGCCTCTCGAGGATAAATACAGACGTCTCCGTACCGATCCGCGAGAGTCTACTAAACCTGCTCATGACTCGTGAGACCTAGTAACCTAGGCTCTGATACCAACTTGTCACGACCCAAACCCCCGCACTGGTCGTGATGGCGCCTCTCGTGAAGACGAGGCCAGCCAACTAACCCAACTTATCATTTTGGAATAGTTAACATTAATAAGCAGCTTTAATATATTTTAAATAACCACAGTCTATCAAAAGGTCTCTTTAATAAGTGCAGAATGAAACCCGAACACAACCCAAACCGGGGTGTCATAAGTCACGAGCATCTATCAGAGTATACGTACAACTACAAGACCTAAAATATACAAGCCGGAATAATGAACCAAAAGAGAGAAAGAAATGGTGTTGCGAACGCAGGCAGTCACCTCGCTACTCCTATAGCTCTGCCTCTGATCGGCCAAAACCCGCTACTGGGTGATCAATACCTGCATCTGCACGCAAGGTGCAGGGAGTAAAGTGAGTACTCCAACTCAGTGAGTAACAAAAATAAATAATAACTGAGCAGTAAGAAATCACGTAAAGCAAACCATTATGCTGTATAGAAGCAGGGTACAATCCTTTGAGAAAACAGTAAGGCTCTGAAATCTTTGGAAATATCTTGGCTCAGTTTAAAGCTCTTTTGAAAATGATCCTTTCAACAGTTACAAAAACGATTTCAAAACAGTTAGTGCTGATAAGCACAGAAAAAAATCCACCCTTCGGGCACCAATACCACAGTATAACAGGTAAAAAGGCAAATAAATATGCAAGATGCGCACATAAAAGTTCGCCCCCCGAACAAATATCTCAAAACAGTACCAGCCCCTCGGGCTCACTCTCAGAAACACTCTCAGCCCCTCGGGCTCTCTCTCTCAGACCACCCTCAGAACAGTATCATATAGTAACCGCTGCGGTGCGCAGCCCGATCCATATCTCGCTGCGGCGTGCAGCCCGATCCATATCTCGCTGCGACGTGCAGCCCGATCCATATGGGTACCCGCGCTCACTGTGGGGGTGCAGACTCCGGAGGGGCCCCTTACGGCGCAAGCGCAACATCAAGCCACCTCGTGGTATATAACATAAGGCCTGAAATCCTCCTCACATAACACTCGAGGCCTGAAAGCCTCCTCATATAACATTCGAGGCCTGAAAGCCTCCTCACATAACACTCGAGGCCTGAAAGCTTCCTCACATAACACTCGAGGCCTGAAAGCCTCCTCAAATAACACTCGAGGCCTGAAAGCCTCCTCACATAACACTCGAGGCCTGAAAGCCTCCTCACATAACACTCGAGGCCTGAAAGCCTCCTCACATAACACTCGAGGCCTGAAAGCCTCCTCACATCACTCACATATATCCTCTCATATGGCCCTCGGCCTCACTCAGCCCAGAAAACATCATAAGCCCCTCGGGCATCGATAAAATAGTAGTGCTCAGCCCAAACAACAGTGGAAATATCATTTAAGTCTCAAAGTTCAATTAAAGCGGCTGAGTTTCTAAAACAGTATAATCAACAGGACTGAGTTCAAGTAGTATATCAAAATAGTGAGGAAAACAGTGATAAAAATCCCCGAAGGGTTCAGATAATTGGCGCGAAGCCCAAATATGGCAATCAGCCCAAATCATGATAATAACAAATAAGTTTCAGTCAAATACGCGGTAAAATCATCAATCGGGACGGACCAAGTCACAATCCCCAACGGTGCTCTACCCCACGCTCGCTTTCCGGCGTGCAAGTCACCTCAATATAGCACTATGATGTGCAAATCCGGGGTTTCAAACCCTCAGGATAGCATTTACAATCATTACTCACCTCAAGCCGGCCAAAATCCTAGCTCGCTATGCCCTTGCCTTGCAAATCGACCTCCTCGCGCGTCGAATCTGGTCAAAACTACAACGAATACGTTACAATAGGCTAAGGGAACATAACCCAATCGAAAAGACTCGAAAAATATCTAAATTCACGAAATTTGCAAAACCCGAGCCCCGGGCCCACTTCTCGAAAAATCAGAAAATTAACATCAACGGATTCCTTATCTCGCCACGAGTCTATACATACCAAAAACTCCCAAATCCGAGCCCAAATGACCCATCAAATCCCATTTTGAAATACCAAATTTCCAAGCCCTAGCTTTACCCTCTTTTGATGAATTTCCACAAATTTCTGTGTTAATTCTACCATTAAATCATGTATTAAGGTCAAGGAACTCACCTCCAATCACACCTAGTCGAAACCCCATTCAATTTCTGCCCAAAAGCTCTCAAGATCGATCAAAAATGGTGGAAATGACCCTTAGCTCGCGGAGCAAAATGAGCTTTTCAAATCCTTCTCTGAACAGGCATTTTCGCATCTACGGTTACCTTACCGCATATGCGACTACCGCTTCTGCGGTTCATCCTCCGCTTCTGCGGAAATAACTATGACGTTCAGGACCGCTTCTGCGGTCAAGTCCCGCTTCTGCGGACACCGCTTATGCGGTCAAGTCCCGCTTCTGCGGACACCGCTTATGCGGTCAATAATCCGCTCCTGCTGAACTCCTCTAAAGCGTCCAAACCGCTTCTTCGGTCAATGTCCGCACCTGCGGACACCGCACCTGCGGAATTAATCTACTTCTGCGAAAATCCTCCCATTGGCCAACTCTCGCATCTGCGCCCCTAATCTCCGCATCTGCGGAACCGCATATGCGGCCCCTTTTCCGCAGATGCGGAAATACCAGATATCAGCAAACCAGCAATTTCACAACTCCAAAATCCATCCCGATGGCTATCCGAAATCACCCCGAGGCCCCCGGGACCTCAACCAAAAGTGCCAATCCATCTTAAAACATCATTCAAACTTGCTCCAATCATCAAAACACCACAAATAACACCAAAACCCTCAAATTACATCGGATTCAAGCCTAAGTTTCCCAAAAACTTCCGAAACACGCATTTGATCAAAAACCCAACCAAACGACGTCCGAATGACCTGAAATTTTACGCGCACATCCCAAATCACATAACGAAGCTACAGCAACTCTCGGAATTCCATTCCGACCCTCGGATCAAAATCTCACCTATCAACCGGAAATCGCCAAAATACTAACTTTGCCCATTCAAGCCTAATTCTACACCGGACCTCCAAAATAAATTCCGATCACACTCCTAAGTCACAAATCATCTAACGAAGCCAACCAAATTATAAAAACTCCAATCCGAGCTCGTATACAAATAAGTCAACTCTTGGTCAAACCTTTCAAATTCAAAGCTTTCAACTGAACTGTTCTTTCAAATTCATTCCAAATTTTCCTGAAACCAAAACCAACGACCTACATTAGTCATAAAACATCGTACGGAGCAAGTCATGCCCGAGAACTGGCGATCAAAGTGCAAAAGCTCAAAATGACAGGTTGGGTCGTTACAATGGACCTACTCCAACTTCCAGAAATCCAAACCGACCCCGATATCAAAATTTCCACTGCCGATCAAAATCGCCAAAATTCCAACTTTCGCCAATTCAAGCCAAATTCTACTACAGACCTCCAAATCACATTCCGAACGCGCTCCTAAGTCCAAAATTACCTAACGGAGCTAACGGAACCATCAAAACTCAAATCCGAGGTCATTTACGCATAAGTCAACATCTGGTCAACTCTTCCAACTTAAACCTTCTCATCAGAGACTAAGTGTCTCAATTCACTCCAAACCCACTCCGGACCCGACCAGCTAACCCGGTAAGTCAAAATACAGCTAAAAAACACAAAAGAAGCAGAAAATGGGGGCACGGGGCCATAACTCACGAAACGACCGGCCGGATCGTTACATATTCATGCTTATATATATATATATATATATATATATATATATATATATATATATACACATTGGAAATAATAGAAATCCATAAAAGGACGTACAACAATAGGAATTCCAATGTTTAGAGTTGGACTTCATGGAAAGTCCATGAAACTGGCAGCCGCGTTACCCATTGAGAATTGGATTCTAATTTACTTCAACCAAATAGAAAAAGAATTTATAAGTGATATTATATAAAGGGATATGAAGAAAATTTGTCTCAGTATTGAGAAGAAAATCACTTTGTGAAAGTGTGAGTGCAATACAAAGCCATGAGAAAAGATACTATTACAAGAAAATTGTTTCTTGTTCTTCTACCTTTGAGTTAAAATTTTTGAGAAAAACTTTGGCACAATATTTTTCGTTCAATTTGTTCACCAGTTTCATCAAAGAGTTGATAGCAAGGATCGGTCTCGGTGTGGATACACATATATGATCTTTCCACTATTGAAGAAATTTTGAAAGGATACTCTCTTCACTATATTTGTCTTATCCGATCTTTGACTTGTAAATAATTTTTAAACACGAAAAGATCTGCCTAGCATTGTTGTTGTTTTCCGCCGCGTGTTAGGTACAAACAGCTACGTGCAATCCTTTCACTTAACATTATAGCAACACAATTCCTAAGCATGGTTTAAATTAGTTTGAGGGAAACTAATATTAGAGGAGTAGTTTAATTATGACTTATGAGAAGTCAAGAATCCCAAAGGCTGGAAAATTCCTGCCTTTTTGCAAGCATCTACCACGTCTCTACTGCCCTCTGGATTGCTGGTGACAATAACAACCTCAACCCCCAGAATGCCCACTCACCACGGCCTAGAACAGAGGAGTCATGTACAATAATTTTCTCCTCAGAATGCCCACTCACCATCTCTTTGATTTCCTTCCAGAAATTCTCTGCCACCCCCTTTTTAACCCAAAGAAATCGCACATCGGCAGAACTCGGTTGCAAGAGAAATGAGGGGAAAACTGATATCCCCGAGCCAGTAGCTACCACTACTATTGTCACGATCCAAATCTCCCTCCATAAGGTATCGTGACGGCACCTCGTCTCTAACAGATTAACATTATAGAGTTACGTGTTTTAAAAAAAGTTTATATTGGTTAACACAGTATGCACGTGATCATGGGTAACTGTAATGTTAACTGATATAAGATGCACAGGTAAAGCACGCAATTAGGAAAATAATTATTAATGAGAAGGGTAAAATTAAAAAAAATAAAATATTAATTCTCTACCGACTTGCTAAAATGGACAAGTAAACAAAAAATTCTTCTTTTTTTTTTTAGCATATGAAGTACGAACAAAAATAAGTTGAAGGAGTAATATTTATTGCAAATATTTACATGCGAAAAAGAGAAGTTTTCAATGATAAATAGAAGAAAATATAAATTATGAGTCTTTAGGAGTTTCCTGCTTTTATAACAGATTAAGAATATAGATTTATGTGTTTTTTTTAAAAGTTTGTATTGATTGACATAGTATGCACGTACAACGCACATAGTTAGGAAATTCAAGAACTCAAGAATCTCATACAGGACCAAAATTAAGAATTCCCGACTTCTTGCATGAATCAACCATATCTTTTCTCTCTTCTCGATTATTGGTAACAATAACCACTTCAGTTTTTATTTCTTGGTTGGCTCAATACTAAATTCTGAAATATTTGGATGGTTAGAATAAAACACAATACGAACAAGCGCTTGTAAACAATAAACATGCCTTGATCAAGAAGCATGATTGACAATCTTGATGATGGCTTTGTTTTATGCTTCATTTCCTTAATTAGTAACTTTTTCACGTATGCTCAACTGAGGATCCAAAAGTGGCAATGGTGAAAACTGTCACGACCCTAATTCGCCCTCCGTGAACTGTCGTCATGGCACTTAGTCTCTACGACTAGGTAAGCCTAAATTATGCAGAAAATAAATAAAATTTGCGGAAGAAATAATTTAAAACCAACTAACATAATGAAACAATATTTAAAAATGCCGCCCGGCATAAACAATACAACTTCTCGAACTAACAACATTTCCCAAAACCCGGAAACCCATGAATCACAAGCTAAGAAATACTACATAGCTCTAACTCCGGAATGTCTAACAAGAACAGAAAGTACAGAAGGGGAATAGAAAGAGACTCCTCGGTCTGCGGACGCGGCAGATATACCTCGAAGTCGCTAGAACAGTCGCCTCGCCTCAGGGGTTATAGGAATGGATAGAAGTACCTGGATCTGCACATGAAAAACATGCACATGAAGGGCATGAGTACACCACAGCGGTACTCAGTAAGTGCCAAGCCTAACCTCGGTTGAGTAGTGACGAGGAAGGTCAGGGCCCTACTGAGATAAAAGAAAATACGAGATAAAACAATATAGAATAAGACAGTATAACTAAGTGCAACGGTAAGAGATAACCAAAATAGAAGAACAACGACAGATAATGACAGAAAGGAAAATACAATTCAATGCAGAGATAACAGCCGGGGGTCTACCAGGATCCCGTCATGTAGCCCCAAATGTAAATACTCAGTACAGGAGGAATCTACCGGGTGCAATCCCGTAGTTCCAATGTAAATGTGCAGGGGGATCTCCCGAAATATCGATCCGTAGTCCCAAATATAAATGTACAGGGGGATCTCCCGGAATACCGATCCGTAGTCCCAAATATAAATGTGCAGGGGGATCTCCCAGAATTCCGATCCATAGTCCCAAATATAAATATGCAGGGGATCTCCCGGAATATAATCCGTAGTCCCAAATATAAATATACAGGGGATCTCCCGGAATATAGTTCATAGTCTCAAAGTAAACACACAGCAACGACACGAAGAATACACACTTTATTTCAAGTTCCATATTAAGGTAAAGCATGTATTTCTAGCCTAGCATGTTGCACATAATCCAAATAAGGCATTTTGATCAAGTAAATCAATTAAGTCAATTAGACATGCTTCTCTAGACTAACAGCAGGCTTAAATTCCAAGTAGTGTAAACAAGAAAGGAAAAATACAACCAAGGCCATTTAACAAAAATAGGATTTTTAACCATTACCACAAGTACGCGCTCGTGACCTCACGTACAAGGCATTTCAATTACCACAATACAAATCCTAAGGGGAGAGTCCCCCACACAAGGTTAGACAAGCCACTTACCTCGAACCGGCTCAATAATCAATCCGAAACCACGTTCTTGCCACGAGTATTCGACTCCAAATGGCCCAAATCTATTCAATGCAATTGCATAATGTAAATAACACTTCCAGTAACTGATTCTACAATTAAATTCTAAGCAAATACGCGAAATTAGATAAAATGCCCAAAATGCCCCTCGGGCCCACGTCTCGAAATCGGGTAAAATTTAAATTTCTAGAATCCTCACGCTCTCATGAGTTCATTTATACCAAAATTATCCAAATTACATAATATTTCGGCCCTCAAATCCTCGAATCTATCCGAGAGGGTTTTCTAAACTTTTCCAACTAAATTCACAGATTTAATGCCAAAACATGTAATAGATTCGAGTAATCTAACCAAAATTAAGTTAAGAACACTTACCCCGTTGTTCTCTTCAAAAATCTCTCGAAAATCGCCTCTCCTCGAGCTCCAAATTGGTAAAAATGGAAAAATGGGGCGAAGTCCCATTTTCTGAACATAAAACATTCTGCCCATGGATTTTTGCATCTGCGGAAAATATACCGCATCTGCGGTCCCGCATCTGCGGAAAATATACCGCACCTGCGGTTCCGCTTCTGCGGAAAATATACTGCATCTACGGTCCCGCTTCTGCGGAAAATATACTGCATCTGCGGTTCCTGAAGAGATAGCCAAAATTTTGCTTCTGCGGCCGCATAGCCGCTTCTGCGGCGCCGCACCTGCGGAACCCAAACCGCAGGTGCGGTTATGATAGAACCAGCAGCTGAAGCTGCAACTTAAATTCTAAAATCTTTCCGTCAACCATCCAAAATCATCCCGAGGCCTCTGGGACCTCAACCAAAGGCACCAACAAGTCACAAAACACTATCCAAACTTGTACCAATCCTTAAAACACCCAAAACAACATCGAAACCTCGAATTGACCATGGATTCAAGCCTAAGAACTCCATAATTCTCAAAAATACGCTTTCGATCAAAAAGTCTATCAAACCTCGTCCGAATGACCTGAAATTTTGCACACACGTCACATTCAACATTACGGAGCTACTCCAACTTCCGGAATTCCATTCAGACCCTCAGATCAAAATCTCACTATCGAACCGGAAACTTCAAAATTCGACCTTTCGGCATTTCAAGCCTAAATTAGCTACGGACCTCCAAAATACAATCCGTCCACGCCCCTAAACCCGAAATCACCCAACGGAGCTAACGAAACCATCGGATTTCCATTCCGAGGCCGTATTCATACTGTTTCGACTATGGTCAACTTTCCAACACTTAAGCTCTTATTTAGGGACTAGGTGTCCCATAACTCTCCGAAACTCAAAATCGAACGTCCCGGCAAATCAAAATAGCAGAAATAAACTCGGGGGAAGCAATTAATAGGGGATCGGGGCGTTAATTATTAAGACGACCGGCCGGATCGTCACATCCCCCTACACTTAAACATTCGTTCGTCCTCGATCGAGCATAGAGACATACCTGAAGTAGTGAAAAGATGAGGGTAACGGCTGCGCATATCCTGCTCGGTCTCCCAGGTCGCCTCCTCGACCGGCTGACCCTGCCACTGAACCTTCACTGATGCAATTTCCTTTGACCTCAACTTTCTAACCTGCCTATCCAATATTGCCACTGGTTCCTCAACATAGGATAGATCCTTGTCCAGCTGGACTGAACTGAAATCCAACACGTGCGACGGATCACCGCGATACCTTCGGAGCATCGAAACATGAAATACCAGATGAACTCCTGCCAAGCTGGGAGGTAAGGCAAGCTCATAAGCAACCTCCCCAACACGCCTCAATATCTCGAAAGGGCCAATAAACCTCGGACTCTACTTCCCTTCTTCCCAAATATCATAATACCCTTCATAGGCGAAACCCAAAGCAGAACACGTTCTCCAACCATATAGGAAACATCACGAACCTTTCGGTCCGTATATCTCTTCTGTCTGGACTGGGCTCTACAGAGTCTATCCTGAATCACCTTAACCTTCTCCAAAGCATCCTGGACTAAGTCTGTGCCCAATAATCTAGCCTCACCCGACTCAAACCAACCCACCGGAGATCTACATCGCCTACCATATAAGGCCTCGTACGGCGCCATCTGAATGCTGGACTAATAGCTGTTGTTGTAGGCAAACTCCGCTAATGGCAGGAATTGATCCCAAGAACCTCCAAACTCAATCACACACGCACGGAGCATATCCTCAAGAATCTGAATAGTGCGCTCGGACTGTCCGTCTGTCTGAGGGTGAAATGCTATGCTCAACTCCACCCGAGTACCCAACTCCTGTTGTACGACTCTCTAGAATCGTGATGTGAACTGAGTACCTCTGTCTGAAATGATAGAAACTGGAATACCATGCAGACGAACAATCTCCCAGATATAAATCTCCGCCAACCGCTCCGAGGAATAGGTAGTACACACCGGGATGAAATGCGCGGACTTGGTCAGCCGATCCACAATAACCCAAATGGCATCGAACTTCTTCGAAGTCCGTGGGAGCCTAGATACGAAGTCCATGGTGATCCGCTCCCACTTTCACTCCAGAATCTCTATCTGCTGAAGCAATCCGCACCGAGCTACAAAGCCAACTATATCCTTCTTCATCCGTCTCCACCAGTAGTACTGCCTCAAATCTTGATACATCTTCGCGGCACCCGGATGAATGGAATACCGCAAACTATGGGCCTCCTCTAGAATCACCTCCCGAAGCCCATCAACATTGGGTGCACAAACGCAACCCTGCATCCTCAATACTCCATCATCACCAATAGTCACATCTCGGGCATCGCCATGTAACACTTTGTCCTTGAGGACAAGAAAATGAGGGTCATCAAACTGACGCTCCAGGATACGCTAAAATAAGGAAGACCGAGAGACCACACAAGCTAGAACCCGACTGGGCTCGGAAAGATCCAATCTCACAAGCTAGCTGGCTAAGGCCTGAACATCCATCGCCATAGGCCTCTCTGCTGCTGGTAAATAAGCCAAACTCCCCAAACTCTCTGCCCGGCGGCTCAAAGCATCAGCCACTACATTGGCCTTGCCCGGGTGATACAAGATAGTGATGTCATAATCCTTCAGCAGCTCTAGCCATCTCCTCTGACACAAACTAAGGTCCTTCTGCTTGAACAGATGCTACAAACTTCGGTGATCAGTATATATCTCACAAGGCACATCGTACAAGTAATGACGCCAAATCTTCAATGCATGAACAATGGCAGCTAACTCAAGATCCTGGACAGGATAATTCTTCTCATGTACCTTCAATTGTCTGGACGCGTAGGCAATCACCCTACCGTCCTGCATCAATACCGCTCCAAGGCCAATCCTCGAGGCATCACAATAGACAGTATAAGACCCCGAACCTGTAGGCAATATCAAAACCGGGGCTGTAGTCAAAGCTGTCTTGAGCTTCTGAAAGCTCGCCTCGCACTCTTCCGTCCACTGGAACGGAGCACCCTTCTGGGTCAATCTGGTCATAGGGGATGCACTCGATGAAAACCCCTCCACAAAACGACGGTAGTAACCCGCCAAGCCAAGGAAACTGTGGATCTCTGTAGCTGAGGATGGTCTGGGCCAACTCTGCACGGCCTCTATCTTCTGCGGATCCACCTGAATACCCTCACTCGATACCACGTGGCATAGGAATGCCACTGAATCCAACCAAAACTCACATTTTGGGAACTTAGCATATAACTTCTTCTCTCTCAGAGTCTGAAGCACAGTCCTCAGATGTTGCTCATGATCTTCCCGACTCCGGGAATACACCAGAACATCATCAATAAAGACAATGACAAATGAGTCGAGATATGGCCGAAATATACTGTGCATCAAATGCATAAAGGCTGCTGGGGCATTGGTCAGCCCATATGACATAACAAGGAACTCATAATGACCATACCGAGTCCTGAAAGCAGTTTTCGGGATATCTGGCTCCCGAATCTTCAACTGATGATAACCTGAGCGCAAATCAATCTTAGAAAACACCCGTGCGCCCTGAAGCTGGTCAAACAGATCATCAATACGAGGCAAAGGATAACGGTTCTTCATTGTAACTTTGTTCAACTGGCGATAATCAATACACATACGCATAGAACCATCCTTTTTCTTCACAAACAAGACAGGAGCACCCCAAGGTGATACACTGGGCCGAATAAAACCCTTATCAAGCAATTCCTGTAACTGATCCTTCAACTCCTTCAATTGAGGAAGAGCCATATGATACGGAGGAATAGAAATAGGTTGAGTGCCCGGCAACAGATCAATGCCAAATTCAATATCTCTATCGGGTGGCATGCCCGGAAGGTCAACTGGAAAGACATCAAAGAAATCCCGCACTACTGGGACTGAATCAACGGAAGGGGTATCAATACTGACATCTCTCACATAAGCTAAATACGTGTTACACCCCTTCTTAACCATACCCTGGGCCTTAAGGAAAGAAATAACTCTACTGGGAGTGTGATCTAAAGCACCCCTCCACTCAACACGCGGGTATACCTGGCATAGCCAGCGTTACGATTTTGGCGTGACAATCAAGAATAGCATAATAGGGCGACAGCCAGTCCATGCCCAAGATAATATCAAAATCTACCATGCTGAGCAACAATAAATCGGCTCTGGTCTCAAAACCACAAAGAGTAACCACACATGATCGATAAACGCGGTCAACAATAAGAGAATCTCTCACAGGAGTAGAAACGTAAACAGGGGAACTCAAAGAATCCTGAGATACACCCAAATGCGGAGCAAAATAAGAGGACACATAAGAATAAGTGAAGCCTGGATCGAATAGAACCGATGCATCTCTGTGACAAACCAGTATAGTACCTGTGATGACAGAATCGGAGGCAACAGCCTCGGTACGGGCAGGAAGGGCATAGTATCTGGCTTGGCCTCCCCCTCTAGGGCGACCTCTACCTCCCCGACCTCCACATCTAACTGGCTGAGCAGGGGGGGTAGTAACTGGAGCTGTAACCATAGCCTGAGAACTTTGCGGGGCACGCTGTGACTGAGAAGTCTGTGATGGTGCACCCCTCCTAAGTCTAGGGCAATCCCTCACCATATAGCATGTCACCACACTCAAAACAAGCTCTAGGAGGACGTGGTGGCTGTGACTGGTTCGGGCTAGGTCTACTTGACTGACCTCTGAAAGCACCCCGCGCAGGAGGCGCACTAGAAATCGGAGGTGCATAATAAGGCTCCTGAGATATAGGAGGAGCTGGGATACCACTGGCTGCTAGAAGAGTTGAATGAACAGGGCGACTTGTATAACCCCTACCTTGGCGACCTGCAGCTGGGGCACGGGCACCGGAATAATAGCCTGACTCTTGAGACCTCTTGGCCTCCCTCTCCTCTCTCTCCCTAGCATGCATACCATCAATCCTCCTAGCAATGTTCACCACCTGCTGATAATGAATATCCATCTCTAACTCACGAGCCATGCTAGACCTGATGCTGGGAATAAGTCCTTCAATAAACCGGCGAACCTTCTCGCGAACAGTGGAAACCAAGGCTGGTGCATGCCTAGCCAAACTAGTGTAACGGACTGCATACTCAGAGACAGTCATATCACCCTGGCGCAAGTGTTCAAACTCTGCGCGCCATGCGTCCCTAAGGCTCTGAGGAACATACTCTCTCAGGAACAGATCTGAAAACTGAGTCCAAGTCAGGGAAGCTGCCTCATCCGGACTGTCTAACTCATAAGTGCGCCACCACTCATAGGCAGCTCCTCGAAGCTGGAAAGTAGTGAAAGAAACCCCACTCGATCCTGAGATACCCATAGTACGAAGAATGCGGTGGAACTCATCCAGAATTCCCAGAACATCATCTAATGCTAAACCATAGAAGACAGGAGGCTTATACTTCTTGAACCTCTCAAGCCTCCGTTGCTCATCCTCAGAAGCTGCTGCCCTATCCTCGGGCTGATCTGAAACTATGGGTTGTACCAGAATAATATCTGGGACCTGCTCAACATGCACTCGCTGCTCAGGAGTGCGGGCGGCGGGAGTTTGTGCTCCTCCCCCGGCCTGGGATGTAGCTGTAGCAAGGGGAAGCAACCCTGCCTGAGCTAAAGTGGTGTACATGCTCATGAACTGTGCCAGAGTCTCCTGAAGTGCTGGCGTTGTAGTAGCAGCAGGTGTATCAGGTGTCTGGGCTCCGGCTGGAACTGCTGGTGGTACCTCGATAGCAGCTCGCGCGGGTGCTCTGGCTGCACCGTGTGCGCGTCCTCGACCTCTACCGCGGCCCCGGCCTCTAACGGCTGCAGTAGGGGCGCGAGTGCTTGATCATCTCGAGTAGCACGTGTCCTCACCATTTGTGAGAGAATAGAAGGCAAAAGTTTAGAATTGTGATGTCAAAAATCTCGCACGACAAGGAAATCAATGAAATGGAATTTTCCTAACAATTACATAGCCTCTCGTAGATAAGTACAGACGTCTCCGTACCGATCAGCGAGACTCTAATAAACCGGCTTGTGATTCATGACTCCTATGAACCTAGAGCTCTGATACCAACCTGTCACGACCCCAATTCGCCCTCCGTGAACTGTCGTGATGGCACCTAGTCTCTACGACTAGGTAATCCTAAATTATGCAGAAAAAAAACAAAATTTGCGGAAGAAATAATTTAAAACCAACTAACATAATGAAACAATATTTAAAAATTCCGCCCGGCATAAACAATACAACTTCTCAAACTAACAACACTTCCCAAAACCCGGAAACCCATGAATCACAAGCTAAGAAATACCACATAGCTCTAACTCCGGAATGTCTAACAAGAACAGAAAGTACAGAAGGGCTAAATACTAATTGCAGGAATAAAAAGGGACTCCTCGGTCTGCGGACGCAGCAGATATACCTCGAAGTCGCTAGAACAGTCGCCTCGCCTCAGGGGTTATAGGACTGGATAGAAGTACCTGAATCTGCACATGAAAAACATGCACAGGAAGGGTATGAGTACACCACAGCGGTACTCAGTAAGTGTCAAGCCTAACCTCGGTTGAGTAGTGACGAGGAAGGTCAGGGCCCTACTGAGATAAAAGAAAATACGAGATAAAACAATATAGAATAAGACAGTATAACTGAGTGCAACAGTAAGAGATAACCAAAATAGAAGAACAACAACAACTAGAACAACGACAAATAATGACAGAAAGGAAAATACAATTCAATGCAGAGATAACAGCCGGGGGTCTACCAGGATCCCGTCCTGTAGCCCCAAATGTAAATACTCAGTACAGGGGGGATCTACCGGGTGCAGTCCCGTAGTTCTAATGTAAATGTGCAGGGGGATCTCCCGGAATATCGATCCGTAGTCCCAAATATAAATGAATAGGGGGATCTCCCGGAATACCGATCCGTAGTCCCAAATATAAATGTGCAAGGGGATCTCCCGGAATACCGATCCGTAGTCCCAAATATAAATGTGCAGGGGATCTCCCGGAATATAATCTGTAGTCCCAAATATAAATGTATAGGGGATCTCCCGGAATATAATCCGTAGTCCCAAAGGAAACACACAGCAACGACACGAAGAATACACAATTTATTTCAAGTTCCATATTAAGGTAAAGCATATATTTCTAGCATAGCATGTTGCACATAATCCAAATAAGGCATTTTCATCAAGTAAATCAATTAAGTCAATTAGACATGTTTCTCTAGACTAACAGCAGGCTTAAATTCCAAATAGTGTAAACAAGAAAGGAAAAATACAACCAAGGCCATTTAACAAAAATAGGATTTTCAACCATTAGCACAAGTACGCGCTCGTCACCTCACATACAAGGCATTTCAATTACCACAATACAAATCCTAAGGGGAGAGTCCCTCACACAAGGTTAGACAAGCCACTTACCTTGAACCGGCTCAATAATCAATCCGAAACCACGTTCTTGCCACGAGTATTCGACTCCAAATGGCCCAAATCTATTCAATGCAATTGCATAATGTAAATAACACTTCAAGTAACTGATTCTACAATTAAATTCTAAGCAAATACGCAAAATTAGGTAAAATAACCAAAATGCCCCTCGGGCCCACGTCTCGGAATCGGGTAAAATTTATATTTCTAGAATCCTCACGCTCTCACGAGTTTATTTATACCAAAATTATCCAAATCCCATAATATTTCGGCCCTCAAATCCTCGAATTTATCCGAGAGGGTTTTCTAAACTTTTCCAACTAAATTCACAGATTTAATGCTAAAACTTGTAATAGATTCGAGTAATCTAACCAAAATTAAGTTAAGAACACTTACCCCGTTGTTCTCTCCGAAAATCTCTCGAAGATCGCCTCTCCTCGAGCTCCAAATTGGTAAAAATGGAAAAATGGGGCGAAGTCCCATTTTCTGAACTTAAAACATTCTGCCAATGGATTTTCGCATCTACGGAAAATATACCGCATCTGCGGAAAATATACCGCATCTGTGGTCCCGCTTCTGCGAAAAATATACCGCATCTGCGGTCCCGCTTCTGCGGAAAATATACCGCATCTGTGGTTCCTGAAGAGATGGCCAAAATTTTGCTTCTACGGCACCGCACTTGCGGAACCCAAACCGCAGGTGCGGTTATGACAGAACCAGCAGCTGAAGCTGCAACTTAAATTCCAAAATCTTTCCGTCAACCATCCAAAATCATCCCGAGGCCTCCGGGACCTCAACCAAAGGCACCAACAAGTCACAACACACTATCCAAACTTGTACCAATCCTTAAAACACCCAAAACAACATCGAAACCTCGAATTAACCATGGATTCAAGCCTATGAACGCCATAATTCTCAAAAATACGCTTTCGATCAAAAAGTCTATCAAACCTCGTCCGAATGACCTGAAATTTTTCACACACGTCACATTCAACATTACGGAGCTACTCCAACTTCCGGAATTCCATTCCGACCCTCGGATCAAAATCTCACTATCGAACCGAAAACTTCAAAATTCGACCTTTCGGCATTTCAAGCCTAAATTAGCTACGGACCTCCAAAATACAATCCGTCCACGCCCCTAAACCCGAAATCACCTAACGGAGCTAACGGAACCATCGGATTTCCATTCCGAGGCCGTCTTCATACTGTTCCGACTACGGTCAACTTTCCAACACTTAAGCTCTTATTTAGGGACTAGGTGTCCCCATAACTCTCCGAAACTCAAAACCGAACGTCCCGGCAAATCAAAATAGCAGAAATAAACTCGGGAAAAGCAATTAATAGAGGATCAGGGCGTTAATTGTTAAGACGACCGGCCGGGTCGTCACAAAAACCCCACTTGAAGTGGAGATGGTAATGATTTCACTATCTCTTGCTCGCCTTCTTCAATGTCTGCAGCTAGAGTAATATCATCATCTCCATCTAGATAATAGAAATGGCAGCTCGTTGGTCATTGCATGAAAGTTGAAGACGAGGTTAGTGGTTTAGGGACAACAAATGGACCATGATGTTGTTGAATCCCAAAAGATACACCTCTGCAGCTTGAGAATCGCTCCTACCTTTTTCCCTCGGTTTTCATAATTTTCACTCACAAAAAGGAATTAGTAGTAGTATTTTTTCAGGTAGAAGAAGCTAGCGAACAAAGATGCTGCTATGAAATGGGATGTTATAAAAGATCAATGTATTTTGAGGAAAATTCATTTGTAGTCGGCAGGCAGAAACAATTGCCATTCGCTAGTCATAAATTGCTCATTTTCAAACAATATTAAATCATTTTGAATTCAAGTTTTATTTTAGTATAATAATGTTGTACTTAAAATTTGATAGATTGTTGCATTTTTTCATGTCAATTTCCTTACAACAATTCTTCTTCATATGAATAATAAACTGAAAACCTACGTAGAAACTAGTATAATTATATATAATTGGCAGAATAGCTTAAATGGTACTTATACTTGTGCCACTTTGTTATGCCGGTCCCCAAACTTATCACTTTGCCAATTGAACACTTACACTCGTTCAAATCGTGTATAATAAATGCTTATGACAGGAGCTAGCAGTGCGTTAATACAATCTCTTACACGTAGGACGCCAAGTCATTACTAGTGCCACATAGGAAAATAAACTATTGAAAAAAGGACTGGCCACCCTACACAAATACCGAACCCATAGAAAAGAGATACAGTGGGTTCTTTCAATGGAATTTCGAAAATTCTCAACAAACAAGCCTTTGAATCTCCTCCCCAAAATTCGATTAAAGATCCAAATAGCGAAACACAACAAAAATACTCAAAACAGATCCATTCGTCAACCTAAAGAGTCATCGGAAACAGACCAGCTTTCACCTACAAAGCTTCTTCGCAACCAACACTCCACCATCGTGCCACCAATCAACCAACAAAAAAAGAACCTGCCATAAAAAATGACTACCCAAAAGACCAACATCACCCAAAACAATCTAAAATTTTGCTACATGAAAACGAACCGAAAATAAGTTTCACCGGCAATCTTTTTCCAGTATTTCTATTTCTTCTCTTTCCAAAGGCTATGTTCCAAAGTAAGGGAATGGGGATGTGAGAAAATACAAACAACAACAACAACAATCCAGTATAATCCCACTTAGTGGGGTCTGGGGAGGGTAGTGTGTACGCAGACCTTACCCCTACCCTGGGGTAGAGAGGCTGTTTCCAAATAGACCCTCGGCATCCTTCCCTCCAAGAACTTCCCACCTTGCTCTTGGGGAGACTCGAACTCACAACATCTTGGTTGGAAGTGGAGGTTGCTTACCATCAGAGCAACCCCATCTTGGTTGAAAATAATTCCCCAAAAATTGTTGCTAATCTAATAGAGGTTTTGGATCTATGGTGGATGCAGATGTGAAGAGAAGGGCTGTGTTGTTGGGGGTGTTGGGTTAAAACGGGGGAAGAGGAGTAATGTGAAGAAGGGATGGAGATAGCGAAAAAGTTGGGGGGGGGGGGAGAGGGTTGGTGGGCGGCAAAACTAAGAGAAGCAGAAACGCCATTAAAGAGCTTAGGCATCTTCATTCATTCTTTTCTAATTGCGAACCCAGCAGGTCTGGGAATTGCGAAAATTTAGTTCGCATTTGCGAACATGAAGAAAAGTGGAAGGTTCGCATTTGCGATTGAACTCTTCGCATTTGCGAAGGCTGGGCTCATGGGCAGGCATCGCATTTGCGATGAATTACTTCGCATTTGCGAAGATTGCTGCCCAGGGGAAGGATCGCATTTGCGATGGGAAGCTCGCAATTGCGAGTTCGCTTTTGCGAAAGCTGGCTTCGCATTTGTGAAGCCTGCAAAACTGAAGGATACCAGATTTTTCAAAGTGCCAAAGAGCGGGTGGAATTTCAAAGAAAGATGAGATGCCTCTCAATACCATCCTTGAGGTTGATATTTTCGATGTATGGGGCATTGATTTTATGGGCCCGTTTGTTAATTCGTGTGGGAACACATACATTCTTGTGGCGGTGGACTATGTTTCAAAGTGGGTTGAAGCCGTGGCTTTACCCAACAATGAGGCCCGAAGTGTTGTTGCATTTCTCAAGAAGAGCATTTTTACAAGGTTTGGTACTCCTAGAGCAATCATAAGTGATGGGGGGTCTCATTTTTGCAATAGAGCTTTTGACACTTTGCTTTCAAAGTATGGTGTCAATCACAAAGTTTCTACCCCCTATCATCCTCAAGCAAGTGGACAAGTTGAAGTCTCCAACAGGGAAATCAAAAGCATATTGTCAAACACGGTCAATGCAAATAGGACCGATTGGTCAAAGAAGTTGGATGACGCTCTATGGGCTTATAGGACTGCTTACAAGACTCTGATTGGTATGTCTCCGTACCGGTTGGTGTTTGGGAAAGCATGCCATCTACCGGTTGAGTTAGAGCACAAGGCCATGTGGGCCTTGAGGAAGTTGAACCTTGAGTGGGATGTAGCTGCTAATCTTCAGGTGGAGCAACTCAATGAGCTTGATGAATTTAGATCCCATGCCTACTCTAGTTCGTCCCTGTATAAGGATAAAATGAAATACCTTCACGACAAGTATACTCGGGGCAAAGAATTCAAGGTGGGGGATTTGGTGCTCTTATTCAACTCTCGGCTAAGGTTGTTCCCGGGAAAGCTCAAGTCAAAATGGAGCGGGCCGTTTGAAGTAGTGTGTGTGACCCCGTTTGGTGCTATTGATTTGAAGAACAAAAATGGTGAAGTTTTTAGAGTGAATGGGCACCGGGTCAAGCATTATCTTGGGAAAATTGATGACAGCTACGTGGTGGCACTTCTTCATTTCAAATGATGTGATGGTAACCTGCGTCGTACCGCGACGTTAAATCAGGCGCTTCTTGGGAGGCAACCCATGTGTTTTTCTTCTTGTTTTCTTTGATTTTCTTTGTAGTATAGGATTGATTTTTGGGATAACTGGTTGTGAGATGTTACAGGGTTGTGTTGATGCAGTGCAAGACATAGTGGAAGAAATGCACAGGTCTCTAAAGTTTCCAGTGCGGCCGCACTACATTCTGTGCGGACCGCACTGGTGAAGGGTAAAGTGAGACCTCTCTGAAGTTTCCCACTGTGGCCGCATTACATTTTGTGCGGTCCGCAGTGGACCACTGCGGCCGCAGTCCATTTTGTGCGGACCGCAGTGGGGTGCCAAGGTGAAGTTGAACAAAGCTGTGCAGTGCGGACCGCGGTCCATTTTGTACAGTCCGCACTGGTTGGTGAGAATGGGCCCTAGGGCTTTTCTATAAATAGTCCCTGAGGGCCTCCTTTTACCCTTTTCGCACTATTAACTCTCAGAGCCTTAAAAACACTGTTCACTTGCTCATTTACTCGTAATTGATTGCTTGAAATTGTTAGCATCCGTGTCATCTTACATCTGGTAACCTAATTTCTCTTTCATTGCTTTAATTTTGTTAGTTTTCCTTTATTTTTCTTGTTTTTCTCGTCTAGTTTTATATAATGTCCGTGTTTTCTTCAATTAAGTAGGTTAGGGTTGTTAATCTTTTAATTAGATTAGAATTAGTTAATTAAATACTCTGGGTAATCATGTAGATACAAGACTTGGGTGTTAGTTAAGCTTCAAATTGAAAATTTATGAAACCCTAACTCAGTGCCAAAACTGGGCACTCAGTGCGGACCGCGGTCGTTTCTGTGCGGTCCATGGTGCTCTTGTGCGATCTACATTAACATTTTGTGCGGACCGCACTAATGAATTCTGGGAAGCTGAACTTTGGGCATCACGGCCGCACTACATTTTGTGCGGGCCGCACTGGCCCCTGTGCGGCCGCACTGCCGTTTTGTGCGGTCCGCACTGTCAAGATACAGAGGGTGGATATTCTAAGCCCCACCCCTGTGCGGACCGTATCAAGCCTCAAATCACATGATTTCTTCCAACTTTTCATAAAACACAAATTTTCCATTTTTAAGTCCGAAACACGTCAAATGACGTCCGTTTCCAACCAAACTTTACAGAAAGCGCTTACATCACATATAAGACTTGTACCGGGCGTCGGAACCAAAATACGAGCCCGATACCATAGTCTTCTGATCAAATTTCCTTTCCATTTTCCTTAATTAATTTTAGAAAACAATTTCACACAAAAATTCATTTCTCGGGCTTGGGATCTCGGAATTCAATTCCGGGCATACGCCCAAGTCTCATATTTTTCTACGGACCCTCCGGGACCGTCAAATCACGGGTCCGGGTCCGTTTACCCAAAATGTTGACCAAAGTCAACTTTAACCATATTAATATCAAAATTCATCAATTTTTACACAGAATTCATATTTAAGCTTTCCGGCAACGCGCCCGGACTGCGCACGCAAATCAAGGCAAGTAAAAAAAATGAGGTTTTCAAGGCCTCGGAAGCACGGAATGAAAGGGAAAATAGGTGATGACCCTTTGGGTCGTCACATTCTCTACCTATAAAACAACCGTTCGTCCTCGAACGGACAAAAGAAAGAAGTACCTGAGTCGGGAAATAGATGGGGATAACGGCTCCGCATATCAGACTCGGACTCCCAGGTCGATGCCTCAGGAGGCTGACCTCTCCACTGAACTCGCACTGAAGGAAAACTCTTCGACCTCAACTGTCGAACCTGCCGGTCTAGAATAGCTACCGGCTCCTCCTCATAAGACAGATCCTGGTCCAACTGGACAGTGCTGAAATCTAACACGTGGGCTAGATCGCGGTGATACCTCCGAAGCATGGACACATGAAACACTGGATGCACGGCAAGCTAGGCGGCAAGGCAAGTCTATAAGCCACCTCTCCCACTCGATCAAGGATCTCAAAGGGGCCAATGAACCTAGGGCTAAGCTTGCCCTTCTTCCCAAATCTCATCACGCCCTTCATAGGCGACACTTGGAGCAAGACCCGCTCACCAACCATGAAAGCTACATCCCGAACCTTACGATCTGCATAACTTTTTTTCCGCGACTGAGCCGAACGAAGCCAGTCCTGAATGATCTTGACCTTATCTAAGGCCTCCTGAACTAAATCTGTACCCAATAACCGAGCCTCTCTCGGCTCAAACCATCCCACTGGAGACCGACATCGCCTACCATACAACGCCTCATATGGAGCCATCTGAATGCTGGACTGGTAGCTATTGTTGTAGGCAAACTCCGCTAAAGGAAAGAACTGATCCCACGAACCTCCAAAGTCTATAACACAATATCCTCCAATATCTGAATAGTCCGCTCGGACTGTCCGTCTGTCTGAGGATGGAATGCTGTGCTCAACTCAACCTGGGTGCCCAACTCTCGCTGAACTGCTCTCTAGAAGCGCGAGGTAAACTGCATACCCCGGTCCGAAATGATAGATACCGGCACCCCATGAAGGCGAACAATCTCTCTGATGTAGATCTCGGCTAACCTCTCGGATGAATAAGTGGTTGCAACAGGAACAAAATGCGCTGACTTGGTCAGCCTATCAACAATAACCCATATCGCATCGAACTTCTTCCGAGTCAACGGAAGTCCAGTAACAAAATCCATGGTAACCCTCTCCCACTTCCACTCGGGAAGCTCAATCCTCTGAAACAATCCACCAGGCCTCTGATGCTCATACTTAACCTGCTGACAGTTCAAACATCGAGCCACATATGCAACAATATCCTTCTTCATCCTACGCCACCAATAATGCTGCCTCAGATCCTGATACATCTTTGCGGCGCCCGGGTGAATAGAATACCGAGAACTATAGGCCTCCGCTAAGATCAACTCTCGAATCCCATCGACATTGGGCACACAAACTCGCCCCTGCAATCTCAAAACACCATCATCATCTAAGGTCACCTTCGTGGCACCTCCACGCTGCACCGTGTCTCTCAGGACACACAAATAGGGGTCATCAAACTGCCGATCACGGATACGCTCCAATAATGAAGAACGAGCAACCGTGCAAGCTAACACTCTGCTGGGCTCAGAAATATCCAACCTCACAAATCGATTGGCCAAGGCCTGAATATCCAAAGCAAGCGGTCTCTGGCTGACCGGAATATAAGCAAGACTACCCATGCTGGCGGACTTCCTACTCAATGCATCGGCCACCACATTGGCTTTCCCCGGGTGGTACAAAATAGTAACATCATAATCTTTCAATAAATCCAACCACCTCCTCTGCCTCAAATTCAACTCCTTTTGCTTGAACAAGTACTGAAGACTCTTGTGATCAGTGTACACCTCACACGTCACACCATAAAGATAATGCCTCCAAATCTTCAAAGCATGAACAATGGCTGCCAACTCTAGATCATGAACCGGATAATTCTTCTCGTGGATCTTCAACTGCCTCGAAGCATAGGCAATGACTTTGCCATCCTGCATCAATACTGCACCAAGCCCAATACGGGAAGCATCACAATAGACTGTATAAGGCCCTGAACCTGTGGGCAAAACCAACACCGGTGCCGTAGTCAGAGCTGTCTTGAGCTTCTGAAAGCTCGCCTCACGCTCATCCGACCATTTGAACTGGGCACCCTTCTGGGTCAACCTGGTCATCGGGGCTGCAATAGATGAAAACCCCTCCACGAACCGATGATAGTAGCCTGCTAACCCCAAGAAACTCCGAATCTCCGAAGCTGATGCTGGTTGAGGCCAGTTCTTGACTGCCTCAATCTTCTTCGGGTCCACCTGAATACCCTCTGCTGATACAACGTGACCCAGAAATGCAACCGAACTCAACCAGAACTCACACTTGGAGAACTTGGCATATAACTGACTATCCCTCAGAGTCTGAAGAACCACCCTAAGGTGCTGCTCGTGATCCTCCTGGCTGCGGGAGTACACCAAAATATCATCAATAAAGACTATCACGAACATGTCCAAATATGGCCTGAACACTCGGTTCATCAACTCCATGAATGCTGCTGGGGCATTGGTCAACCCAAACGATATGACCAGGAACTCATAATGCCCGTACCGAGTGCGGAATACTATCTTAGGGACATCAGACGCCCTAATCCTCAACTGGTGGTAGCCAGATCTCAAGTCTATCTTTGAAAACACCTTCGCACCCTGAAGCTGGTCGAACAAATCGTCAATCCTCGGTAGTGGATACTTGTTCTGTATCGTCACTTTGTTCAGTTGCCGGTAATCAATGCACATCCTCATCGAACCATCCTTTTTCTTCACAAATAACACCGGCGCACCCCAAGGAGAAACACTGGGTCTAGTGAAACCCTTCTCCAGCAAATCCTGCAACTGATCCTTTAACTCCTTCAACTCTGGCGGGGCCATGCGATACGGCGAGATAGAAATGGGCTGAGTGCCCGGCGCCAGATCAATACAAAAATCAATATCCTTGTCCGGCGGCATACCCGGCAGGTCTGAAGGGAAAACCTCGGGGAACTCCCGAACAATAGGAACAGAATCAATAGAAGGGACCTCTACGCTGGAATCGCGAACATACGCCAGATAAGCTAAACACCCCTTCTCGACCATGCGTCGAGCCTTCACATATGAAATAACTCTGTGGGTGGTATGCCCTGGGGTCCCTTTCCACTCCAAACGGGGCAAATATGGCAAAGCCAAGGTCACGTTCTTGGCGTGACAATCTAAGATAGCATGATACGGGGACAACCAATCCATCCCTAATATAACATCGAAATCCACCATGTCTAAGGGCAATAAATCAACACAGGTCTCAAGACCCTCAAACACTACCACACAGGAATGATGAACTCGGTCGACCACTATAGAATCACCCACCGGTGGAGATACATATACAGGAACACCCAAGGCATCACTAGGCATAACCAAGTATGGTGCAACATAGGACGACACATACGAATACGTGGACCCAGGGTCAAATAGCACTGAAGCATCCCTATCACAGACCAGAATAGTACCTGTAATGACTGCATCTGAAGACTCAGCCTCTGGCCTGGCTGGAAGAGCATAACACCGGGGCTGGGCCCAACCTCCCTGAATCATATCTCTGGGACGATCGGCTGCTGGCTGGCCTCTACATCTGGCGGTCCGAGCTCTACCTCTATGATCTCTACCTCCACCTCTATGGCCTCTACCCCCACCTCTAGCTGGCTGGGCAGGCTGTGGATCACCTGATGCCTGTATCATAGGACGAGGACCCTACTGCTGAGAGCTGTCAGAAGCTCGAGGGCAATACCTGGCAATGTGCCTCGTGTCGCCACACGTGAAACAAGCCCTCGGCTGCTGAGAATAATGGAGTGGTGGTGCGCTGATAGGTGCTGATGGTGAACTGAAAAGCTGCTGGTCAGAATACTGCGGCTGAGAGCCACGACCACCTGAAGTACCATGTGAGACCTGTAGGGCTGACTGAAAGGGCCTCAGAGGATGGCCTCTACCATAAGAATCCCCACCTCCAGATGAGGTACCAGTGAACCTACCTACATGATGGGGCCTCTTATCTGACCCATGACCACCTCCCCGTGCAAGAGCCATCTCAACTCTACGGGCCGCGTTGGCCGCCTCCTGAAATGAAATCTCACTCCCGGCTCCCATAGCCATCTGGAGACGGATCGGCTGGATCAACCCATCAATAAACCTCCGCACCCTCTCTCTCTCGGTGGGGAGTATCACAATAGCATGGCGAGCTAGATCAATGAACCGGGTCTCATACTGCGTGACTGTCATAGAGCCCTGCTGGAGGCCCTCGAACTGCCTGCGAAGAGCCTCTTCGCTGAGTAACTGGGAGAAACTTCTCCAAAAACAACTCTGCAAACTGGTCCCAAGTCAATGATGGCGACCCTGCTGGTCTGGATAAACAATAGTCTCTCCACCAAGTCTTGGCGGATCCAGATAGACGAAAGGTGGCGAAGTCGACCCCATTGGTATCCACAATACCCATAGTCCGAAGAACCTCATGGCAGCTAATATAAGAAATCCTGGGGGTCCTCTGAAGAAGCACCGCTGAATGTGGTGGTGAAGAGCTTGGTGAACCTATCCAGTCTCCACAAAGCATCTGCTGACATAGCCGCTCCATCGCCGGTCTGAGTCACAATACCCGGCTGAACTGCCACAGCTGGCTGAACCACTGGAACCTGAATCTGGGGAGCTACCTGCTCCGGAGTACGTGTAGCTGGAGTCCGAACTCCTCCTCCAGCCTGAGAAGTGGCTGGTGCTACTGGAAGCAAATCCGCTCTAGTGACGCTCTCCACAAAGCCTACCAATCTGACCAAAGCGTCCTGAAGAACTGGGGTGGCTATGAACCCCTCCAGGACCTGAGCTGGGACCACCGGAGCTGTTGGGGCTGGAACCTCCTCATCATAATCAACATGAGGCTCCACCTCTGGGACTGTTGCTCGGGGCTGAGCTCTGCCCCTGCCTCAGCCCCTGGCACGGCCTCGGCCTCGCCGTCTGCCCCTCGTAGGAACTGTTGCTGGGGGTTCGGGCTGCTGCGCGGTAGAAGAGGAAGCACGTGTTCTCGCCATCTGTGAAAGAACAGAGTAGAAAGACAATCAGTATTTGGGAAACAGAATCGCACGATAAGAAAGAACAAGAGTGAAGTTTTCCTAAATCTGCAGCCTCTGGGGGACAAATACAGGCGTCTCCGTACCGATCCCTCAGACTCTACCGAGTTTGTCCGTGAGTTGTGAGACCTATGTAACCTAGTGCTCTGATACCAACTTGTCACGACCCGGATTTCCCACCGTCGGGAGTCGTGATGGCGCCTACTATTAGGAGCTAGGCAAGCCAATTAATTATTAACCTTTTTGGCAACATCGACAATACTAAGGCAATGAGACATTTAATATAAAAGCGAAAATTTTAAATATAAATGAACTGAAAACAAGTGCGGAAATTCAATTACAACCTCTACCCAAGACTGGAGTCACTAACTCACGAACGCCTATAGAATACTAAAAACAGAGTCTGAATAAAATACAATACTCTTTGTTCCGGTACAAGGACAACAAACGTAATAAGGATAGAAGAGACTCCGGGCCATGCGGACGTCGGCAAGGCTACCTCGGGATCTCTGGACTGAAGTCAGCTCCCAAATGCTCCTACTGCTGTCCAAAAAATGCTGCTCCGGTACTGTGATCTGTGCAAAAAGATGCACAGAGTGTAGCATCAGCACAACCGACCCCATGTGCTGGTAAGTCCCTAGCCTAACCCCGGCGAAGTAGTGACGAGGCTAGACCAGACTACCGGATAAACCCGTGCAGATATATATGTACAAGTACAACAAAATAATAGCGGAAAATAAGCAATTAAAGCTGGGAAGGGGAAACATGCTTATGGGGAAGCAGATAAAACAGAATATCAGGAATAACAGAAGAAACTACATCTGATATCTTCTAACACAGAATAAAGGAAAACGAACCACTTTCACTTATTTCAATTTCCTCTCATTGCAGGCGTGCATCACGATCCCATTTCCTTACATCACGTGGTAGGCGTACCACACGCTCCTATTACAATAATATCACGTGGTCGGCGTGCCACACGTTCCCATTTCATAATAACTCGTGGTCGGCGTGCCACACGATCCCATTTCATAATAACTCGTGGTCGGCGTGCCACACGATCCCATTTCATAATAACTCGTGATCGGCGTGCCACACGATCCCATTTCATAATAACTCGTGGTCGGCGTGCCACACGATCCCATTTTATAATAACTCGTGGTCGGCGTGNGGCAAAGGCGTCGCGGCTAGAGATTTCACCGGTTCGAGGTGAGAATTGATTTTGAATGACGTCCTGAGGGTTTGAAACCCCAGATTTGCACAACTTGGTGCTATGTTGAGATGAACACGCGTTCCATGACGAGCGCGGGGTCATTTACTATTGGGGACTGTGACTTGGTCCAGTCCGGATGATATTTTACCGCGTATTAGCAATGACTTGTTGTTTTCAATATGATTTGCGCTTATTGCCATATTTGGGGCTTATTGCCGACTGTTTGTAACACTTTATGAACTATCATCACTATTTTTCCTCACTGTTTGAAATATTATTTGAACTCAGTCCATGTGATTTACACTGTTTTCTTGAACTCAGCCATATTTACTCAAACTTGGAGTTTAAAACTGATATTTGAACTATTGTTTGTGCTGAGTATCATTGCTTTACTGTTGCCCGAGGGGCTGTTGACTATTTCTGGACTGATTGAGGCCGAGGGCCTTATGTGAGGGCATGATGAGTGAGGTGAGGAGGCTTTCAGGCCTCGTATTGATACTGTTCAGGCTTTCAGGCCTTGTTGATAGCGCTTGGGCTGTAGGAGCCCCTCCGGAGTCTGCACACCCACAGTGAGCGCGGGTACCCATCTAGAGTGATTAAATATTGAACAGTGGTAACAATGACACTGTTATACGTGCTTGGTCAGGTAACAATGACTGACCAGTCAGGTAACAATGTCTGACCAGTGGTAACAATGGCACTGTAACACGCGTTTGGTCAGGTAACAATGGCTGACCGGTCAGGTAACAATGGCTGACTTACTGGTTGAGTATGATTGATTTTTAACTGTTTTCAAAGGATTTACTTACTATATTTCACTGGATTCTACTGTTTTTCTGATGTTGCTGCTTGAGATAGCATTATTTGTGCCCTTGTGGGATTTTATGTTCTCAGTCGTTATTTATTTTTATTACTCACTGGGTCGGAGTACTCACATTACTTCCTGCACCATGTGTGCAGAGACAGGCACAGCTGAGTTCGTACCTGAGCGCTGATTTCCTTCCAGACCAGGCGGACTAGGAGAGACGAGGTAGCTGTCGACGTCCACAGCCCCGTTTTCTTCCTTATCTTCTGCATATTTTATTCATCTTCAGACTATATTTCCAGACTTGTAGTATTTTTACCAACTCTGTAGTAGCTCGTGACTTGTGACACCCCGATCATCGGGCTGAGGTTAGGATGGTTTTTCCCCGTTATGTTACGTTTATTTCCGCACTTATGATTAATCAGTATCTATGGTTTAAACCTGTTTATGCTAAGAAATTGTCAAAAGTAGTGTTGTTTGTTTCGTCGGCTGGCCTTGTCTTCACGAGAGGCGCCATCACGACCGGGTGGGAATTGGGTCGTGACAAATTATATTTTAATTAAACCCATAAAATAGTAGATTTTAATTTTCTTTGAAGTAAAAAAAGAGGTGCATCAAGAAATTAGTAGTAAATTAGATAAATACTTAAAAACACGTAAAAATGACAATCTCAAATAGCAACTAAAAATTTAAATAAGTATATTTCCAATATAGAAAAGCAAAATTTGTTTTAGTCTGTTAAAATCTTAACTTTCAATATTCATGAAATTATTTACTTCATACTCACGTTATGCTTATTATGGACTCATTTAGGATTTTAATAATATATTTTAATTCACCTGTATTAATGAAGACCCATGTTTTTATCTTTTAGAATCCTCTAAATAACACCAATAAACTTTCTTTAGTTTAGAGTCTTTACATAAATTGACCTAATATTAGTCTTATAAGTATATTAATAAAAAAATAATTCAAGTACATTAATAAATAGAAAATTTAGAACTACCCAAAAATAATTCTGACATGTCTTCATTAGAACATATGAACTCTAGAGAGAGAAGAATATGGTTAGGAACATATGACGTGGGACATGTCTAAATGAATAGCAAGACCTAATAAATTATCGACTCGGAGAAAAAATTTGGCATACTTTGCCTAAATTTACTGAAATGTATAAGGTCAAATAATGTAAAAAGTAACCTAAGGGCAAAAAAAGATACATAGGAAGTTAAATTTACCAATTTCAAAGGCCCGGGTGGGAGCAGTCTTAAGAAAAGAGAAATTTATGCAAAATATTCATTGAGCTTAAACTAATACCATCTTTTATCCATTTGAAAATTATTTAGAATATATACCTACCCAAATGAAACTAATTATCCCTACCTACCCACACCCATCCCAACTTTTTTTACCCATTTGACTTAGCTTAGCTTGATTTCGCTTGGCTTTGTTTGACTTGAATTGACTTGATTAGGTTTAGCTTGGATTGGCTTGAATTGGATTGGCTTAAATTAGCTTGATTTATAGCAGTTTGAATTGACTTCATTTGGCTAGGTGTTAAAAATGGGGAAGGGGCAAAGTAATGGATAGGAACGGATAAATATTTTCTGCCCCATGGGTATTTGCTAAACTTTCCGAAAATGAGTGATTGACAAAAATGAGATATGCATGGAAAAGGCAACTACATCAGCCACGTGTAGCAGTTTCACACCATTAAAAACAGAAAAATAAAGTAGGACAATTTTTAAGAAGTAAACCATAAAAAAAAGTAAATTTGACTTTAAAAAATAAGTTTAGGACCTAGAAGTAATTAATTGAAAAGTTTATATTTTATTGAAAACTTTTGAGAGGACTACAAAAGTCCTTGGTTCACAGCTTTTAAGAAGTAAACCATAAAACAAAAAGTAAAATTGACTTTAAAAAATAAGGAGGACCTAGAAGTAATTAATTGAAAAGTTCACATTTTAATAAAAACTTTATGAGGACTACAAAAGTCCTTTGGTTGTCCTTTATTATATATAGTAAAGTAATGTAATAAGGTTGTGAAATAAAATAGTAAAAGAAGAAGAACAATATTGCAGAGAAAGAGAGAAGTAATTCTTATTGATTTTTGGGATAATTTACAATAGGGTAAGACCCCTCTATTTTATAGGGGGTAAATGACTTAGCCACAAAGTAAAACTCTCTAAAAGATAGACATTCACTCTAATTACAATTCTATTCATAACACTCCCCCTTGAATGTCTACTCAATACATAATGTTCCTCGTTAAAACCTTAACTAAAATAAAACCCGATGGGAAAAAATATCTAGTAAAGGAAAAAGAGTACACATATCTAACATATGCCTTTTGGTTGCCTCACTAAAAGCCTTGCAAGGAAAACCCAGTGGGGCAAAACCTTGTAAGGTAAAAAGAGTACAACACGTATTAAACTCCCCCTGATGAGAGCATTAATTCACATCCTTGAGCCTTCGCATCCCAATCTTGTGTACTAGATTCTTGAAGGTTGACGTCGGTAGAGATTTTTTGAACAAATCAGCCATACTATCACTTGAACGAATCTGTTGCACATTGATATCACCATTCTTTTGAAGATCATGTTTGAAAAATAACTTTGGTGAAATGTGCTTTGTTCTATCTCCTTTTATGAATCCTCCCTTCAATTGGCCTATGCATGCTGCTGTCACGACCCGGATTTTCCACCGTCGAGAGTCGTGATGGCGCCTACTATTAGGAGCTAGGCAAGCCAACTAATTATTAACCTTTTATGCAACATTGACAATATTAAGGCAATGAGACATTTAATATAAAAGCGGAAATTTTAAATAGAAATGAACTGAAAACAAGTGCGGGAATTCAATTTCAACTTCTACCCAAGACTGGAGTCACTAACTCACGAACGTCTATAGAATACTAAAAACATAGTCTGATAAAAATACAATACTATTTGTTCCGGTACAAGGACAACAAACGAAATAAGGATAGAAGAGACTCCGGGCCATGCGGACGTCAGCAAGGCTACCTCGGGATCTCTGGACTGAAGTCAGCTCCCAAATGCTCCTACTGTTGTCCAAAAGCTGCTGCTCCGGTACTGTGATCTATGCAAAAAGATGCACAGAGTGTAGCATCAGCACAACCGACCCCATGTGCTGGTAAATGCCTAGCCTAACCCCGGCGAAGTAGTGACGAGGCTAGACCAGACTACCAGATAAACCTGTGCAGATATATATATACAAGTACAACAAAATAGTAGCGGAAAGTAAGCAATTAAAGCTGAGAGGGGGAAACATGCTTGTGTGGAAGCAGATAAAAACAGAATATCAGGATTAACAGAAGAAACTACAACTGATTTCTTCCAACACAGAATAAAGGAAAACAAACCACTTCCACTTATTTCAATTTCCTCTCATTGCAGGCGTGCAACGCGATCCCATTTCCTTACATCACGTGGCAGGCGTACCACACGCTCCCATTACAATAATATCACGTGGTCGGCGTGCCACACGTTCCCATTTCATAATAACTCGTGGTTGGCGTGCCACACGTTCCCATTTCATAATAACTCGTGGTCGGCGTGCCACACGATCCCATTTCATAATAACTCGTGGTCGGCGTGCCACACGATCCCATTTCATAATAACTCGTGGTCGGCGTGCCACACGATCCCATTTCATAATAACTCGTGGTCGGCGTGCCACATGATCCCATTTCTTTCAACACAATAAACAACATAATCCCGGCAGGGGAGAAAGATGTTATAATAACTATCCCGGCAAGGGAGCAATGTAATACAATAAACTATCCCGACAAGGGAGCAATGTAATATAATAAACTATCCCGGCAAGGGAGATCCAGCTATAACCAAACTCGTTCAATCTCTACTCAACACAATTAAATCCACACTTAGTCTCAACAATTACTGGCTCAGTGTTAAAGATTTCCAACCAATTCCTCATAAATAACAATTACAAATTCGATAATTTAGCAAATTAGGACTCACGGTCATGCTCGACACCAGTGTATAGATACTCGTCACCATGCCTATACACCGTACTCGACAAATAGCAATTAACAAATAAGACTCTACTCCTATTCCTCAAGCCAAAGTTAGACCAAACACTTACCTCAAATGCTCCAAACTCAACTCAAGCCTCTAGTATAGCTTTACCCTTCGAATTCACCACCAAACCGCTCGAATCTAGTCACAAATTACTTGAATGTATCAACAAATGCTAATTGAATCAATTTGGATGCATGAAAAATGAATTTTCCAAAGTTTTACCCAAAATTTCCCAAAATCCCCCCGGGCCCACGTGGGCAAAACCTGGTTACCCATTCCCCCACGAGTTCATATCTATGATTAGTTTTGAAATCGGACCTCAAATTGAGGTCCAACTCCCCAATTTGAAGAAAACCTAGGTTCTACCCAAAATCCCCATTTTCACCCATAAAAATCCTTGATTTTAAGATGAAAACATGATAAATGATGTAAATGATTGAAGGGATTAAGTAAAAATTGACTTACAAATGATTTGGGGAAGAAAGTTTTCTTGAAAAATCGCCTATGGAGTGTTTGAGTTGAAAGAATGAAGAAATGAGGGTTAAAATTCGTCTAAGTATGAGAAATTGCAGGCCTCAGATATGGGAAATGCGAACCTGGGTTCGCAATTGCGAACCCAGCAGGTCTGGGAATTGCGAGATTTTAGTTCGCATTTGCGAACTTGAAGAAAAGTGGAAGGTTCGCATTTGCGATTGAACTCTTCGCATTTGCGAAGGCTGGGCTCATGGGCAGGCATCGCATTTGTGATGAATTACTTCGCATTTGCGAAGATTGCTGCCCAGGGGAAGGATCGCATTTGCGATGGGAAGCTCGCAATTCCGAGTTCGCTTTTGCGAAAGCTGGCTTCGCATTTGCGAAGCCTGCAGAACTGAAGGATACCAGATTTTTCAAAGGCTCAAAATGCAACTCGACACCTATCCAAAACTCACCCGAGCCCTCGGGGCTCCAAACCAAATATCCACACAACCTCAAAACATCCTACGGACTTACTCGTGCGATCAAATCGCCAAAATAACATCATATACATAGAATCAAGCCTCAAATAACATGATTTCTTCCAACTTTTCATAAAACACAAATTTTTCATTTTTAAGTCCGAAACACGTCAAATGACGTCCGTTTCCAACCAAACTTTACAGAAAGCGCTTACATCACATATAAGACTTGTACTGGGCGTCGAAACCAAAATACGAGCCCAATACCATAGTCTCCTGATCAAATTTCCTTTCCATTTTCCTTAATTAATTTCAGAAAATAATTTCACACAAAAATTCATTTCTCGGGCTTGGGATCTCGGAATTCGATTCCGGGCATGCGCCCAAGTCCCATATTTTTCTACGGACCCTCCGGGACCGTCAAATCACGGGTCCGGGTCCGTTTACCCAAAATGTTGACCAAAGTCAACTTTAACCATATTAATATCAAAATTCATCAATTTTTACACAGAATTCATATTTAAGCTTTCCGGCTACGCGTCTGGACTGCGCACGCAAATCGAGGCAAGTAAAAAAAATTAGATTTTCAAGGCCTCGGAAGCACGGAATGAAAGGGAAAACAGGTGATGACCCTTTGGGTCGTCACATAAGATTTACCAAAATGTGTTGCCAATGAACTTGGTGCTACCAATAAGCCTACTTATTATTACGATAGGTTTTATTAAATAAAGATGCATATGAAATTTCTGTCCGTAAATATATTATTTAAATTAACCGAAACATATACAAAATAATTGAAATAGTACATTAAGGAAATTATTTTTGTAATTAAGTTTTGGGCCCATGCTCAGCATGGGCATTTTAATTATTTATTTCATCTAATCTAAGGAAAGACAAAAGAAAAACTAAGAAAAACTTTAAAATAATTCAAAGTAATAAATAACTTAACATTAACATTTTTTCCAATGCTATTGGTCAAGTGTTTTTATTTTAAAAAGAAAATAGTTGGTGATGTTACTTCATTATCTTTCAAAATAATAAACCATTTAAATTCTTCAATTTATGTAATGCCAATTACTCAAATCGGAGATTGCAAGTATGAAATATTTAATATAAAAGTTAGCATTTTGCACTCAAAAATGCCCTTATCATGTTTGGTTACTACTATAAAAGTTAGCATCTTATATAATATATATTCCAAAAACATAAATTTACTACTAATATTCTATTTTCATTTTCCTTTTTCACATGAAATATCGTCATTGGATTTTCGTTTTTTCTTTTTCCTAATACTGCAGTACTATGCAATTTTAGTATATGTCGCCCAAAAGGAAAAATATGTGCACATGTTGTTAGTCCACGTGGTAATTTTTGACTTAGCATCACATGCAAAGCAAAAAGTGATGGATGACATTATGTACACTTTAAAGGCATGCAAAGTTTCTTAATTACCAAAATGTATAATGGCAACTCAAGTAATAACGGACCATATTAGGGTAAAATTTTGAGTGAATAGCTGTCCTTTTCGAGAGGAGCTTCCGGATCATAGAATTTACGAAAAACCCATAGAGATTTAACTTTATTCCAAGAATTGACAAAATAACCAAGAGTATGTTTGGAAAGCCATCTTGTAATTGGAATTGGTGTAATTACTAGGGTAGTAATTACACAGCCTAGTAATTATACAGTTGTGTAATTACGACAACCTATTTGTTTGTCATAGTGTAATTACAAGTTTACTGTTTGGTTGCACAAGTGTAATTACACAGTTAGATTAAATTTTAAATTAAGTAATTATCAAAACTTAAAAATTAATATAATAAAGATATGCCTATAACTTTTTATAAGTATAAATAATATTATATTTGGTATTTAAGTTGTATATTTTTTCGTGAATATACATTAATTAGTAATCATATATTTATAGCTAATATTGTAAAAATAATTTATAATACTGTATATTTTTAAATTAATAATATTTAGTTTAGATACTTACAAAAACTAAAATTATACGTTTTGTAAGAATATCATAGAATTCATGTTTGATAAAATAAATTAATATTTATAAATATAGCATCATAACATTATTCAAATGTTTGACAAAACTAATCTATCAATTATAACTAAAAAATTAACAACATGCAATATGAGCCAATACTACTAAAACAAGTAAATTAGAACCATGAATATACCACAATTTCAAAATTTAAAAAAAAAAAAAGTTTTAATATACCTTCACTACCCCTTTGTACCCCTACTATTATTTTCTTTGTAACCACCCTTACTTTTNAGGTCAACGGGGTCAGCAGACTCAGCAGCAGAGGACTTGTTACACTTGTGGTGACACAGGTCACATTGTTAGGTTTTGCCTTCGAGCACCGAGTAGCTCTCAGCATCAGGGTTCCCGTGCCATGGTTCAGGCACCAGGTGTTCCACAGCCCGCCCAGCCAGCTAGGGGTGGGGGTAGAGGTGCTAGAGGTGGAGGTAGAGGTCCTAGAGGTGGAGCTCAGGCCGCTAGAGGTGGAGGCCAGCCAGCAGCAGGCCGACCCAGAGATGTGGTTCAGGATGGTGGGGCCCAGCCCCGATGTTATGCTCTTCAGGCCAGGCCCGAGGCTGAGGCTTCAGATGCAGTTATTACAGGTACGGTTCTAGTTTGTGATAGAGATGCTTCAGTGTTATTTGATCCGGGGTCTACGTATTCGTATGTGTCATCTTATTTTGCACCGTACCTGGTCATGCCTAGTGAGTCATTGAGTGTTCCTGTTTATGTGTCTACACCGGTGGGTGATTCTATTGTGGTTGATCAAGTCCATCGTCCTTGTATTGTGGTGATTGGGGGTCTTGAGACTCGTGTAGACTTGTTGCTCCTAGACATGGTTGATTTCGATGTTATATTGGGGATGGACTGGTTATCACCTTACCACGCTATCTTGGACTGTCATGCCAAGATTGTGACCTTAGCTTTATCGGGTATGCCTCGTTTAGAGTGGAGAGGGACTCCTGGTCATTCTACCCGTAGTGTTATCTCTTATGTGAAGGCTCGACGTATAGTCGAGAAGGGGTGTTTGGCCTATTTGGCATATGTTTGTGATTCTAGTGCTGAGGTCCCTCTATTGATTCTGTGCCCGTTGTTCGTGAGTTTCCTGATGTTTTCCTTCAGACCTGCCGGGTATGCCACCCGATAGGGATATTGATTTTTGCATTGATTTGGTTCCGGGCACTCAGCCCATTTCTATTCTGCCGTATCGTATGGCGCCGCCTGAGTTGAAGGAGTTAAAGGAGCAGTTGCAGGACTTGCTTGAGAAGGGCTTCATTAGGCCCAGTGTTTCGCCTTGGGGTTTGCTGGTGTTGTTTGTTAAAAAGAAGGATGGGTCAATGAGAATGTGTATTGATTACCGGCAATTGAACAAGGTTATAGTCAAGAACAAGTATCCACTGCCGAGGATTGATGATTTGTTCGACCAGCTTCAGGGTGCCATGGTATTTTCAAAGGTTGACTTGCGATCTGGCTACCATCAGTTGAGGATTAGGGCATCCGATGTCCCTAAGACAGCTTTCCGCACTCGGTACGGGCATTATGAGTTCTTGGTTATGTCATTCGGGCTGACAAATACGCCAGCAGCTTTTATGGATTTGATGAACCGAGTATTTAAGCCTTATTTGGATTCGTTCATGATAGTCTTCATTGATGATATATTGATATATTCCCGCAGCCAGGAGGAGCATGAGCAGCACCTTAGAGTGGTTCTTCAGACTCTAAGGGACAGTCAATTATATGCAAAGTTCTCGAAGTGTGAGTTCTGGTTGAGTTCAGTTGTATTTCTGGGTCATGTAGTATCGGCAGAGGGTATTCAGGTTGATCCGAAGAAGATTGAGGCAGTCAAGAACTGGCCTAGACTAGCATCAGCTACAGAGATTCGGAGTTTCTTGGGATTGGCAGGCTATTATCGTCGGTTCGTGGAGGGGTTTTCATCCATTGCAGCCCCGATGACCAGGTTGACCCAGAAGGGTGCCCAGTTCAGGTGGTCGGATGAGTGTGAGGCGTTCTTTCAGAAGCTCAAGACAGCTCTGACTACGGCACCAGTGTTGGTTTTGCCCACAGGTTCAGGGCCTTATATAGTTTATTGTGATGCTTCCCGTGTTGGGCTTGGAGCAGTGTTGATGCAGGATGGCAAAGTCATTGCCTATGCTTCGAGGCAGTTGAAGATTCATGAGAAGAACTATCCGGTTCATGATTTGGAGTTGGCAGCCATAGTTCACGCATTGAATATTTGGAGGCATTATCTGTATGGCGTGGCATGTGAGGTGTTCACGGATCACAAGAGTCTTCAGTATTTGTTCAAGCAAAAGGAGTTGAATTTGAGGCAGAGGAGGTGGTTGGAGTTGTTGAAGGATTATGATATCACCATTTTATTTCACCCGGGAAGGCCAATGTGGTGGCCGATGCTTTGAGTAGGAAGTCAGCCAGTATGGGCAGTCTTGCTTATATTTCGGTCGGTGAGAGGCCGCTTGCTTTGGATGTTCAGGCTTTAGCCAATTAGTTCGTGAGATTGGATGTTTCTGAGCCCAGTCGTGTGTTAGCTTGTACGGTCGCTCGTTCTTCATTATTGGAGCGTATCCGTGATCGGCAGTATGATGATCCCCATTTGTGTGTCCTTAGAGACACGGTGCAGCGCGGAGGTGCCAGGCAGGTTACCTTAGATGATGATGGAGTTTTGATATTGAGGGTCGAGTTTGTGTGCCTAATGTGGATGGGCTCCGTGAGTTGATTTTAGAGGAGGCCCATAGCTCCCGGTACTCTATTTATCCGGGCGCCGCGAAGATGTATCAGGATTTGCGGCAGCATTACTGGTGGCGTAGAATGAAGAAGGCTATCGCTGCATATGTGGCTCATTGTTTGAATTGTCAGCAGGTTAAGTACGAGCATCAGAGGCCTGGTGGGTTATTTCAGAGGATCGAGCTTCCCGAGTGGAAGTGGGAGCGGATCACTATGGACTTTGTTACTGGGCTTTTGCAGACTCGGAAGAAGTTCGATGCAGTATGGGTCATTGTTGATAGGCTGACCAAGTCAGTGCATTTCATTCATGTGGCAGTCTCCTATTCATCCGAGAGGTTAGCTGAGATCTATATTCGGGAGATTGTTCGCCTTCATGGTGTGCCCGTATCTATCATTTCGGATCGGGGTACGCAGTTTACCTCGCGCTTCTGGAGAGCAGTTCAGCGAGAGTTGGGCACGCGGGTTGAGTTGAGCACAGCATTTCATCCCCAGACAGACGGGGCAGTCGGAGCGGACTATTCAGATTTTGGAGGATATGCTCCGAGCTTGTGTTATTGACTTCGGAGGTTCGTGGGATCAGTTTTTGCCTTTAGCAGAGTTTGCCTACAACAACAGCTACCAGTCGAGCATCCAGATGGCTCCCTATGAGGCTTTATATGGTAGGCGGTGTCGGTCTCCGGTTGGATGGTTTGAGCTGGGAGAGGCTCGATTGTTGGGTACGGATCTTGTTCAGGAGGCCTTGGACAAGGTCAGGATCATTCAGGATAGGTTTCGTTCAGCTCAGTCCAGGCAAAAGAGTTATGCAGACCGCAAGGTTCGAGATGTGGCTTTTATGGTCGCTGAGCGGGTATTGCTCCGAGTGTCGCCTATGAAGGGCGTGATGAGATTTAGGAAGAAGGGCAAGCTTAGCCCTAGGTTCATTGGTCCGTTTGAGATTCTAGATCGAGTGGGAGAGGTGGCTTATAGACTTGCTTTGCCACCGAGCTTATCAGCCGTGCATCCAGTATTTCATGTGTCCATGCTTCGGAGGTGTCACGGCGATCCAGCCCACGTGTTAAATTTTAGCACTTTCCAGTTGGACAAGGACGTTGTCGTTATGAGGATGAGCCGGTGGCTATTCTAGACCAGCAGGTTCGTCAGTTGAGGTTGAAGAGTTTTCCTTCTGTTCGTGTTCAGTGGAGAGGTCAGCCGTCCTCGAGGCATCGACCTCGGGAGTCCGAGTCCGATATGCGGAGCCGTTATCCTCATCTTTTCCCCGACTCAGGTACTTCCTTCTTCTGTCCGTTCGAGGACGAACGGTTGTTTTAGAGGTGGAGAATGTGACGACCCAAAGGGTCATCACCTATTTTTTTAATTGAATTCTATGACTCCGAGGCCTTGAAAACCTCATTTACAGTTACCTCGATTTGCGTGCGCAGTCCGGGCGCGTAGCCCGAAAACTTAAATGAGAAATTCTGCCAAAAATGCTAAGTTTTGATGTTAAAATGAATAAATTTGACCTTGGTAAATGTTTTGGGTAAACGGACTCGGACCCGTGATTTGACGGTCCCGGAAGGTCCGTAGGAAAATATGGGACTTGGGTGTATGCCTGGAATCGAATTCCAAGGTCTCGAGCCCGAGAAATGAATTTTTAAAAGGAAATTGTTTTTCTGAAATTGATAAGGAAAATTAAAATGAAATCTGATTAGAAAGCGATGGTATCGGGCCCGTATTTTGGTTCCGGTGCTCGGTACAGGTCTTATATATGTTTTAAGTCCTTCCTATGAAAGTTGGTTGAAAACGGACGTCGTTTGGCGTGATTCGGACTTGAATTTCTAAATTTGAAACTTGATGAAGTTTGAGGAAAAATTCATGATTTTGAGGTTTGATTCGTTGTTTTGAGGTTATTTAGGTGATTTGATCACACGAATAAGTTCGTATGATGTTGTTGAGTTAGTACGCATGTTTGGTTAGGAGCCCCGAGGGCTCGGGGGAGTTTCGGGTAAGTTACGGAAGGTCCTAGGCTTAAAAACACAGATATTGCAGGTTCAGAGCAATCTCAGTTCTCTGAACCCTCCAGCGCGGTTCTCGATCGCCTTTGTGCGGTGCGCGGAGGAGGGGGCCAGCGCGGTCCGCGGTCGCTTTTGAGCGGGCGTGGTGGGTGCTGTGCGGCCGCACTCCATTTTGTGCGGTCTGCACAGTGTCACAGGCCCTCAGGTTCACAGGCCTTTGCGGCCGCAATCCATTTTGTGCGGTCCACACAGGGGGTCCAACAGGGATATAAGTAGACGGGATTCTCAACTATTTTTTCATTTTTCAAAACCCTAAAACATAAGAGGGGATTTTTCAAACAACCTTTCTTCTCCAAATCAATTATAAGTCATTTCTAACTAGTTTTCTTCAATCATTAACACCTTTTAACATGATTTCAACTTAAAATCAAAATTTTCATGGGGGAAATTGGGTGTTTTGGGTAGGACCTAGGTTTTTCAAAAAATTGGGGGATTCGACCTCGATCGAGGTCCGATTTTAAAATAAATTATATATTTGAGTTCTTGGGGGAATGGGTAATCGGGTTTTGGTTCGAACCTCGGGTTTTGACCACGTGAGCCCGGGGGGGGGGGGGGAGGGGGGGCAATTTTGACTTTTAGGTAAAACTTTGGAAAACTCATGTTCGTGCATTGGGGTTGATTTATTTAGCGTTTATTGATGTAATTAAGTAATTTGTGATTAGATACGAGCGAATTGGCGGTGGAATCAAGGGGTAAAGCTATAAATTAGACTTATGTTGTGTTCAAGGCATCGAGGTAAGTGTTTGGTCTAACCTTAGCTTGAGGGACTAGGAGTTGAGTCCTATTTGCTATGTGGTATGAGTCGTGTACGACGTATAGGCATGGTGACGAGTATCTATACGTTGGTGTCTAGCATGGCCGTGAGTCCTTATATTGTGAATATCTTGATTTCATTGTATTCTTAATGCTTTGGTGATAATTTCTAGTTGTTGTAAAAAGTTTGTGGAAGGAATTGAGACCTTTGAACGTCATGGAGCATTGGCTCGAGTTATATTATGAATTGTGAAAGTATATGAGATGATTGAACCTTTTGGAGCATTGGCTCAAGTGGTAAAGTGAGTTATGAAATAAAAGTGAAAGCAAAAAAGAAAGAGTTATTAAATTGTTCCCTTGCCGGGATATTGTTGCTTTGTGGATTATCTCCCTTGCCGGAATGTTGAGATTGTTAATGTTATACCCTTACCGGGATTTAATTGGTTAATTGTGTTCCCTTGCCGGGATCTCTATTATTATTTTATTTATTCCCTTGCCCCTTGTTTGTGATTGTTTTTTGGGTGAGGAAGAGTGTTAAAGCACGAAGGGTGATGCCGTGCATTGTTTGTTATTGTGAGGGAAGAGTGTAAAGCACGAAAGGTGATGCCGTGCCGCACGATGTACCATTCCGTGCCGATTTTATTAATTATATGTGAGGAAAGAGAGTAAAAGCACGGAGGGTGATGCCGTGCACATTTTATCATATAATTGCTTTGGTGAGGAAAGAGAGTAAAAGCACGAAGGGTGATGCCGTGCACGTTTTTATTATATCATTGGTTGGTGAGGACAAGAGTAAAAGCACGAAGGGTGATGCCGTGCATTTATTGATTTCTGATTCTTTATTGATTTCTGAGTTAAGTTGCTTCTTTCGTTACTTGATGACTTTTTATTCGGAGTTGTTATCTTTCCCCACAGCATGCTCCCCTTCCCATATTGGTTAGTTATCTCTGTATCTCTATTCCGCTGTATATATATAACTGCACAGGTTTATGTAGTAGTCTGGTCTAGGCTCGTCACTACTTCGTCTAGGTTAGGCTAGGCACTTACCAGCACATGGGGTCGGTTGTGCTGATACTACACTCTGCACTGTGTGCAGATCCCGAAGTAGCATTTGGTCATCAGCAGTAGATTGGGAGCTATCTTTCAGTCCGAGACTCCGAGGTAGTCCTGCTGGCGTCTCTTCTATCAGTTTTATGTTCTGTTGTCATTTGTACTCGAGACAGACTATGTTCTTTTCTTTCAAACACTTATTTGTAGTACTCCTAGACAGTCCGTGGATGTTGTGACACCTGATTCTGGTTAGAGGCATGTGTTGGTCTTCGGGATATTTTGGTTTTATATTTTATTTAAGACTTCCGCTAAATTTCTTATTCCGCTGTTATTTAATTGTTTATTCCCGGTTAATTTAATTGGTTAAAAAGGAATTAAAAATAAAAGGAGTTAATGAATTCTAAGATCGTGGCTTGCCTAGCTTCTACGAGTAGGCGCTATCACGATTCCCGAGGGGTGGGAAATCCGGGCCGTGACATCAGCGAAAAAGATATAAAAAGGTTTCCAATATTTCATTAGCTTGCTTCTTTTTTTGTTTTTTCCTTATATTCTAATTTAAAATTTACAATAATTTTTTTTAGCAAAATAATAAGTAGGCTTGTTGGTAACACAAAAAAATTCATAGGCAACACATATTGATAATTTCTTAGTGAGTTAAATGTAAGAGAAAAAAAAGACCCTAATTTATTTAAACCTCATCAACTTGTGAATAGCTAAAGAATTTACACTTTTTCCGTTGATAATTCATTTGCTAATAGTTTTAAATAAGATGAGATGTCCTCTTTTATTCGCTCTAAATAATTAATTTTTTGGCGACCCACGGTTCAGTGTGGGGAAAAGAAAGATGAGGGACAAATACTCTCCCGTGCCAATAACAGGGTGAGAATTATATTTGTCAAATTATTGGTATTATATTTGCGTATTTATTAAATTTTTAAAATTAAATTTCTTTACTTAAAAGTATATAAAACGTGTTATAAACTATATTACATTAAAAGTGGACCTGAAAATATAGAAACAAATACTTCTATAAGAATACTAGCTCTACTCTTTTTTTTTAGAGACTTTTCTTATTAAGTGCTTGAATTAAAGACAATTATTTGTGTAATTGCACCTTAAAATATTTACTTGACCTTCAAAATAATCATGAAGATAGTAAAGTTATTATAGTTTGAATAGTAATATCGTGAGTTTTAAAATAAACCCATGTAATTTTCTGATCAGATTACTCTTTTCTTATATAATATATATTCCAAAAACATAAATTTACTACTAATATTCTATTTTCATTTTCCTTTTTCACATGAAATATCGTCATTGGATTTTCGTTTTTTCTTTTTCCTAATACTGCAGTACTATGCAATTTTAGTATATGTCGCCCAAAAGGAAAAATATGTGCACATGTTGTTAGTCCACGTGGTAATTTTTGACTTAGCATCACATGCAAAGCAAAAAGTGATGGATGACATTATGTACACTTTAAAGGCATGCAAAGTTTCTTAATTACCAAAATGTATAATGGCAACTCAAGTAATAACGGACCATATTAGGGTAAAATTTTGAGTGAATAGCTGTCCTTTTCGAGAGGAGCTTCCGGATCATAGAATTTACGAAAAACCCATAGAGATTTAACTTTATTCCAAGAATTGACAAAATAACCAAGAGTATGTTTGGAAAGCCATCTTGTAATTGGAATTGGTGTAATTACTAGGGTAGTAATTACACAGCCTAGTAATTATACAGTTGTGTAATTACGACAACCTATTTGTTTGTCATAGTGTAATTACAAGTTTACTGTTTGGTTGCACAAGTGTAATTACACAGTTAGATTAAATTTTAAATTAAGTAATTATCAAAACTTAAAAATTAATATAATAAAGATATGCCTATAACTTTTTATAAGTATAAATAATATTATATTTGGTATTTAAGTTGTATATTTTTTCGTGAATATACATTAATTAGTAATCATATATTTATAGCTAATATTGTAAAAATAATTTATAATACTGTATATTTTTAAATTAATAATATTTAGTTTAGATACTTACAAAAACTAAAATTATACGTTTTGTAAGAATATCATAGAATTCATGTTTGATAAAATAAATTAATATTTATAAATATAGCATCATAACATTATTCAAATGTTTGACAAAACTAATCTATCAATTATAACTAAAAAATTAACAACATGCAATATGAGCCAATACTACTAAAACAAGTAAATTAGAACCATGAATATACCACAATTTCAAAATTTAAAAAAAAAAAAAAGTTTAATATATGTCAAATTCTAACATAATAAGTAAGTCACTACAGTTTAAGATTAGGAAATATGGTAAGTTTATAACCACATTCAACAACAAAATTTTACTTTAGGTGCATCACTCATTATATGCCAAGTTTATTAATGACTCATTATTTCTAATATTAGGAGGTGTAGTTTCAAAAAATAGAATAAATAAATAAATAAATAAATAAAATATAAGCAATTACATAGAATCACAAGAAGTAAAGATAGAGAAATAAAAGATAAATAATATAAAAAGAAAAATATATTTTAAATAAAGAGATTAAAAAATAAAAATAAAATTATAAAATTAAAATAATAGAAATAAAAGTTACAAAGAAATTAAATTAAAATTAAAATAAAAAGAAAAGAAACTAAAAGGCAACTTTGTAATTACTCAATTACCACCAATTCTCACATTTCCCTTGAGAATTGGAGAGTGTAATTACACCCTTCCAATTACACCCAATTCCATGCTGACCAAATAATTACTTGGCCAAACAAATATGCTAAACTGTGTAATTACACTCAATTACTCCCAAATCCATATCCAAGATGACTTTCCAAACAGGCTCCAAGTCAATAATAATCAGGCGTGAACAACTTTGCAAGAAACGGGGCCCCACTTCAATTTTTCTTCCACACGTCAATTTTTAGGCTCTTAAATCACTATCACTTCTTTTAAAATAGAAAAAGAAAAGCTGGGACCCACTGAATATGTGGATCTCTTTGCTAAGATAAATATGACAGTTTTTCAAATGCCAACTCTTGGAGTATAACTTTATCTCTTATTTAATAACTCTAATTATCTTTATAAAAATTTAGTAAATTTGGTAAACCTCTGAGAAATGCCAGCAAAAGCCATTTTACATGATAATGTTAGGAGATAGAATAGAGATTAGAGAAGTAGGCTACATATTCATTTTGGAATTTTTTATATACCGTACAAATCTACTTATTGTACTTTTTGATTCCGACTTATTTAAATAAGCTATATACAAAATGAACTTCTATTTGATGCTTATTATTTTTTATCCATTTATTTCATTTTGGACTTTAATCTAACAAGCAAAACTGTGTTTGTTTGCAATTTAAAAAATTTGCATAGTTCCAAAGGTTAAGAAAGTTCACTTTTCAAATGTAAATTTTATGGTATTGCAGTTTGGACTTTTTTTTATTATTCATGACTACCTCTAAGATATCTAATATTAAACTGGATAGCATCACAAACGTTATAGTTAGGGGTGTTCATAAAACCCGAAAAACCGAACCAAACCGACCAAAAAAATCGATACTTTTTGGTTTGGTTTGGTTTGGTTTTGGTTTTGAATTTTAAAAACCGATCAAATTTGGTTTGATTTTGGTTTTAATTAGAAAAAAACCGAACCAAACCGGCTATAGGAGTAGCTATTTCAAATTTATTATTACACCTATAAATATGTATATTGTTATACAAAGTTTTAAAAAATTTATGGTAAATGTTAATAGTTTGCACTTTTAATATAGTTCTTTACATTTACATTCTAGTTTGATCGGTAGTTTTCTTTTGTTTAGTGTAAGAATCCATTTCATGTTAAATATAACATATTTTGAATTGAGTCCTTAAATTATTCATCACTATTTGATTCAATTATCATCAATATATCTTGGTAAATAATAGATTTCTCAAAGGGCAATTGATTTGATTGTGTTACATTGAAAATATGGTCGCCGGAATACGTGTTTGGTAGTGTATGTCTTATATTTAAGAAAAAACCGACAAATAACCGAAAAAACCGAAAAAACGACATAAACCGAATCGAGAAAAACCGACTTAATTGGTTTGTTTGGTTCTAATATTTGAAAAACCGACTTACTTGGTTTGGTTGCTTTTTAGAAAAAAAACTGAGCCAAATCGAACCATGAACACCCCTAGTTATAGCTTATAATATTTTATTTAGCTTGAATGCCACAATAATTTAAGTGGGTCAATTAAAGTTTAATTTGGGAAACACGTCAATGTTAAATTTAGATCGAACTAACTTAACGTTTGGAAGGAATTGGAATTTGTTTCTTTATTAGTATTATTTTGTTTTGGTAACTAATTAGTAGAATACAAATTATTTATAAATTAATAGTTCATGTTAAAAGTGATATTGCAGTAAATATGGTAGGTTAAATTGAAGTAAAATTGCTTTTTTTCCAAAAGTTAGGCCTCATTTAGTTTTTTTTTTAAGAGTATAATATGTTGCGCAAATTTTATTAAATAGAAAGTAATGCACTACTTATAGCCCGTTTGGCCAAGCTGCAAAAATCAGCTTATTTTGAGAAGTGCTTTTTTTTAAAAGTGCTTTTCTTAAAAGTACTTTTGGTGAGAAGCAGTTTGTGTTTGACTAATTAATTTGAAAAGCACTTCTGAGCATCAATTAGTGTTTGGCCATGCTTTAAAAAACTACTTCTAAGTGTATTTTTCTCAAAAGTGCTTCTCAAAAAAGTGCTTTTGGATAGAAGCTACTTTTTTCTGCTTCTCCTCAAAAGCACTTTTTTTTTTCGTTTCAAAAGCTTGGCCAAACATCTCAATTTTTTACCAAAAATACTTTGACAAAAAAAAGTACTTTTGGCCAAAAAGAAGCTTGGTTAAACAAGCTATTAATCTAATGACATTCACAAGGCTATCATTGCCTTTTCACTTTTCAGTATTTCGGCTGCAATTTTGTAGTACGAAACATGGGCCCATCAAACTTGCCATTCCACAAGTATTGTGTAGTTCTCAAGGGGGTATAATAAAGCGTGGGTCCCAACTCCCACCTAAACTTTTACTTCCTCCGGTCCAAAATAAGTGATTTTTTGGATGTTATCACACATATTAAGAAATTTATCTTTTAACATTAATTAGCAATAGAATTGACCATATTAAACTTTACTATCTCACATTAACTGTAACGACCCGGCCGGTCGTTTTTGGAAATTACGCCCCGATCCCCCATTAACTGCTTCCCCTAAGTTCATTTCTGCTATTTTGGTTTGCTGGGACGTTCGGTGTTGAGTTTTGGAAAGTTTTGGGACACTTAGTCCCTAAATGAGAGCTTAAGTGTTGAAAAGTGGTCCGTAGTCGGAACAGTATGAAGACGACCTCGGAATGGAAATCCAATGGTTCTGTTAGCTCCGTTAGGTGATTTCGGGGTTGGAAGCGTGTTCAGAATGTATTTTGGGATCTCGTAGCTTATTTAGGCTTGAAATACCGAAGTTTAAATTTTTGAAGTTTCCGGTTCGATAGTGGGTTTTTGATCTGAGGGCCGGATTGGAATTCCGGAAGTTGCAGTAGCTCCGTCATGTCATTTGGGATGTGTGTGCAAAATTTCAGGTCATTCGGACGTGTTTTGGTTAGGTTTTTGATCGAAAGCGTATTTGGAAGAAACTTGTAGTTCTTAGGCTTGAATCTTTGATTTAATCGAGTTTCCGGTGTTGTTTTAGGTGTTTAAAGGATTGGTACAGGTTTGAATAAGGTATTAGGTGGTATTGGTGCTTTTGGTTGAGGTCCCGGGGGCCTCGGGATGATTCCGGGTGGTTAACGGAGAAATTTCTAAGTAATTGCTGCAGCTGGTATNTGACTGTTCAGAAATATAGAGATGTCGAGGGTTTAATTTCATAAGTTTGAAAATCGATTGAGAGCTCGGTTTAAGGCGGTTTTGAGTGGGTTTTGAAGTGAAGATCATTGGGTAACGTTTCTTTGGTCCCTTTTTGTTATATTTCATCATTATATAGTTAAATACACCATTGGAGTTCGAATTTTGGATCAAAAATTGGATAATTTGGGGTAAAACTTTATTGGCTAGACTATTGAGTTTTGAGTGGGCATTTGACCTCCGATTTGGGAGATTTTTATATGGTTAGACTCGTGAGAGTACGAGGGTTCTAAAGATGTGAAAATTATTCAATTCCGAGACGTTGGCTTGAGGGGCGTTTTGGTCATTTTATCTATTTTCGCGCCCTAGCTTTAACTTTAATAGTGGAATCAGTTGTTTGCAATATTATTTACGATATGTAATTGAAATGAATAGATTTGGGCCATTTGGAGTCGGATACTCGTGGCAAAGGCGTGGTTTCTATTGATATTGAGCCGGTTCGAGGTAAGTGGCTTGTCTAACCTTGTGTGGGGGATCTTTCCCCTTAGGATTGTTTTCCTTGATATTTGAGTGCCTTGTACGTGAGGTGACGAGCGCGTACTTGAGCCGATTGATGAAAAATCCGGTTTTTACTTAAATTATTGAGATTTAGTTTCTTTCTTACTTGCCTTATTCTACTTGAATTTATAACTTGTGCTAGATTAGGAAAAGCATGTTTAGCTGACTTGACTGCCTAATTGCTTAAGTTGTTTTGACTGTCCTACGTGAAGCATGCTAGGCTAGTTCTATCTGTGTTTGTATGTCGTACATCATTCTTGGTATATTTCTGGCTGTGATTGCGCATTTACATTGGGACTACGGATGTGGGATTCCGGTAGCTCCCCCCTTGTTTGTTTACTTTAGGACTGCGGGTTAGATTCCCGATAGATCCCCCTGCACTTTTACTTTGGGACTGCGGGTTAGATTCCCGATAGATCCCCCAACCCCGATAGATCCCCCTGCACTTTTACTTTGGGACTGTGGGTTAGATTCCCGATAGATCCCCCTGCACTTTTACTTTGGTACTGCGGGTTAGATTCCCGATAGATCCCCCTGCACATTGATGATTAGACTACGGGACGGTATCCCGGGAGATCTTTTTGTATTGGAACATGAATTGGACTACGGGACGGTATCCTGGGAGATCCACTGGACAGTTGAGGAAAGGGCTACAGGACGGTATCCTGGGAGACCCTCATCGGTATCATTGACATTGAGCTGTATTTATTCTGTGTTACTCTGTCTTTTGTAGTCGTTATTGTCTCATTGACCTGCCTTATATCACTACTTTATTTGTTATATCTGTCAGATTATCATACTGTTAATTATTTCTGCTATTATATTTTGCCTCAGTAGGGCCCTGACCTTCCTCGTCACTACCCAACCGAGGTTAGGCTTGGCACTTACTGAGTACCGCTGTGGTGTACTCATGCCCTTCCTACGCATGTTTTTCATGTGCAGATCATCCAGGTACCTCCACTCAAGCGCACTATCAGTGAGGCAGGAGGACTACGGAGACTTCGAGGTAGATCTGCTGCGTCCGCAGATCGACGAGTCTCCCTCTTACTCTATCTTTAGTACTTAGTTTTCCTTCTTTCGGTTGTTAGAAATTCTGGAGTTTGGAACCTTTACTATACACTTCAGTAGCCTGTGTTGCCCGTGACTTTCCGGGTTTTGGGAATTGTTTTAGACTCGTGATATTGAGTTGTACTTGCCAAACGGCATTCAGTACAGTTTCCTTTAGATATTTGATTTGATTTTCTTTATTTTTCCGCAATTATTATATTTCCTCAAATGTTAGGCTTACCTGGTCATGGGGACCAGGTGCCGTCATCATGTTCACGGTTGGTGAACTAGGGTCGTGACATAAACACTCCTAATACATATTCCAACACTATTTACTCCAAGGACAATGTAGGAAAAAAATAATTAATTCATTCTTGAAATCTGAAAAAATCACTTATTTTGGACCACAAGAAAAAGGCCAAAAAATCACTTATTTTGGACCGGAGGGAGTAACACATATCTCTTCTATTGCAGCTCTAGCCTATTACATGAATTATAGTAGTTTTTTTTTATAAATATTTTTCTTCCTTGGTTTTCTCGTGGGTTGGATCACAGGACACGCAATAAATACATTTGACACAAGCATTTAAGAGAATTGGTTGTTGTGGTTTCAGAAGATTTTGTGTGATCTTTACAATTATTTCTGGGCTGCATTTATAATTCACTTAAATTCTTGAAAAAGAGATTTTAGTTTTTTAAAAAGAAAGCTGCTTGACGAACGTCAGCGACGGAGACATCGTAAATTGGTCCGCGGGCACCACGATAAGTCCTCTGTCCTAGGTCGGGAGGATCCACAATTCTTCATTGATCCACAAGACCTGGATTCCATACTGAGGGTGCACCTTGAACCCTTAGAATTCAATCACCCTGCTCTATGCCAGGTCTTAGAAAGTCTATGTGTCGAGAAGCATGATTCCCCCTTTTATCAAGATGTAAAAAGGGCTCAAGCGCATCATTTTCGTGGCTTTATAAACTTAAAGCACCAAGAGAAATTGGAAATGCAACATCGCCTAGAGTTAGGAGAGGTATGGAAATCTCTTGAGAGAAGGAACGCTTTTCTAAGCGAGGTTCAAGTTTTCTTCTTTCCTCTGCTTTTTTACTATAAGTTGGGGCGGTTGCTGCTACTTGCATGGTTGTACACAGTTAATCTTGGTATGCCATTGTTGGACGTGTGAATAAAATTTTAGACTGAAAATTCTTGAGAATTTCTATTATATAGAAAAGGAAAGATGATCGACCAAGAGCACATATGTCATTTCAGAAAATGCTTACATTAATTGCTATTCTTAAATGCAAATTGTCATTGATACAGATGGATCCCATATTCCCATAGCCACAAAATGTTCTGTTCATTAGATTACTTTTGCAGAGAGTATTGCATGCGAATACTCATTTAGAACGTTCATTTTTTCATTTGGTAAAGTTATTAATTGTGGTTTAGTCAACTAGAAATTTCCACAGAGAAAGTAAACTTAAATTTTAAATAATAGAGCAAAAAAGAAAATATCGGTAAATATTTACAAGATTTTCGTATTTACCATACTGTAATAAAGCAATTTAAAAATTAAAATTAAAAGCTTTTATCTACCACACTATTTGAAGGTGATTTCATACTAGAAAATTTCATATTCAAAAGTAGTTTTTCATCTATCCACACTATTTGGAGTTTTACAGTTTATTAAATCTCCAAAGTTAATTTAAGTGATGAGATTAGTTCATAATGTATTAGGGGACTTTCTCTTATATGCTTACTTGATGTGAAAATTTAATCTACATGGTTTGAACTCACTCTTCCCTGATAAGTTTTCAAATATCAATAATTTATCCCAAACATTATTTGCTATAATTTTTATATTGTTTCATTATTAAAATTAACATATGATAAATCTATAAAAATAAAAATATTTCTCTTATCTCCTTAATTAAGAAAAAAAATTAAAATCCCTATAATAATTTATATAGACTTCTATCAAATGTATAATATTTTTATCACCAGTAAATATCATTTTAAAACGAGTTGTAATAAAATATAATTTGAACTACTATATTGAATAACTACAATTTATATCATGTTAATATTTGTTTAGTGCATTTGGTTCTCTTTGTTTGAAGTAGTAAATTACCTCTTTAGGGATGCAAGTCCCCATGGAAGTTCTCTTTATTTACTGTACTAAAAATTTCTCTTGATTTTGTTGTATACAAGACATGAAGTAAAATCATAGTAAGTTTTTTTTTTATCTTTTACGTATTGTAAAGAATGATGTTGTTCATCAACTTTCATCAAGTAGTTGATTGTTCTCACTGTTACAACTCTTGCGAAACCAATTAGGATGTATTCAAGAATAATTTACATATAGATTGGTAAGCTTCTTATTCTAGAAAATTTGTTAATATAGATGACACTTGTAGTTTTAATGTACTCTTGTAAAATATTCATATACATTGGAAAAATAATACCATTGAAATCAGATTTTCAATTTGATGTTTATGTTTGATATGGATGTTAAAACTGAGTATTATAGCACACAATGTTTGTTAATTAGAGCAACTAAAACAGATTATAATTTATAGTTTAATTTAAAGTAAATTATTAAAATAAACTAATTATAAATTGTGATCCCCAATATCATTCTCTATCCGTGATTAAATATTATAAGACTACAATGTTGGGCCCGTGTACGGCCTTCCTTATCTAGTTAAAACATACATATGAATGTGTAGCTCACTATGTAAAGGCAGACCCATAATTTAAAAGAGGCAGGAGCACCAACTTTTGAGCATATACTGGAGCAGGAATTCAATCCAGACAACACACTAAATAGTCAATTTATGTCCGCTCCCAACAAGAGTCGAATGTACTGTCGAACTAATAAGTTCAGTTGAACCCATAACATTCGATGCAGAGTAAAAAATTATATGTAAAAATTCATTAAAACTGCAAAATAGTAGATATGAACAAATAACTTTAAAAATATAATGAATTCAATATAACTTTCAAAGTTAAGCACATAGGATTTAAATCTTAGATCCGCCTCTCCTCCCAACCTCCCTTCCAAATGGTCCAGTGTAATTGTCTAACCTTTGAGTCTTATGGTGCCAACCAAAATAGAAAAAGTTATAATTGCTAGTAGTTGGTCGAACATTCTAACCAAATTGGGCCCATATTTTACATTATTACCTGGTTTGGCCCACTTTATATATAATTTAAGCAAATTCATCCGTTAGCCCAACAATAAAGGCCTAAGGGTATTTTTTTTATCTTCTTTCTTCTTGTCTTTTATCGTGGACGATTTCGCACCCCAAACTCCTCTGATATTGATAGGTGTCCAACTCGGGAATTGAAATTTTTTGAAATCATGATTGTTTGTTGGTGTTAGGATTGAGAAACGGTGGTCTGAAGTAGATGAAATGAGAAGCTTTAGGGTAAATAAGGGGGTAATAAGAGAGGACACGTGGCAAGCAGAGGAGATAGTTAATAATAGATCAATGGACTAGATAAGAAGATAAACCAACGTCTGAGATCAAAGTACAATTTTATCCAAGGGTGCAGAATTTAGAAGCAGTTAGAGACTTCGGTTGTCATAATAGAACTGGGCTGGCCCAACTAATTCAGTTTTGTACTGGTATTCATTTCCCTCTCTTTCTCTCTTGTTTCTTCTCTCATTTCTCTCTTCTTCTTCTTTCCTCATCTCCTAATTCTTTTTTCTGTTTTCAGGTTGAATTCATAAATAGAGTTGCAGATTAATTCTTTAGATTTGTAATTCCCATTGTAACTTAAACAGACTTGTAATAATCATTCGATTGACTACTGAATTCTAATAAAGTTTGCCTTAAAAGTTAATTTTAGTTGATTTCAGTCAATATTTTGAGTAAACTGACCCGGACCCATATTTTAACGGTCCTGGTGGGTCCGTATTGAAATATGGGACCTGGACATATGCCCAAAATCAAATTTTGAGGTCCCGAGCTTGAGTTATGAATTTTTATTAAAAATTAAAAATCTGAAAATCTAATTCTTTTTAAGAATTGATTAATGTTTGTCCTTGTTGATCCGGGTTCGTATTTTGGTTCCGGAGCCCGGTACAGGTCCAATATAATATTTATGATTTGTCTGTGAAATTTGGTGAGAAACGGAATTAGTTTGACGTGATTCGGACGTCTGGTTGAGGAATTAGAAGTTTCAAAGTTTTGTTGAAAATTTCATTCGATTTGTTGCTAAATTCGTATTTCTAGGTGTTGTTTTGGCGATTTGATCGCACGAGCAAGTTCGTATGATGTTTTAAGACTTGGGTCCATGCTTGGTTTGGAGCCGCGAGGGCTCGGGTGAGTTTCAGATAGGCTACGGAGTGAAAATAGTGCTTAGAACATTGCTAGTGTTTCAGCTACTGGTGTAGCCCTCTGATCTCGCAAATGCGAGACCGGGTATCACATTTGCAAACAACATTCTCGCATTTGCGAACTGGGACGTGGGAAGGAAATTATCGCATTTGCGATCACATAGTCGCATTTGCGGAAAGGGCCAGGCTTGCATTTGCCAGATTTCCTTCGCATTTGCGATGCAAGCAGGAATGGGGAGACCTTCGCATTTGCGATAGGTTCTTCATATTTGCGGGGCTCACATTTGAGAACCCCGGGTCGCAAATGCGACACCTGCAACTAATCAAATTGATTTTTGGACGAGATTTTTCTCCCATTCTTCAAATTTTCAAAACCTAAAACACAAGAGGCTATTTTTCAAAGAACTTCTCTCCCCCAAATCATAGTTAAGTGTTCTAAACTAGTTTCTTTCATTCTTTCACTATATTTTACAAGATGTCAACCTTGAATCTAAGGTTTTCATGGTGGAATTGAGGATTTTTGGGTAGAAACTAGGGATTTTGAAAATTGGGGATTTGGACCTCAAATTGAGATCGGATTCCAAAACCAATTATATATCACGGCTCGAAGGTGAATGGGTAATCGGGTTTTGATCCGAATTTCGAGTTTCGACCAAGCGGGCCCAGGTGTTGACTTTTTCAATAATGTCCTAAATTGAATCCTTTGCTATCATGGGTAGTTCCTAAGGCTTGAATTGAGGTTGGTAATTTTCTAGATTCTATTGGTCCGGAGGCTTGTATGAAGGGAAAAGCTGTGGTTGAGCTTTGAGTATGGTCGTTGGAGCGAGGTAAGTATTGTGGTAAACCTTGGCTTGAGGGATTAGGTCTTATTTGTCGATTTGCTACGTGATTGAATGTTTAGTACAACGTATAGGTGAGGTGACGAGTATCTATGCGTTGTTGTCGAGTCATAACATGCTAGTGAGTCTTATTCATGAAATTGTAGCTTTTCGTGATCATATTACTCATGCTTAGACTAGTTTATCGTTATGTTGATCGTTCTTATCATATTTGCGGGTTTTGGTATTGATTCAAATTTGAGGTTGGTATTGTGAAAACAAATATCGAAGTAAGATTTGTTCTATATATCTATCTCTCTGTTGTTATTGTTCCTTATTTTGGTGAGGGTGAGTGTTAATGCACGAAGGGTGATATCGTGCCATATTGTGAGTGTTAATGCACTAAGGGTGATATCGTGCCATGTTATAAGAGAGTTAATGCACGACGGGTGATGTCGTGCTATTTCTATTTGATTCATATGGTGAGGTTGATAGTAAATGCACGAAGGGTGATGTCGTGCAGTTTCCTTTACCGTGTTTACTTGCTTCTATTTGTTTAAGGCATATTGGTTGATCAGGTCCTTATCACTCCTTTGATTCTTTATCTTGTGATCCCCTCAGCATGTTCCCCTCCTAATATTACTTGTCTTATTTCTTTTATTGTTGTTATTGGTATATACATTGTTATACTGCACAAGTTTGTTTTGTGGGTGTCTTGCCTTATCCTTGTCACTACTTCGTCGAGGTTAGGCTCGAAACTTACCAGTACATGGGGTTGATTGTACTGATGCTGCTCTCTCCACTTCTTGTGCAGATTTTAGTACCGGACCGAGTTGATCCTAAGCTTAGCTAGTGGCTTCATCTTATCGGAGACCCAAGTAGTCTTGTTGGAGTCCGCAGGCCCTGGCGTCCCTTTCAATACATTGTCTTTACTATTTTATTTCTATCAAAATCGGTTGTATTTCCTTCAGACAAATCACTTAGAGTTAAATTTTAGAAGTTCGTGAATTGTGACTCCAGATTCTGGGTAGTTATGTGTAAATATTAAGATTGTTATGGATATCCGCACTCTTTTTTAACTTGTTATAGCTTAATTGTTGATAAATACTGAAAGGTTTAAGAATTTGGCTTAACGATCTCTAATGTTGGCTTGCCTAGAAAGTGAAATGTTAGGTGCCATCACGGTCTCGACGGTTCTGGGTCGTGACAAGAAAGACAAAGATTCAGAATTTCAAACTCAACAAATTCGCACGATAAGGAATCAAGGAATTGAAGTTTCCTAACAGTTCCATCGCCTCTCGAAGATAAGTACAAACGTCTCTGTACCGACCCGCGAGACTCTACTAAACCTGCTTATGACTCGTAACACCTATGAACCTGTAACGACCCGGCCGGTAATTTTTGGAATTTACGCCCCCATCCCCTATTAACTATTTTCCCCAAGTTTATTTCTGCTATTTTTGATTTGCCGGGATGTTCGGTTTTGAGTTTCGGAGAGTTTTGGGACACTTAGTCCCTAAATGAGAGCTTAAGTGTTAGAAAATTGACTGTAGTCGGAACAGTGTGAAGACGGCCTCGGAATGGAAATCTGATGGTTCCGTTAGCTCCGTTAGGTGATTTTGGGCTTAGGGGCGTGGTCGGATTGTGCTTTGGAGGTCCGTAGCTAATTTAGGCTTGAAATGCCGAAAGTTGAATTTTTGAAGTTTCCGGTTCGATAGTGAAATTTTGATGCGAGGGTCGAAATGGAATTCCGAGAGTTGCAGTAGTTCCATTATGTCATATGTGATGTGTGTGCAAAATTTCAGGTCATTCGGAGGTGATTTGGTTGGGTTTTTTTATCGAAAGCGTATTTTTGAGAAATTTGGAGTTCTTAGGCTTGAATCCATGGTTAAATAGGTGTTTTGATGTTGTTTTGAGCGTTCCGAAGGTTGGAACAAGTTTGAATGATGTCTCAGGTGTGTTCGGATGCTCAACGGACCATTTTCGGACTTGGAGAGATTGCGGATTTTCTGCTGTTGTGTTGCAGAGAAAACCTTCATCGCGTTCGCGAGAGGGTCCCGCGTTCGCGTAGAGCATCTGGGTGGAGCAGCTGAAATGTGCTTCACGTTCACGATGATGTCCCGCATTCGCGAATGTAAGGACCCATTGGTCTTCGCATCCACGATATGGTCCCCGCGTTCGCGTAAGGTCTGCCCGTGTAATCTACGCGTTCGCGAGTGGACCTCGCGTTCGCGAAAGAGGAATTTGGCCAGCAGGACTTTTGTGCATAGCGTTCGCGATATTAGCCTCGCGTTCGCGAAGAAGAACGCGCCTAGGCAGAATTTAAAACCCCAAAATCGAGGGTTTAGACCATAACTCATATTTTGGACTGGGAGCTCGGGAGATCACGATTTTTGAAGGGATTTTCACCTGGGCGACTTGGGTATGTGATTCTTACTCGGTTTAGACTAAATTCCATGAATCCCCACTTAAATTCATCCTTTAATTTCGAAATTTTGGTAGAAATTTGGGGAAAGTTCTTAGACCAAGAGATTGGGTTTTTGACATCCGATTTGTGAGATTCTTATATGAATAGACTCGTGTGAGGATTCCGAAAATGTAAATTTTACCCGATTTCGAGACGTGGGCCCGAGGGGCGTTTTGGTCATTTTACCTAATTTCGCGCATTAGCTTAGAATTTAATTATAGAATTAGTTACTTGAAGTGTTATTTACATTATGCAAATGAATTTAATAGGTTTGGGCCATTTGGAGTCGGATACTCGTGGCAAAGGCGTGGTTTCGAGTTGATTTGAGCTATATTCGAGGTAAGTGGCTTGTCTAACCTTGTGTGGGGGACTTTTTCCCTTAGGATTGATATTGTGGTAATTGAAATGCCTCGTACGTGAGGTGACGAGCGCGTACTTGTGCTAAATGTTGGAAATCTATTTTTTTTTCTTTAAAAATAGCCTTGAATTGTGTTCATCCTTTCCTTGCTTACACTGTTTGGACATTAAACCTGCTGTAGCTTAGAGAAACATGTCTACTTGACTAAATTGCTCTATCCGTCTTAACTGCCTTAATTGTACTATGTGAATCATGCTAGGTTAGGATTACCTGCTTCACTTTGATATGAAATTGATTTGATTGAATTCTTGTTGTTGCTGTGTACTTACTTTGGGACTACGGAACGGTATTCCGGGAGATCCCCCTGCACTTTATTTTGGGACTACGGGACGGTATCCCGAGAGCTTCCCTGTATGTTTACTTTGGGACTACGGAATTGCATTCCGGGAGATCCCCCTGCACATTAATGAGTTGGACTACGGGACTGCACCCGAGAGATCCACTGGATATGATATTTATATTTGGGGACTACATGACGGTATCTTGGGAGATCCCCGGTTGTTATCTCAGAGCTGAGTTATGTTTTTTACTGTGTTTTACTTGCCTTTGTAATAGCCGTTGTTGTCCTTTATATCTTGTGTTATTTAATTACACTGTTATTTCACACTGTTAAACCTTATATCTTACTTACCCTCAGTAGGGCCCTGACCTTCCTAGTCACTACCCAACCGAGATTAGGCTTGGCACTTACTGAGTACCGCTGTGGTGTACTCATGCCCTTCCTGCGCATGTTTTTTATGTGCAGATCCAGGTACTTCGACTCAATCCTACCACCCTTGAGGCGAGGCGAATATTATAGCGACTTCGAGGTATATCTGCCGCGTCCGCAGACCGAGGAGTCTCTTTCTATTCCTGCTGTTTAGTATTAGCCCTTCTGTATTTCAGTTCTTGTTAGACATTCTGGAGTTAGAGCTATGTAGTACTTCTTAGCTTGTGATTCATGGGTTTCCGGGTCTTCGATTATGTATTGATTTTTGAGAATTAAATATGGTGTATGCCGAGAGGCACATTCTACCACCGTTTATTTTCCTTATTTGTGTTTAAGTTGTTTACTTCCGCAAATTTTGGTTTCTTTTCCGCAATTTAGGCTTACCTAGTTTTAGAGACTAGGTGCCGTCATGATGGTTCACGGAGGGCGAATCGGGGTCGTGACAGAATCTAGAGCTCTGATACCAACTTGTCATGACCCAAACTCCTTCCGTAAGATGTCGTGATGACACTTGGTCTCTAAGACAAGGTAAGCCTAACATGCATGAAGAATTGGTGGAAATAATAATAAAACTCTCAATTAAAAAGAGTATAACTCCCAAAATCTGGTGAGACCCAGTCACAAGCTCTACATGAGTATACTGAACATCCCTATACAACAGTATCTATAAAAGGAGAATAAAATAGAAACTAGATAGACGGCGGCTCCGAGGCCTACGAACGCCGGCAGGTATACCTTGAAGTCTTCGATCCAAGCTCGACTCACTGATGCTTAGGCGGGGATGAAGTATCTGGATTTGCATAAAAAGATGTGCATAAGCATAGTATGAGTACACCACAATGGTACCCAGTAAGTATTATGTCTATCTTTGGTAGAGTGGTGACGAGGTCGGGTCAAGACACCTACTGAAATAAATTAAGAAACTAAACAAGTATAGTACAGTATGATAATAGGAACAATGGAAATGATACACCGAGGAATTATAAAAAGAATAGCTACACTGAAATTTGGGCAATTAAGACATCACGGAAGAAAGCACATAATAAGAATGCCAAGGAAACGATGCAAGCAAAACACAAGTAATGTAAATTAAAGGTATCAACAAGAATCACTACCGAGGTACTGCCTCTTAGTCTCATTTCACAAATCAAATGGCAGTCTTTCCTTATACCACTGCGGGAGCCTTGTATTTTGTTTTGAAAATCATTTTTCCAAAATAGAGACCCGTGTTTTAGTCCACCTTAGCACACCACGTGACCTCAAGTAGTTCCTCTACTAGCAACACGCATATCAAGCCCACCTTATCTCACCACATGCGTTTCAATCCCAATCCATATACCACCGCATGCGTATAAATATCACAACATATCACAAATCGTACCTCAAGTGCCTAGTACCACAACTTTCCAAAGAAGTCAACAAAAATAGTGTTTCAATAATAAATAGCTCATGGCTCAATCACAATATGTACAAGAGTCTCAACAATAGCAACCTAAAGTGAATAACTCAGCAAGAACGGTATTTGAACAAATTTACAACTTTGCCTCAATGTGAGTCGCGACCTTTATAACTTCAACATCATAATTCAACATTAAGATATTACAAGAAATAACAACTTCAAGTAAAGGAACTCAACAGTTAAATAATTAACAAAGAAATGAGAGAACAATAACTTCAACTAAGCATGTAAAGGCAATTAAAAAGTAAGAGATGAGACAAGTATTTACAATGTCAAGTGAATCACATAAGAATAGATTAATTATGATGAAGATAACATACTATGACAATTCAATTAAAGGCATGAAAGAATCTACAAAGCTTAAACCGGTCAATTACCACATTTAGCCCGTGTACCCACTCGTCACCTTGTGTACACGGCTTTCACATACCAAAATTAACACAAAAACAACACAAATCCTAAGGAGTAATTCCCCCACACAAAGTTAGGTAAGACACTTACCTCGAAATACGCTAACTCAATCCACAAGTTACCCTTTTCCGCGATTATCCAACTCCGAACGGCTCGAATCCAGCCAAAATAACTTTATACCATAAATACAAACCATAGGAAATTATTCTGAATAATAAAGTTGCAATCTTTAAAGAAAATCAAAAAGTCTGTCCGGGGACCGCGTCTCGAAACCAGACCAAACATACAAAATCCGAACACGCATTCGATAACGAGTCTAACCATACTAAAGTTATTCAAATCGATCCCAAAATTTGGTCTATGAAGTTTTCATAATTTCCCCCAACTATTCTAACCCAATACACTAAATAAATGATAAAAACAACGATGAATTCGTGTATAATAGCCAAATCCGAGTTAGAATCAGTTATCCTGATTGATTCCTTGAAAATGCCTCTCAAAATCGCCACAAACTGAGCTCTCTAAGTCCAAAAGATGAAGAATGAAATAAAACCCTCATTTTTGAATTTTAACACCGATGCCCAATAATCCTTCTTCGCGACTGCGGACAAACACTCACGATCATGGACAACAATTCTACCCTAACTCATACAACCTTCTTCGCGATTGCGTGAATCCAGTCCCAAACGCGATGACCGGATTCCTCAACTTACACGATCATGCTCCAGGCCGCGTGAACGCGAGGAACACCGTGTGCCTCAGCTTCACCTTCCTTATACGCAAACGCGATCCACTTCAAGCGTTCACGATTCACAATCTATTCAAACACTGTGATCACGTCCCATTCTTGGAGAACACGAAGACTGAAATTCCGTCTACCACAACCTACTCTACGTGATTGCGGCACATCCTCCGCAAATGCGATGAAGGAAACCAGACTCAGAAAAACCAGCAATCCCGTTTCAAATACAATTGGTTCGAACTCAATCCGAAACACACCCGGGGCTCCCGGGACCCCATCAGAACATACCAACAAGTCCTAAAATATGGTAAGAACTCGCTTGAACCCTCAAATCACATCAAATAATTATAAAACTATGAATCGCACATCGATTCAAGCCTAGTGAACTTATAAACTTCTAACTTCTAAAACTAATGTCGAAACATACCAAAAACAACTTCAATTGAACTTAAATTTTGCACACAAATTATAATCGATACAACAGACCTATTCCAACTTTCAGAATCAAAATCATGGCCCGATATCAATAAAGTCAACTCCCGGTCAAACATCTCAACCTTTCAAACCTTCAACTTTCCATCTTTCGCCAATTCAAGCCGAAATGGCCTACGGACCTCCAAATAAATATTCGGACATGCTCCTAAGTAAAAAATCACCATAAGGAGCTATTGGACCGTCAAAATTCTATTCCGGAGTCATCTACACAAAAGTTAAACTACAGTTAACTCTTTCAACTTTGGAACTAAGTCTCCCATTTCACTCCAAAACTCACCCGAACCAAAACCAAACACACTGGCAAGTCACGTAATCACAATACAACATAGAGTAGGTAATAACTAGGGAATAATGCTTAAATACTCAAAATGACTAGTCGGATCGTTACAGCAAATCCTGAGACTTATGCTATATTTGCCTCGGATGTAGATACACCTATATTGTACACATTCGTACTTGTACTTGTGTTCTACCTTGATTGGGATGTGTGCACTATGTGAAAAGGTTTATCTTACCTTAGTTGTTGAATACCTCAACTCCTATCTTGGTTTTTCAAAACCTAGGTTTTTCCTCCAATAGAATTTGAAAAGGAGAGAAAATCAATTAGGGTTTATGTTCAATTTTTTGGAGGATTTTTGCAGGGGCTTATCTCTGGTTATTTTGTTATATAATGAGTATTATATTTGCAGGAGATAAGCCCTTAATAGGTCTCTTTGGCCGACCCGAAATAGCTTCTTTTTTGAAATATTTAATCCTCTCATTTAAGCAAGTAGGTGACACACCTACTTGTCACCTAGCAGTCTGCACAGTCTTGCAAAAACACATATATCTCTCTACTCCGATGTCGTATTGACAAAATGTTTAATGCGTTACAAAAAAAAACTCATAGATCTTCAATTTGATGGATTGATCACCTTTTAACTCTAAGTATATTGGGAGAAAATTGCAATGACATTTGATCCAAATTTCTGTAAAACTTATGAAGTAACTTGTGATGACTTTCATCGACTTTTGTTCCACAACTTGCTTTACTTCAAAACATAACACACGACTATCATACGACTAACATAACTCATAACATAATCTCGTTATCATGTTAAGCACCCCAGTCTCACCCGAAAAATACATGTTATAACATTTCCATTTTGTCGACTTTCGACGAAACATTATTTGCTTTAATTCGTTTAGCTTCTGAACCTTCCAACCCTCTTTGCACTTGTTGTTAATGATCTTCAATATTTGTAACCTCTGAGGTAACATGATTAACTTATTGTATATACTTTCAAAGATCATCTCATTTTTTTGTCCTACTTTAGTTTGCTTACGATACACTTTTACGTACGAAAATATGGGGGTAACAACAATTACACAAAACGATCGGTCGGGTCGTTACACGCGGTCACCATGACCAGCTCACACAAGCCTTCAAGATCGTGACACTACCCACGCAATCATAATAAAGGCACTAGAAAAATTTGCAACTTCAGAATTTGTTCATCCACCGAAACTCACCTGAGGACCCCGGGACTCCTCCAAACAATCGAACAAATCCAATAATACTATACTGACCTGTTCAAATGTCTCGAATGATGAAGTGAATGCAACTATTCAAATCAAAGTTGCTAGGGTCGATATAAGGAACTCTATAACTTGCAAATTACATGTAATGGTGCCGGAACACCGTCGAGCTCGTCAGGTTCCAAACCAACGATATATGTAAGAGCCCGTTTGGCTTTGCTGATTTAGAGTAGCTGATAAGCATTAGGTGCTGAAAAGCACTTTAAGTGCTGAAGCTGATTTAAAAATAAGTAGTTACGTGTTTGGATAAAAGTGCTAAAATTAATAATAAGCAGCTGAAGAACTGGGTATACGAAGAGTTTTGTTCTAAAAAGAAGTATTTTAGGGATAAAATAGTAAATATTTTGGTCAAACCTAAAGTGCTTATAAGCTGAAATTTGATAAGTTGGGGGAGACCAACTTATGACTTTTGGCTTATTTTTGACTTATAAGCACTTGTAATTTTACCAAACGCGTAAATAAGCCAAAAAGTGCTTATAAGCTAGTTTGACCAGCTTATAAGCTTAGCCAAACACCTCTAAATCCATATTATATGAACCTACGAAAAGTCTTAAAATATGTAATGGCACATAACAATAAAAGAGAGATTGGATTATTACAGAGAGCAGATCCAAAAGTACATCATATTAATTAATATAATATTATTAGGCAAAATACATAAGTTGGCACCCGAACTGTGGACCAAATCCCCGTTACACACTTTCTATGGGCAAAAATAATATTACACACTCAACCTTTTAAAAAGTGTGTCTAATACACACCTCCTTTGACCAGGACTCAGTATGTGTAAAACACTACGATAGAAGCGCGTCTACTAATAAAAATACTGTCTAATTATTTATTTAATGCCACGTGTCAGCAATTCCCTCATCTTCCCCACCCTTCCTCTATCTCTCTCTTCTGCCAGCTAACTGCTTACGAAATGAAGGAAGAGGAGACCCTTCTACTCTCCCCACCCCCAAATCCCTTCTTTTCTTTTTCTTTCTCAAATCATTACTTCTGATTTCCTCTCGACTATACATATTTTTCATTAATCTCAAGGTTCCAATCTATTTCCTTCTCTAGCCTCCTTTTTTTATTTGTTTGATTTCATTCACATTTAATAAAATTTTGTCATTATCGCAAATTTTTCAATTAATATAGCTTTTTTTCCTTGTGAGTAATTTCGACTACATCTATCGCGTGCATCTGTTTTTTTCCTTTAATTTTGCAGTTATCTATCTCAGATTTAGGATTTTTAGCTTCTCATGTTGGAGAGGATGCTGAATTTTTTATTTTGAAAGTTGGTAGTGACGACAGCAGCCATGGGAATGACAAACAAAATTTTGGAAGAGAGCTATAAATGAAAATAGCCAGCTTATGTCTTTGTTGAAGTAGATATGGTACCCAAGCAATTGTAGAGAGAAGGCTGTTCTTTATCTATTTTCAATCTACCTTTGCCTTTGTTGCATTTTTTTTTGGAACAATGGCCTTGTTGTGGTGATGGTACGGTGGTGTGAGCCATGGCTTATTGGCTTTTGATATTTTTATTTCTTTCTGGGATTAAATCACTTGGGATCCTAAATTTTGGGTTGAATCGTGTGTTCTAGTTTTTCGGGTGGTCCATGGAGGAGAAGATGGAGGTGGAAGAGATGGAGTTGGAGAAGATGAGGGTATATGTGTAATTTTATATTTTTCTTTTTTTATTTATGTTAATAACACGCGTCACAACCTTATTGGTGCGTGACATTACCCATATTTAGGTAAAGTGGTCAAGAAAAAAGTTGTGTGTCTTAGACACACTTTCAAAAGGTTGAGTGTGTAACATTATTTTTGCCCACAAAAAGTGCGTAACGGGGATTTGGTCCATAGTTCGGATGCCAACTTATGTATTTTGCCATATTATTACCATTGGAAACGCTAACATACAACACATATGGAATATATATCACACCAAATAGTTTTATTTATTCATAAGCATTTAGGATGGCCATAATACTTCATCATACTGATGGGAATGGGAACAAATATCTATTTCCCGACATGGTGAGGCTCAAGATCTTTGAGGAGGGAAATAGCAAGTTCCAAAAGATCAAGGGGCTCTGGTGTGTTTTCATCCAACTTCTCATACTCAAGGGTCCAAGTCATCCAGTTTCCCTCAGCAGTCAAAGTAGCTGTAATGGACTTGTATAATTCATTCATATAACCTTCAACAAAATTGAAGGTGATTGATTTTTTCGCATCATCTATGTGTAGGACCTGCTTCGCATGCCTCTCTTTTCCTCCTGTTTTCAAAACGAACATAGTGAGGAAAAACAAAACATTTAAGCTCATGTCATGCATGATACACTTTAAATAAACATGGGAAATGCAGAACAAATTTTTTAAAAATATCTCAGATCTTGGACATATCTTATTTGCTCCTTTTTGCTTTTACGCCTTATTTGCACGGAAAATTGCAGTACATTACGGATGTGTTTGGTATGACAGAAAATTTAATCTTTTTATGTTTAGTTGGTTTAAATAATTTGAAAAATATTTTCCGCATAATCACATTTTTTTCAATTGGAGGAAAATGACTTCCCTACCAAAACGAGAGAAAATATTTTCAAAACTCTTTCTCAACCTTCCCCGCCCTATTTCCCACCTCAACCCTTACCTCTACCCCCACCCCTACCCCCCAACCTCACCCCTCCCCCTTAACAACCCCTCCTCTCGCCACCCCTTTGCCACTGCTACTCCGGCTCTTAGACCCGACCTTCCACCCTTCCCCTATCTCGTCTTATATAGTGTTTGCTTAAATTATTAATTTTTAAAAATATACTCTCCTACCTAATCAAAAACTGAACAAAATAATAGGAAAATCACTTATTTTTCGAAGAAAATATTTTCCAAGTAAATATTTTTCCTGTACAAAACACACCATACAATATCAAAAAATAAAAAGAAGCGAGAAAGTTGAGAAATCGGTCACTTGTACCAAAGCAAATTCAAATTCGAAAGGAAATAGAGGCTTACCAAGAACGTACTTCCAGCTGACAATAGAACCAGTATTAACCAACTGACCCTCATGTAACGTGAAATTTTTTATCTTATCAGGAGACATGGTGGAGGTTTGGTGTGGATTTGATTTGAAGTGTTCATGAAGCAAATCTCCAGCACACTTCATCTCTATTTGAGAGATCAACTTGCCTTTGAGACCCATTTGTTAGCAGTGTGAGATTTTCTTACACGAGTTTGCTGATTTAATTTAGCGAGACCATATAGCCTTTATATAGAGTGTCTCTTGTGAATAATAAATCTACTTGCATGGTTGTACACTGTTAATCTTGGTATGTCATTGTTGGACGCGTGAATAAAGTTTTAGACCGAAAATTCTTGAGAAATCAAACTTACATATGAATACATAGCTCACTATGTAAAGGCGGATTCAGAATTAAAAAAATGCAGGAGCACCAACAGTTGAGCAAATAGTGGAGCAGGAATTCAACCCAGGCAACACACTAATAGTCAAGTTATGTCCCCTCCCAACCAGAGTCGAATTTACTGTCGAACCTGTTGGGCTAAAACGGCCCAATGACACTCTTAACATGGTGTGATATTGTCCGCTTTGGGCCAAGCCCGCACGGTTTTCCCCAAAAGGCCTCACACCATTAAGATATCCCTACACCTTATATGTAGACTCTCAATCTTTTCAGCTACCAATGTGGGACTTTGTTCGCACACCCAACAATCTCCCCCTCGAATTAAGTTCCACGCGGCCCACTACCACGATCCACGGGTCAATTTTCGAGATTCACTGTGTGCCACCCACATTGTTAGAGTATTATGGCAACCGAAGCCCGCAACTAGCTTCTTCTTGTGTGTGCACCGCCCTGCACCATCACTCCGCCATCTCCATACTCGTTCCGCTGAACCTGGGCTCTGATACCACTTGTTGGGCTAAAACGGCCCAATGACACTCTTAACATGGTGTGATATTACCCTCTTTGAGCCAAGCCCGCACGGTTTTCCCCAAAACGCCTCACACCATTAAGATATCCCTACACCTTATATGTAGACTCCCAATCTTTTCAGCTACCAATGTGGGACTTTGTTCGCACACCCAACAGAACCACCGGTTTCAATTGAACCCATAACTTTTGATGTAAAGTAAAATATTATATGTAATAATTCATTAAAATGTCAAAAATAATTGATATGAAACTATAACTTTAAAATTAATATAATGAATTCAATATTAAAACTTTGAAAGTTAAACCCATAGGATTTAAATCTTAGGTCCGCGTCTCCTCCCAACCTCCCTCCAAATGGTCCGGTAAAATTATCTAACGTCTTAGGGTGCCAACCAAAGTAGAAAAAATTATGATCACTAGTAGTTGTAAAAATTGCACGGGGCGCCCTATTTGGTCGCCCACATTTAACATATACCCATTTTTTTAAAAAGTTTTAACTTGTACCCACTTTTTAAACAACTTCAGCCCCCTTTCTCCTCCTCATTCTCCTCGTTTGTTTTCTTCTTCTTCTTCTTCTTCTTCTTCTTCTTCTTCTTCTTCTTCTTCTTCTTCTTCTTCTTCTTCTTCTTCTTCTTCTTCTTCTTTTACTGTTCGCGCTGCTGTGAAACTTCAGTTGATTGAATGATTGCCATAAGTATGTTTATCAGATTATTTAAAAACAAATTATAAATAATTACGTAAGTTAGTAGACAATACTTTGTGAATATTTCCACGTACGGGAAGTTTAAGGTCACACTTAGTGATTCTTTTCATGATAATTTTGTTCTTTTCATGTTTATTGTTTCCAAATTTTTATAATTTAGGTACTGTTGGCAATTTGATTATTTATAGTAGTCTGATTATGACAAACTAATGAATCCAAGACAAAAAAAAACTTCAGCTTATTTGGTGCTGAAGTTTTTACAAATGAACTAAATAACATCAGCATCTTCTGCTGAAGTTTTTGAAAAAGCTTTATGACAAAACTAATGAATCCAGGATAAAAAAACTTCAGCTTATTTAGTGCTGAAGTTTTACAAATGAACTAAATAACTTCAGCATCTTCTACTGAAGTTTTTGAAAAAGCATAATGACAAAACTAATGAATCCAGGACAAAAAAACTTCAGCTTATTTAGTGCTGAAGTTTTTACAAATGAGCTAAATAACTTCAGCATCTTTTGCTGAAGTTTTCGGAAAAGCTTAGTGACAAAACTAAATAGAGAACAAAACTTCAGCTACTATGCTTAAGTTCAACAATTACAAACAAAAAGTTCAGCAAATAGAGAACAAAACTTCAGCTACTATGCTTAAGTTCACCAATTACAAACAAAAACTTCAGCAAATAGAGAACAAAACTTCAACTACTATGCTTAAGTTCAGCAATTACAAACAAAAACTTCAGCAAATAGAGGATAAAACTTTAGCTACTATGCTTAAGTTCAGTAATTACAAGCAAAAACTTTAGCACACTTGGTTCCGTCTACTAGAATGCTGAAGTTTTGCGTGATTGCCCTTGCTACTTCAACCCCATTTGCTGAAGTTACGCGAAAAGTGGATACGTGTGCAAATTTTTTTGTAAAGCGGGCACAAGTTAAAACGTGACCCAAAAAGCGGGTGTAGATACAATGCCCCCTAATAGTTGGTCGAACATTCTAACCAAATTGGGCCCATATTTTACATTCTTACCTGGTTTGGCCCACTGTATATATAATTTAAACAAATTCATCCGTCAGCCCAACAATAAAGGCCATTTCAAAGGGTATTTTTTTTCTTATCTTCTTTCTTCTTCTCTTTTATTGTGGATGATTTCGCACCCCAAATTTCTCTGAAATTGTTGTTCGATTCACTTTGTTGCTTTGAATGTCGATTATATTGATAGGCGTCCAACTCTAGAATTGAACTTTTTTTTGAAATCGTGATTGTTTGTTGGTTGTACATCTCAGTACCTCTATTGAAGCATTTTCGGAGCTTGAAAAATTATAATGCAGAACGACTGGATGAAGTTAAAACTTGTTGAAATAACTTGTAGTAACTTGAATCTAGAGACCTGTGTTGTTTGAGTTTGATTAATATTTGTTTTGAGAATCATACCAATTCAAAAAGGAAGTTGAAGGTGAAATCGAATGTTTGTATATAATATTATAATATTATACAACATTATATAAAATTATAATAAGTAATATTTTATACTAGTGTATATTTGTGTAATGACTCGACTGGTCGTTTTGAGGTTTAGCGTTTCATTCGGTGGTTTGAGACTTTTAGTAGCTTCATATATTGTATTATGACATGTGTATATGTTTTATTTCGGTTTTCGAGCGATTCGGGATTGATTTGGAAGAATGATTCTCGTTTTAGAAGCTTTAAGTTGGAAGAGTTGACAAAGGTTTAACTTTTGGATAAACGGACTAATGATCGGGTTTTGATTATTCCGATACGTTCGTATGATGATTTTGGACTTATACGTATGTTCGGATTTGGTTTCGGATGTTGCTAGAATAATTCGACACTATTTATCAAAAATTGGCAATTTAAAAAACTTAAAAATTCATAAGTTTGACCAAGAGTTGACTTTGATGTTATTGGATTCTAATTGGAGTTTTGAGACTTTGGATATGTCTATATAGTTGAATTGAACTTGTATGCAAAGTTTGAAAGTGATCCGAAGTGTTTAAGTGTGATTCGGATATTGTTTTGAAAGAATGAATATTTAACAACTTAAGATAAATTTTATTCAGTTTGAGCCTCGATTTTTTATTGTGATATTCCCATGGGTGTTAGGCTTTGGATAAGTTTGAATGATGTATCTATACTTGTTGGTATGATTGGATGGGGTCCCCACGGTCTAGGATGTGTTTTTGATCATTGGTTGAGAAACTAGTTATGTTAAGGATTTAAAGTCTGACCATGGTCAATATCGGGCCAACATGACCTCTTTTCGGTGTTTTGAGTGCGCGAGCAGGTTCGTGACATGTTTTATGATTGAAATTCTCATATGGTTTGTGCCCGGGAGGTTCCGGATAAGTTCCGGGTATTAAAATGAAGATTTTCTTATTGCTTGTATATAATTACGAAAATGCCATTTATGTCCCTGAAATTTTGAGGTTTCTTTTAAAACTTGAAAATCCCCTTCCCGTCTCTCTCCTATTCTCTTCCCCTCTTTCTTATTTTTCATTTTTCCTCCGCCTCCCACCTTCGCCCCATTGGAAAATTTTATCATTTCCACGCTTCCACCATGTCTCCTTTCCTCGGTATAGCTCTTTCTCCTCTCCTCTTCTTCTCTCTCGTGCTCGCGACAAAACTATGGCAGAACCCTAACTAATTTGTTTTTGTAGCAGCCATGTCACGACCCAAAATCTACTAAGGACCGTGATGGCGCCGGACAGCATTGTCACGCAAGCCTACCGTACATACTTAATTAAAATATCATTTAAATAATTGTAAAAATTCTGATTTTCTTTCAATTTGGCTAGTAAAAGATAATCTTTTACAAAACGAATAAAGAATGTTTAGAAGTTATTACAGAATACCCCATAATCATCCTAGAATCACAAGTGCATGAGCAATTACTAAGGAATCAAATAAAGTACAATAACTGTCCGGAATACAATTTGGACAGAAAGTAAATACAATACGCTGAAAGAGACCATGCTAGCTACGTGTCGCCTCGAGAAGTGCAGCTCACCTAGTCCCCGTATCATCCATGCTGCTACGCCCAGTAGGCCACTAGAAATACAGGTGCCCGTGCAACAAAAATGCACAGCAAGTGTAGCATGAGTACGAAAACAACGTGTACTCAGTAAGTATCCCATCTAATCTCGAAGAAGTAGAGACGAGAGGTCGACTTCGACACTTACTAGTGCTCAAATAATAATATATCAATAATGTGACAAATCGAGGATTTATATAAACATGATTGTAATTCGATAGAGTGAAGAAAGTAAACAACTTTCTTTTATGTGAAATTCCTAAATTCCTTTTTCATCATTTATACGTATATTCTCAAGCCGGGAAGAAGAAATATCAACTTCAATAAATTTAAGGCAAGCAATACTAGCATGCGCAAATCATGCCGAGGACGTATGGCCCAATCCAACAATATTTAAACTGTGCACTGCCAGAGGATCGAATGGCGCGAACCATAAATGCATCTATTTAATCTACCGAGGCATTCGGCCCGTTCCACAATAGATAAACACATTCAAACAGTCAAATCAATAATTCATCAAGGAGCAGATATTCAGGAAAGGGCAAGTTTCTCTTTTAAAAGTCAAGAAATGATATCTAGCCTTTTTGAAATTCATTTACACGTTCGATATTTTTAAGCATTTAAATTTATCAACAAGGTTGCAAGTATTACAAGTAAGCATGCTTTTGGGCCCTAAACTACTGGACTTAAGCATAACAGTAGCTACGCATGGACTCTCGTCACCTCGTGCGTACGTAGCCCCCACAAATAGGAGCACATAACCAATTAACTCACTTATGGGGACAATTCCCTCTTACAAGGTTAGAAAGGAGACTCACCTCGCTCCGAAGTACCATAACCGGCATTCCACGCCCTTCCGAAGACTTAAAATTGATGCACAACGCTCCAGAACTAGCCAACAATTACGCAAATACATTAATATATGTTCAATTACTCATAATAATCCAATTTATAACAATTCCTAACCCCGATCGAAAAGTTGACAAAAACGCCCTCGGGCCCACGTGCCCGGATTCCAAAATTTTTGAAGATAAAGTTTACCCATAACCTCACGAACTCAAATATATAATTTACTCTTAATTTCATGCCCAAAATAGTGGTTAAAATCCGATAATACAAAATTTCTAGGTTTCCCTCCAAATCACAAATTCCTACAAATTTCCATGTCCAAATCTGTATATAATCATGTATTTAACTCAAAACTAGCATAAATTACTTACCTCATGCTTGGTGGTAAAAATGGCACCTCAAAGTTGCTCCAAAATCGGCTCCAATGGAAGAAATGAGGTTGAAATGAACCCAACCCCCGATTTAAAAGAACCTCACTGCCTCCAGCATTTCTGCACCTGCGGTCACCTGACCGTTTCTGCGGTTCCGCAGGTGCGACCTACAATCCGCTTCTGCGGTCCTCCTCCAAGCCCTCAACTTCCGCATCTGCGCTTCTCCCTCTGCAGGTGCGGTCCCGCATCTGCGGCTAAATGAACGCATCTACGGTCCCAGCCTAGCCGGTCCATTTCCGTTTTTGCGACACAAAGGCCGCTCCTGCGGCTCTGCACCTGCGGCCCAAGCCTTGTAGGTGCGGTTACACCAGTAGCAGCTGCTTCATTTCTTCTTTAAATTCCAAATTTGTTCTGTTAACCATCCGAAATCCACCCGAGGCCCCCAAGACCCCGTCCAATCACACCAACCAGTCCCATAGCACATTACGGACTTGCTCGAGGCCTCAAATCACATCAAACAACGCTAAAATTATGAATCTCCCTCCGATCCAAGCTTAATGAAGTTTACAATTTTAAATTTATTCATTCGATGCCGAAACCTATCAAATCTCGTCTGATTGACCTCAAATTTTGCACACAAGTCATATTCTACATTATGGACTTACTCCAACTTCAAGAATCAAAATCCGACCCCGATATCAAAAAGTCCACTTCCGGTCAAACTTCTCAAAACCTTCAAATATCTATCTTTAGCCAAATGACTCCAAAATGACCTACGGACCTCCGAATTCACTTCCGATCACGCTCCCAATACCAAAATCACCATATAGAGCTATTCCCAGGCTCGGAATCCCAAACAAATATTGATAACACTGAAATGCACTTCAACCCACACTTATGAAATTCTTCCAAAAATGCTAACTTCCACAATAGGTGCCGAAACATTCCCGGGTCTTCCAAAATCCGATCCGGACATACGTCCAAGTCCAAAATCATCATACGAACCTGCTGGGACCTTCGAATTCCGATTCCGAGGTCGTTTACTCAAAAATCCAATCTTAGTCAATTCTTTCAACTTAAAGCTTTCGAAATGAGAATTCTCTTTCCAAATCAACTCCGAACTTTCCGGAATTCAATTCCGACCATGCGTACAAGTCATAATACCTGAAATGAAGCTGCTTATGGCCCAAAACTGCTGAACGACGTGCTAGAGCTCCAAACGACCGGTCGGGTCGTTACAAGCCAGCATCTCCACAAGCTTTGGGTTGTAGCAGGCACCACCATCTTCACCTTGTCCAGTTGTATATTTCTCATAGCAAGGTTAGTTTTGTTTTTTTTGGAAAATTTTCTATGGCTTAGTTGCTAGGAAAATTAGTTGAATTGTTAGAAATTAGTTGGTAAATTATTAAATTGTTCTTGTACATTAGTCATTTTTTTTTGCCTAATTGTTATTGTAGATCCCAACTATTTCAATTCCTTTTACTTGTTGTGTTAAACAATTATGCTATTTGAATTAAATGCCTTAATTTTTGTATGCTATTTGAATTCCTTAATGTTTATATGTTAAAATAATTTAAATTTAAATATTTATTAATGACGACTATTTCTTTTGTTTGATAACAATGAAGCCCATGAGTTAAACTTATGAAATGTGATGTAGCTAGTATAACAGTAGTGAAACTTATGAAGTGATTGAAAAATTAAATTTTATTAAATAAAATAAATTTCTTTACTTTGAAATTGTTTTAAGTTTAAGGTTTCTTGAATACAATGTTCAACGCCGTTTTAGTTTACTAATAAATTTTGATAAATCTAAAAACCTTTTTAGAATACCAAATAAGATGGATAAATATCAGATTACGCTAAAATATATGATTAAACGATTTGGATAAGTTACCTTTGAAGAATATAGTAAAATTTATTAGTTAGTGTAAGTAACATAAATATAGTTCAACTTCTAATTCTCTTCTAGGTATAGATAGAATTTGGGCATCATAGATGAATGTATAATTGGAATCATCTGAATCGTACTGGTTAACGGGATTAATTTATAGAAGGGGTTGCAAGCTTTATTGCTAAGGTAAAGACACCTGATGATTTTCTTATCAAAGGGACGATTGGGTACCCTTGTATGAAATGCAAGTTTCTTAAGTTATTGGGTTCTGATATTATTACTGTGGTTTATGAAATTTTTTTATGTGTGATCTGTCCACGGGGAGAGTCATGCTAGTGTAGATGGTGTTCATTTTTAAAATTCTTTTGGTGGTGAAGAACATAGTTCCATAGGGGAGAATAATGTTGAAAATTCTCGATTTAATGAAATGATGAGGGATATTTTTGAGATGTTCCCAGGGGCTTAATCCGAATCAAATGATGAGGCTAAAAGCTTCTTCAAACCGTTAGAGGAAGCTAGTTTCCGCTTTATGAAGGCTCAAGGTATTCCAGTTGTCTGTTGCAATTAGATTACTAATAATCTGTTTAGCCAAGATTTTTTTTAGGCCAAAACTGCTTTTTGTATTTTAGCCAAAAGTAATTTTTCCAAAAATTGAGGTGTTTGGCCAAGCTTTTGAAAGCAAAGAAAAGTGATTTTAAGGAAAAGTAGAAGTAGAAAAAAGTAGCTTCTCTCCAAAAGCACTTTTTTTAAAAAGCACTTTTGAGAAAAATACACTTAGAAGCAGTTTTAAAAGCTTGGCCAAACAATAATTACTGCTCAGAAGTGCTTTTCAAATTAATTGCCCAAATACAAACTGCTTCTCGCCAAAAGTACTTTTGAGAAAAAGCACTTCTCAAAATAAGCTGATTTTTGCAGCTTAGCCAAAGAAGCTATAAGTATTAAATCAGATAATTCTATTTTTCAAGCCGTCATGGATTCTGTAATTGGCCTTATGAATGAACATAATCCCACAAAGAATGACCTGACCAAAGAGTTTTATACGGCAAAGAAATCGGTTTCCAAGTTGGGTCTTTCATTGGGGAGGATTGAATGTTGTTAAAAAGGTTGAATGTTATTCTATAAGGATGATGCAATTTTAGAAAATTGCAAATTTTGTAATCAGCCGGGTTACAAAGAACTCACAAATGCTAAACAGACGAAGGTTCCAGTGAAGGCGATACACTACTTCCCCCTTATACAAAGGTTAAAAAGGTTGTATGAATCAATGAGTTCCGCTCCACACATGAGATGTCATTATGAACATAGAAGGCCAGATAGTGTTCTATGTCATCCGTCAGATGGAGAAGCATGGAAGAATTTTGATAGGGTGTTCCCAGACTTTGCCAGTGAACCGAGAAAAATTAGGTTGGGATTATGTGCTGATGGATTCACTCTGTTTGCAGTCTCTTCTGCACCATATTCATGTTGGCTAGTATTTGTTATGCCGTATAATCTGCCCCGTGAACTATGTATGACAAGTCAATATTTTTTTCTAACTTGTATTGTTCCAGTTCCACAATCCAAAAAATTGATTGATGTATACATGTTGTCCCTAATTGATGAGTTGAAGTTATTATGGCATCAAGGTGTGGAAACACATGATGTATCAACTAAGAAAAATCTCAGACTCTGTGCTGCTTTAATGTTGACTATAAATAATTTTCCTACTTATGGAATGATGTCCGGGTGGTCAACTGCCGGAAAGTTAGCTTGTCCGGCTTGTATGGAAGACACAAAGGCATTCACTTTGACGCATGGAGGCAAGAACACATGGTTTGATTTTCATCGCCGCTTCTTGCTAATGGATCATGAGTATAGGAGAAATACTAGTGCATTTATGAAGAACAAAACTGATTATGAGGAGCCACCGCATGTCTTGTCGCCTGAAGTGATTTGGAACAGAGTTAGGAATCTACCTAAAGCAACAGAGTATCCACTGTCTAATACGATACCGGGATATGGTGTAACACACAACTGGACAAAACATAGCACATTTTGGTCTTTACCTTATTAGAAGTACAATCCTCTTCGACATAATCGTTATATCATGCATATCGAGAAGAACCTTTTTGGTAACTTGTTTAATACTGTGATGGAAGTAACCAATAAGATAAAAGATAACTTGAAGGCCAGTATGGATTTGAAAGAATATTCTAGGCGGGTTGTTGTACTTGACATACTTGAACAACAAGATTTAGAAGCCTAAAGCCAGTTACACATTCACTTTGGATGAGAGAAGAGAGATTTGTGATAGGGTTAATAATTTGACAATGGCTGATGGATATACATTAAACTTATCTAGGTTTGTTGACATGAAAGAAGGGAAGTTGACGTCTATGAAAATTCACGATTGTCACATTTTCATGGAACCTTTGATGCCTATTGCGTTTAATGCTTTGCTTATTGAATATGGAAGCCAATTGTAGAGATATGTTTATTTTTCAAGGAGCTTTTCTGTGCACATTGAGGGCGGAGAACCTAACTTACATGGACAGTAACATTCGCTTAACTTTAAACAAGTTGAAAAAGATTTTGCGCTTGTTTTTTTTGACATCATGGAATATCTTCCAATTCATCTTGCACAAGAGGCACGACTAGGAGGTCCAGTTCAATGTATATGGTTGTATCCCTTCGAGAGATCTTTAATCAATTATTCTTACGTGTTTAGTTAAACATTATCTCATCTTAAAATCGTGCTATGCAGGATGATTGGTAAATATAAGCGGACCGTGAAAAATAGATCAATGATTGAGGGGTCAATATGTGAGACATATCTGTCTAGAGAAAACATCTTATTTCAATTCATATTATTTTGAACATGAAGTGCCATGTTTAAGAAATAGACCTGATTGGAATGATGATGGTGGCAATATAGATCCATTGGTACCACGCTTTTTCATATTCATTCAAACTAGAAAAGGCGGTCCGAAACATAGTCCAACACGATTTTTGAACAAGATGGACCTAAAGTCAGCTACAACACATGTTCTACTAAATTGTCCCGAGTTCCAACCTTATTATACGTAAGTGTACATTTATATTGCCTACTTACATTCAAGCTCAATTATCAATCATTTTAACTAATGACAGTTTCAAATATGTGGGACAGTTGGTTTGTGGGTACATATGGGCATGAGCATGTTTATCCTAGGTTTATAGAATGATTTAAACACTTTGTAAGTATTGGTGAAGTTTCTTTCAATACAAATTATTATTAGTTGTACGTACTTTTTAGTTTCTAATTAATTGTTATATATCATATTCACTGTAGGTTCATAATCTAGATAATAATATAAATGATCCATTTTTGCGTGACATTTTTTGGGGACCTAGCCCAAAGGTCAGAATGATGTCTAAGTACTCTGTCAGTGGATACAAGTTTCATATAGAAGAATGGTACAAGGGCAAAAAAAACCAATAATAGTGGCATGTGTGTGAAAGCTGATGGTGATGTTGATTATTATGGTGTGCTTCAAGAGATGTTATAACTCGAGTATAGTGTTGGTTGGCCGAAGAAAAAGTTTTTACTCTTTTAGTGTAAATGGCATGATCCAACACCTACTAGAGCTACAAAGGTGCATGCTCTGTATAAAATAATTGAAATAAAGCACACGGGGAGGTATAGACTCTATGACCCATTTATCATAGCACAAAATGTGAAACATGTGTATTATGCACCTTATCATTTGTGCAAGAAGAAGGATGCATGGAGGGTAGTGATAAAAAGAAAGCCCGTAGGTAGAGTTGAGGTCGAAGACGCATTAGATGTGTTGTAACATAATAACATTTCAAGTGCTGAAGCATTGGTGGATGATGAACTAGTTGGTGAATTGCAGGATAGTGAGGCCTTTATGAAGAATTCGAGCCTTCAGTCCTTAGATCAAATAAAAGTGAGTATGAGTAAGGAACATCCATGGCAAACGAGGATGGAGATTCAAGTGATGAATATGAAGCAAGCGAGGATGAAGAATTAAATGATGAAAATGAAAAAAATGATGATGAAAATGAATATGATCAATATGAAGAAAGCGATGAGGATGGAGTTGTTTGTGTGTTTTATGACTTGTTTGATTTCTTATGTTGTTGTTTTATTTTTATATGTTGTTGCTTGTGAAATTGAGTAGTTTGCTTGTGAAATTGATCCCTTTAGCCTATATTAATTGCATTGTACTGCTTGTGGCTAGATTCGGGATATTTGGATACCGATTTGAGAGGTAAAGACATTTTGGAGTAGAGTTTGGCTTGGATTGAGGTAAGTAACACTTTCAGACTTGGTTTTGAGTGTTCGAAACCACGAATTATATGTTATGTGGTTGGTATTCAGGTGACGCACATGCCAAGTGACGGGCGCGCGGGCATGCTCCGTGAGAATTGTGACTTGGTTGATTCCATGGCACTGTATAGTGACTCTATCTTGTTGATATCCGTGTTTTCATCATGTAATAAAGTAATTGAGCTGTCAATCATGCTAGATATTATGTTGAGGCTTTATGGCGGTACTGTTGAGACCCATAGTGGTCGTTTCTTGCTGTCACTTTACTGATTTCATTGATATTTCGTACTCAGTCATATACATTCATTTCATATCATGTCTGAGTCTTAGTTGTCATTTATTGATTCATCATACTATTGTTTCGGGCTAGTTTTCATGATATTTTGAGCCTGTGAGTAACACTAGAGAGATTGATGTCTGTGTGAGGCCGAGAGCCTGATTATGAGTTATAGCTATAGGATCGGGCTGCACGCCGTAGCTGTTATATTGATTTTATGATATCGCTTGGGCTGTAGGAGCCCCTCCGGAGTTTGTACACACCCCTAGTGAGCGCGGATGATATTATTGAGGTAGATCTTCCCTGGACATGGATCTTGTCCGAAGTACTTGATACTTGAAGATGGATATTCTCCATAGGGATGGATTGTCCTTTCTGAGTACTAGGTGACTTATAGTCACTTATATATATATTCCGGGATGGATCAACCCTGGGCCGAATGGGCCATATACACTACCGAGTGGTTGAGCATTTGAGAGTGTGAGTACATGAGGCTGACAATATGGTGCATCACATACAACATGTGCATTGGCATGTAGAGATATATGATTTTATTCTGTACATTTTTCGGATCTGGTCTACTTCACTATTTGAGCTGTTTATTTACATTGATAGCTGTCACACCTCCATTTTACACATCTACCCCGAAGGATAAATGTATAAGGGAGTTTTTCCAATTAAAGTGACATTATTCGAAATGGGATTATTTATTTATTTAGAGTTGCCACTTGGGATAGGTTTGGCTTTTGGTGTCCCAAGTCACCGGTTTAACTTGAATCCCAAATCGAGGAAAATTTCGACTTCCCAATTGGAGTCTGCGAACCAGAAATTCTGAATAAGGAATTCTGTTGACCCGAGGGAAGGTGTTAGGCACCCCCGGATCCCGTGGTTCTAGCACGATCGCTTAAATTATTATAAATGGCTAAAATTCAATTTTTTTATATGCTCCAACCTATAGTGCAATTTTAGGATTATTTACCGATTTTAGTTAAATTTTAAGAAAGTGAACGTCGTTTAAAAACGTGTTTTCGGATCACGTCACATGAAATGCACCCGGATCCTCGACACATTCTTATTCAACGTTTTGGGATTTGGATTTGGGTTGCATGAAATGCACACCCGTATTTAGAAAGGTAAGATCATTAAAAGCGCGACTAAAGCGACTAACGTGTTATTACTTTGCGGGGGCCATGAAATTTGCTAAATGGCATGCCCCAAATTCTAAGTATTTTAATTAAGCATTTAAAGAGGGCCCCGAAATTTATGTGTTTTGTTTGGCGAGGCTCATCTCATTTTATTTAAAGGCCAAACTAAAGTGACCTATGATTTTCTATTTATTTTTGTCTCTAAAAGGGGCTAACAATTTACATCTATAAGTTCGGGTCTCGGGTTCAAGTCCAAATTCAAACAAAAGGGGAAACCCTCCTAATTTGAACCCGCTACTTAACTCGAGAACCTAAATTTATATTTGCAAATAAATCCCCATACTCCTAATATAACATGGAAGATTTTTGATTTTTAGCAGTTTTGAATTTGAAGACTTGGCCCAATGTATTGCCAAAGATGCATAACTCAACCTCTAATCTTGGGCCTCGGAATTTGGCCCGATTATATGAATTACCAACCCTCTGGAGACTGCTTGCATTGGCCTCTGAGAATTGGCCCAGTAATTGTATTCCCTAGGACCAGGCCTGTTTGACCAAGAGATAGGGGTGGGCTCACCGTGAGCCCAAACGTGATATCAACTATATGACCAAATTCATACAAAACACTAAATGACAATAGTATTTATCCAAAATCTGGTTCGTTATTAAAATCTGTAATTCTACATTGGAGAGTTTAAAAAAAAAACAATCAAGGCAACAATGAAACATCAGGAGAATAGCAATTTGAGCATAATGTAGTTAGTTTTCATTATAAAGATTAGTCACCTTATTAATTTCCCCCTTTAATAATGAGGACCTGGAATGCTACACTAGAAGGCTGTTATGTAGTTTAAACTTTAATAATTACACAGATGGTCTAAGTCCATATATTATTGATCCTAAAGGAGGACCTGGAAGGCTGGTGTATAAAATCACAGACTAGGCCGTTCATTAAAAAGAAATATTCTAAGCTAATGACTAATCTATAATCTAACACAAATGACAGTCTAAATCAGTTCCAACAGTCCGATACAATTCCAATTGACTTAAACATTCCCTATTACATAGTCTAGGCATTTAACATTCATGCGGTACAAATCAAACAACGGACTAATTAACTAACATCAATTTAACTACAAGCAACAAAAATATCAACGAACGAGCATATGATGAATACTTTGCAGTTCCACTCCAATTCAAAGCTCATTGAGGTGAATTTAAAGGATATGTACCTGGAATTACAATGAGACAAAAGGAAAGGATCAGCAACAGTCGAATGAGCAAGCAATCAGCTCGAAACTGATCTCTAATCTCAGGATTAGTATCAAATGAAAACCAGCAGCTCAATAACCAGCAAATTGACTTGAAAACCCAAATTTAACTCGGAATTAAACCCCAGGAACCTTAGGACACCTTAATTACTGAAAACAGAAGTGCTGAAACCATTTTTGACCTTAGATGAGCTAGGAATTCAACTTTTAAACTGAAATCCAAAATTGTTGTGAAGGAACTTCGATGGAGCAGTAATGTTTTTGAATTTTTGGAGTTTTGCTATTTTTTGGTTTTTTCTGGAAATTTAGATCTGAGAATGAACGTTTGCTACTGGAATTCAGATTTGAATTTCTATGAATTTGAAAATTCAAACTTGAGATTTCAGTTTGTAAGAAAAAGATTTTTGGGAGGGAATTATAAGCTAAAAGGGGTTTTGGAATTTTCAGGCTTCTAAACTTTTTGGGAATTTTCAGATGTTCAAAAAACTCCTATTGTAAGGCAAGGCAATGCCCTTTTATAGGCAAAATTAGGGCTGCCTTCAGATTTTCACTTTACCCCTAAGTCCCTCTTTTATTTTCAAATTTTGCTTAGTTAGTCCTTAGAATTTTTGACTTGTTGCCTAAGTTATTATCCTAAGTTCTTGAAATTACAATTGAGGCCCTATTTTAGAAGATTCTAGGGTGTTCTAGCTTAAACTACAGCATTCCTATCCAATTCTCAGTACCTAGACTACCCCTAAACCTAATTTGGATTACTAACCTAATACTAAACCAAACCTCAACCTCTTTTACCCTAGTCAGTAACTATAGTTAGACCAACAAATCTAATTCAGCTATATTCAAACAGACTAAAACTAATTAAATCTAATTAACAGCAACAATGAGAAATTACTAAACCAAACACTGAAATAATAACAAATAAAAATCAAGCCATGACTAAACATGATTGACTAACAGGATTGCCTAAAAAATAAAAATAGAAATTCAAGCCTAATAGAACAGAATCGAACAACAATTAAACGAAAAAAAATCAGAAATCACAAAATAGGATTAACAAAAGACATTAAACTAAACAAATCAAAACAAACACAAGAGACAGAATCAGAACAAAAACTAAAATACAAAACAAGAATAAAAAAAACTAGAAAATAAATCGAAATCAAGACAGAAACTACACTGATTTTAGGTCTTCTAATTTGTATTGAAATCTTCNAACGAAAAAAAATCAGAAATCACAAAATAGGATTAACAAAACAGACATTTAAACTAAAACAAATCAAAACAAACACAAGAAGCAGAAATCAAGAACAAAAATAAAATCAAAACAGAATAAAAAAAATGAAATAATCGAAACAAGCAGAAACTCACTGATTTTGGTCTTCTATTTGATTGAATCTTCGAAATTGACTTCCAACTAATGTTATGTGTTTGTTTCCCCAAAAATAAACGAATAACATTAATTGAAAGTCAATCAAATACTTGAAAATCCAAAATTAGGTAAAGTTCTTCAAACCCTAGATCTAAAATTCGTAAGGTTTGAGTTGGATTTAGGGAGAATTGGTTTAGGATTTAGGTAGAGTAGGGTAAGGAGAGTATATGGTGTTAATTTAGTGGCAAAGGGTGGTGGCGCCGCCGTGGGCGGCGGAGGCGGCGTCCATAGATTTGGTTATTCGAACAGTTTGGCTAACTTTTGGAGAAAACTAGGTTCAGATTCGGGATGGGGAGGATGAAAGGGTGCTATGGTGTAATTTTGGACGGGATTGGAGACCGGCCGCCGCCGTTGGCGATTTCCGGCGGCGGTTTGCGGCGGAAAGCGGTGAGGTAGGGGTACGAGTAGGATAAGTTTTGTCTCTAGGGTTTCTGAAGGATTTTGGACAATTTTATTTAATAGCTAAGATTGAACCGGGGCCGTTGGATTAGAGTGGATGGAAGGCTTGGATTAATTTGGCATAAAACGACTCAAAACGACGTAGTATGCTTCCTATACTACGTCGTTTCGCTGGTCTCAAGGGCTTGGGCATTTGGACTGGGTATGGGTGCGGATTGGGCTGGATTGAGGCCGGGTTTGAGGAGTTTGGTTTGTTTGGGCTTTGGATTTTCTGATGGGTTGGCCCAAAATGGGGCATTTTATTAACATACTCAAATTCTTTTTGATTCTCTTTTCATTTTTCTCATTTTTTCCATTTTTCAAATTCTTGTAAAAAATACAAAATTAAAAACAATTAACAGACCTGATTTAATTCTAAAATTAAAATAATTAATTTTTAAGATCAACTAAATCCTAATTTTAAAAGAATACTTAGGGAAGGATCAAAATTAAAAGTAAAAATGCAAAAAGACTATTTTTGTTATTTTATTCCATTTTTGTAATGTTGATTAACTAATAAAACTAAAAATATTTAAATGGGGTGATAAATGCAAATGCACTATTTTTTTTTTTTTGTATTTTTTATGAATTATATCAAACTAAGAATGCACACAAAAATGCAAACAAACACAAGAATTATATAATTAATCCTAAAAATTCAAATATTAAAAGAAAAATTCTAATTCTAAGAAATTTTATAGGAGAGATTTAAGCGTGGCAAAAATCACGTGCTCGCATAACCTATCAATTTCCCCATTTTTGATGATGACAAACTTAGAATTGATATTCCCCTGAGAACCAGATCTCCACATTGTTCCCTCTACGAATCAGCCCATATTTCTCATGAGAACCGAACCTAAGGAACTGATCACAACTGGTTCCTCAAGACTGTTTGGCAAATCATCAAAACTCAAAGTACCATAGCTTATCACAATCACTATTATTTTTAGCTCCACGGTGGGCGCCGAACTGTTTACCTTGAAAATGGTAATTACAATTAGATTTGATTTTGTGGTTCAAAAAATACGTGATTTATTTTTCTGCTAGTTAGGCAGTAGATGCTAAGTGTGAGACTGGAAAACAAGATAAGAACTCGAAAGCAGTATGTTTAAGCAAACTGAGTGGTTGAGAATCGGGGCCTCGAGCCAGGTTATACGGGGCCTCGAGGTCGAGCTAGGTACAAGGATGTGGACAGCCGATGAAGGGCTAACAGTTTTGAGAGCTTTGATGAAAGCTATTTATGATCAATAATGAGCAATAAATGAAGAACAATTAATAGAACACAGTAAATGTAAGCAGTAAATGTAAAAAATAGAATCAAGGGAGAATGTGTTTAAGTTAGAGAGCAGAGAATGTTCTTGTACTGAATGTTGTATATTGTGTTATTACAAAATGATATGGATCCCCTGATATATATGAGGGAGAATCCCAACATAGTACAAAATGCACTTATTACAAAGATATATGGCTGGTACAACCATTTAATGCCATGGTACGGGCTCGTACTAGCCTAATAGACTAGGTCAGCCTAAATCACGTGCATTGGGAACTTCCCAATTTTCCATCATAACTACCGGTTTGCACTACCCCGAGGTCGAACGCTGAGAACCCTTCGGGGTTGAGCCTCGAACCCGGCCTCGAGCCTTTGGAGACGTGCCTACGAAGCGTCATAATGACTATAAAATCAGACCCTATGATTTTTACCACATACAAGTATGTAATTTTCTAAAGAGTTTTTGCTAATGCATGCTAAAGTTATTTAGTTCACTTGCCAAAACTTCATACCAAAACATGCTGAGGTTTTGTAATGCAGTCTACAGTTTTGTCCTGAGTTTTATCCAAAACTTCAATCTAATCAAGCTAAAGTTTTTTAGTTCATTTGCTAAAACTTCAGCATAAATATGCTTAAGTTTTGTCCTGCAGTTTGTCAATAGTCTTTTATTAAAAAAGAGCAAAATCATCTTTTTAAAACGCTTTTAACACAAAAATGAGTACTGATGCAAACGGAAAAACAAAACGGGTATAAGTTAAAAAGGGGCCGACCAAATAGGGCGTCCTATGCAATTTTTACAATGTATAATCTATGTATAGTGGTTAGAAAAAAAAATAGTAAATCCGGATGGCTATTTGTGTAAAGATCCCATTCGAGTACACAACAATAGTATTACAGTACCAAAAGAACCGAGTCTTTATAAATAAATACTTCTCCACTACCAAATATAGCGGTAGAGGGGTGAGGTCATAGAACATTCCCCGGAGAAATTCAAAAATAGCCATATTTACAAGTGGTCATTCAAAAATAGTCACAGTTTCAAACGTAATAATTTAGCAACTTTTCATGTAAAGATGAATGTGAACGAAAACACTTTTCAAAATCCGGAAAAATACTCCAGTATAATATACTGGAACTCCAGTATATTATAATGGAACTTTTCGCGTGTTGGAGATGCTGGAAGTTCATACACAGGTGCACCGATCTCCAGTATATTATGCTGAAATTTTCCGTGTTGCAGCAAAATAGTGGCTATTTTTCAATGATTTTATAAATGCTGATTATTTTTAAATGACCAATCCGAAAATTGGCTAGGCTATGCATTTTTTACAACATTCCCGCCATAATCAAGCATTTTTTTCAAAATCTTCCGGAATCTTCTTCAAAACGCTTCTTTCCCAGTTTCATATCACTATCAGCTCCGCTCAGCTTCCTGCAAACAAAGCCAATCGCCGATATCGCTAATTGGAGATGGTAAGCATTTCTACATTCTCGAATCCTAGCTTATCAATATTCGTACAATCTGTTGTGTCGAGGCTTTGCGCTGGCGTAAATACTGTAGCTGAATCAAATTTTCACGGTATCGAAATCCTAAAATGAAAATTTCTGTAATAGATGTACTTTTTCTGATTATTTTGTTCTCCGATTGAGGTAATTACCACAGCTTAATATTGTTTTTAAATACGCTCTCATATGTGATAATTCACCCATTAAATTCAGTGAAGGAAGTGCTTTTGTAACCTCAATTAGTCTGTGTTTGCGGCTTGCGCGAGTATAAATACGTTGCTGAATCTAATTTTCACGGTATCGAAATCATAAAATGAAAATTGTGGTTATAGATGTAATTTTTATTTTTGAGAAAGAATAATAGATGTAGTTTTCTAATTTTTTGCGCTCCGATTAAGTTAATTACCGCAGCTTAACATCATTATTAAATACACACGCACAGGTGTTTGTATATATATTTATGTGTGTGTGTGTGCTACACACACAGTTAAATTCAGTGTATGAAGTGATTTTGTAGCCTCAATCAGTCTGTCTTGCGGCTTTGTGCGAGTATAAATACGTTGCTGAATCTGATTTTCCCATTATCGAAATCCTAAATAAAACTCACTGGTTCTGGCAGAACTTTTTTGGTAATAAATGTATTTTATTTTGTTAGAACTTTTCCGCGATCCGATTAAGTTATGTAATCCTTTTTTTGCTCTTCGTCTTAACTAAAATATGTATAGCTGTGTGTGTTTGCGGCTTTGCACAAGTGTAAATACGTTGCTGAATCTAATTCTCACGGTATTGAAATCCTTAAATGAAATTTACCGGTTCCATCACATTTTTCAGATAATTAGCTGAATGGTAATTGATGTAATTTTTTTGTACACTTTTTTTTCTTCGCTCTGATTAAGGTAAATATCGCAGTTCAACATCATATTTTGAATACACAAATATGTGTTTGTATTTAGGGATGTGTTTATATACACACACACATATATACTTTCTCGTGTTAGTTTCAGTGTTGGAGGTGCCTTCTGTATCCTCAATTTATTTTATATTTTTTGCGCTCTGACTAAGGTAAACATGGCAGTTTAACACCATTTTTTAATACACACACATATGTTTTTGTATCTTTGTTTTGATGCATTAGATTCAGTGTGGGAAACTTCAGTTGCCTCAATTAGTCTGCTTTCTTCATTATCTGAACCATATAAGATGAGGCTAGTTGTCTTATAATTCAATCTGTCTTGTGCTGCTGATGTTTTGAATTGTAATTGGTGAGATGGCTGCGTGACTTGTTTCTTTTTTATTCAGTCTTCAACTTTTATGTAATCCTTTTTTTGCTCTTCGTCTTAACTGAAATATGTATAGCTGTGTGTTTGCAGTTCGCACGAGTGTAAATACATCACTGAATCTAATTTTTCACTATATCCGAATCCTGAAATGAGATTTATTGGTTCCATTGCAAAATTTTCAGATTTTGTGATGGATCTTTTTCAGTAATAGATGTATTTTATTTTGTTAAACTTTTTCGCGCATTGCAGTTTAACACCATTTCTGAATACAAATATGTGTGTGTATCTATGTGTGTGTGTATTACAATTCTTTCACCTTAGATCCAGCGTAGGAGGTGCTTTTGTAGCCTCAATTAGTCTGTTCTCTTCGTTATCCGGTTCATATAACATGAGGCTTAGTTCTCTTAGAATTCAATACCTTTCTCGGCCCCTGATGTTTTGAATCATAATTATTAGATGGTTGTGTGGATTTGTTTCCTCTTTAATTTCTTCTTAATTTTTTATGTAATCTGTTTTTTTCCTCTTGCCTTAACTGAAATGTGTATAGCTGTGTCCCCTGGGGCTCAGTTCAAGTGATAAAGGTTGAGGGACTTGTGACTTTGGTTACACGTTCGAGCCCTGTGCCATGCGAACTAAGCATGGTATTTAAGTGGAGAAGGGTAGAGGGGCAGGTCCATTATCCGCGAGTTTCAAATGGTGCGGTTGGTCCTAAGGTTGGCCGAGACAAATTTCTCGGTGATAAAAAAAGAAGCAGAAGTATAGTTGTGGTTTCTGCAAGTAATTATCTAAAAAGGAGAAAAAATGTTCCACATTGAGGAACTTTATTATGCTGATGTTGCTCTGTAAAATTGTATTAATGCCCTTTCACTAATTTCCATGGATGTCATATTTTGGCATTGGAACATACAAGTGCAATCATGTAGGTCTGGGAGTCTGCTATGAACTCTAAATTATATAACAGCAACTTTGATTGAAGTATGTAGCACAGATGCATTTGAGTTCTGTGATTTTCAGTATCCAACTCCTGATTTCTTTTTTGTGAACAGTCGAAGAAAAGAGGTCTTTCATTGGATGAGAAACGAGAGAAAATGCTGCAGATCTTTTATGATTCACAAGATTTCTTTCTCGCAAGTATACTAGTCGTTATTTTGGGTTCCAAAAGAAGTGGAGCTTTTTTATTTGGCAAAATACCTTAAAAACCCCCCTAAACTTGACACAGACAGCCTTAAACTATTCGTGGTCTTAATTATCCTCTTCAACTTGGCCTTTTGAGACCCATTACCCCCTAGACGCTGATGTGGCAAAGAGTGTGGGTGCACTCGCCTGCCACGTGGATTTTTCCTGTATATGTGGTATTTTTTTGAAAAATAAAATATATTTTTACCTTTTTAAGTATGTTACTTCTTTAGATAATTTTTTCGAATACAATTTATAATAAAACTTGGATAGAACTGCATTATTTAGGCTAAATTGTTATGTTTAGCTACAAATAATAAAGTTTTAGTTAATCTTTTTTTTGAATGACCTGAAAATAAAAATTTATACAATTGAAATAAATAGTCAAGGCATCTAAAAAGTAATAAAAAATACAAAGTTTGAAATTCATTATTTTGGCTATAATTTTTTATATAGCTCAAATTATGGTGCTTTAAAAATATATATTTTTACAGATTTTACTTAAAAAAGTAAAATACACAGTTAAAATAAATAGTCATTGCATCAAAGAAGAAATAAAAAGATTGTACAATTTTTTCAATTGTGTATTTTTATTTCTTCAACTGTGTACAATTTCTTCAACTATAAAAAGAGTATACTCTTTTTATTTCTTCTTTAATATGGTATTATTGGTTTCCTTAGAGTTAATTGATGAACTTTGAGAATAAAGGAAAGTAAAATTTTAGATTTTTTATATTTATGTTATAATTGATAATATGTGTTTTGTGTAATATAATATATATTTCGGCATGGTATCGGTATTTCGGTATTTTATTTTAAAATACCAAATACCATACCTAATACCAATTTTTTTTAAAACTTAAACCAAATACCAAAATACTGTATACCAAATACCAAAATTATCGGTTTCGGTACGGTAATTCGGTATTTACCAAATTATGCGCAGCCCTAATAGCTTATGTGCTAATGCTGGTTGCTTTGGCCATTACCTATATCATTCACTGAGCAATGTGTATAGCCTCCATTGCGGCTTTTCTTTTTCTTTTTTTTTTCTTTTTTTTTTTTAATTTTCTTTTGGTTGTGATGGATAATGGTAGGCATGATTTGATCATGTATTTCATACTCTTGTATTCTTTTGGAGGTTGAAATTTGCTATTTCTTTCATTCAATGATTAAATTGTAGAAATTCTTTAAATCTTCCTTCCACTTTCCATTATGTATGGTATTGTCTTTTCTATATTAACAGCTACATCTCAGTCTCAAACAAGTTGAAGTTGGTTATATGACATCTATTTTTACTGTGTCCGATAGTTGGAGACACACCAACTTAGGCCGCCAACTACTACAACAACAACATACCCAATAAAATCCCACAAGTGAGATTTGGGAAGAGTAATGTGTACGCAGATCTTATCCCTAACATTGTGAAGATAAAACAGATATTTCCAGTAAACCTTCGGCTCAAACTCGGGCAGCCAAGTGCCTAGCAAAAAACATTACCGGAGACAGAAGAATACCAAAGATATTTCTTGCTTCTCTGGGCATGACCAACTAATATTTTACCTTAAAAAAAATCATGTTAAACATAGTATTCATATAGAAAATTATGATCATCACCACGTATTTCAGAGATTTCTAGCAAAATCTTTTTCAAATAGGTAAAAATCTTTCTCCCTCTCTAACTATGCTTTTAAAAAACCGACACAATATGTTCAAATTGGAGGGGAAATATGATTTTTAAAGTAAAGTTGGAGACTGAAAATGATTTTCACCCTTTTTAAATGCAGAAATTCAAAATCTATAACGAATAAACGAATTAGACAGGATTCTTTTGTTGAGAAATCAGAATAAGTGGTGGATCGGGTGGATGAGTTTTTTCAATTCTCATCGTAAATGTGATATACTTGTACAAATAGAAATGTGGGGAGTCTAGAATTTTAATAAAAAAACTGCTTTATTTTAAAGAAAAAATGTGAGGGAGTAAAAGATGAAAACTGCCAACGCGGGGAGTCTAGAAATTATACTATCCACGCATGAAGAAGGCGGTCTTAGGGTATGAAGGGATGGGTACTTCTCCCTGCCCAAATATCAGAGAGATTACTCTCAGTGGCCCGACTATCGAAGAGATTACTCTCAATGTGGCTCGACTATCGGAGAGATTACTCTCAAAACGACCCGACTATCGGAGAGATACTCTCAAAATGATCCGACTATCGGAGAGATTACTCTCAAAACGACCCGACTATCGGAGAGATTACTCTAAAAATGACCCGACTATCGGAGAGATTACTCTCAAGGCAGCCCGACTATCTGAGAGATTACTCTCAAAATGACCCGACCATTGGAGAGATTACTCTCAAAATGACCTCGACTATTGGAGATATTACTCTTAAGGTGGCCCGACTATCGGAGAGATTACTCTCAAAATGACTCGACTATCGGAGAGGCCAACTTAAGGTGCAAAGGGACTCATATGTCCACCTTAAGATTGGAAAGTTATAGTTCCTTTTAAGGACAAACCCACGAAGAGGCCAACTTAAGGTGCAAAGGGACTTATATGTCCACCTTAAGATTGGAAAATTATAGTTCCTTTTAAGGACAAACCCACGAAGAGCCCAACTTAAGGTGCAAAGGGACTCATATGTCCACCTTAAGATTGGAAAGTTACAGTTCCTTTTAAGGACAAACCCACGAAGAGGTCGACTTAAGATACAAAGGGACTTATATGTCCACCTTAAGATTGGAAAGTTATAAAGCTTCAACTCGAAGACTTCATGGACTTGATGACGTCGACTTGAACACTTGGAAAACTTTGAAGATTCGACGGACTTTGCAAACTTCAACTTGAAGACCAACAAACTTGAAGATTCGGCGGACTTTGATGTTTCAATCTTAAAAGTTTGAGGGCTCAAATACTTCCACTTGAAGACCGACGAGTTTGAGGACCTCAACTTGAAGACTTCAACTTGGAGACCTGGAGGGCTTAGATATCTCAACTTGAAGGGAGTCGAACGTGAAGACTTCAACTTGAAAACCGACGAACTTGAAGAATTCAACTAAGAGACCTCGAGGGCTCAAATGTTTCAGCTTCTCTTTTGCTTTACATTGTCCGACTTTTATCATAGTCGCATAATTTTCGGCTTTAAGCGCTTGAAACAAAAGATTTATATATTGTCGTGGGAGAGTCCAAATAATGAATTATTTGATTTTTCTAAAATTAGACTTCAATATCTAAAATATATCCAAAATTTAGAATCAAACACCTTCAGAATCGCCGCAGATAATATTTTGAAACTAACTTAAGATTCCACCACGTTAAAAATTTCAGATTTGCGCAGTCTCACAAAAAAAAAATCATATCTTGGTGTAGAAATATCGAAATTGCAAACCGTTTGATTTCTTGAAAACTAGACTTCTAAATCTAGAATATATCCGAAATTCTCAATCAAACAACTTCATAATCGTCCCAGGTAATATTTGAAATCAACTTTATATTGCACCATGCTATCAATTCGAGATTTGCACAGTCTCACCAAAAAATTCATATCTCGGTGTAGAAATATCGAAATTACGAACTGTTTGATTTTTTGGAAACTAGACTTCAAGATCTAGAACATATCCAAAATTCTCAATCAAATAACTTCAGAATCGTCGCAGATAATATTTTGAAATCAACTTTATATTGCACCACGCTATCAATTCCAGATTTGCGCAGTCTCACCAAAAAAAATCATATATTGGCATAGAATCGTCGAAATTACGAACCGTTCGATTTTTCGGAAACCAAACTTCGAAATTTAAATCATATCCAAAATGCAAAATTTAATACCTTAAGGATAGTTTCAGATAATATTCCAAATTCAACATAAAATTCTGACACGCTGACGATTTCAGATTGCGTGATTTCACCAAAACTTTTGTATCTTGGTATGGAAGCCTCGAGATCGGAAGATGTCTTACTTGCCATCAATCTAAATTTAAGAGCTATATTCTCACGAATATCTTGGGTTCAAGTCTCACTGAATTTTAAACGTTGTGCCAAGCAATCTTTTCCTTATACTTGTGTTTCCTTTTGACGCCTCTCTTCTCTTCCCTTTTTTTTAAGGCAGATGGCGGACTTGGAGACCAACAAACTTGAAGGTTTGGCGAACCTGAAGACATAGAGAATCCCTGGACTTTAATGCAAATACTTGACATCCTCCTAAAATCGACCCATTGAAGATATCAATTTACCATGGAGGGTTGCCCCCTTTATATCAAATGAGATCAAAGTTCAACAGGAGGATGACATTTCAGCTTGATCTTACATTCCTTCATACTTCATTCGAACAACAATTGGGGCAATATGTATCTTTTGAAGTTATGCGACTGAACTTAGAATGAAACTCTAAGCTGCCTACGTACCCCGGTGAAGAGGGTCAAGTCATACCGTAATTCAGATTGGGTGATTTTTTTTTATGTCCTAACTTTTGCCTAGGCCGCCTCTTTCGAAGTTTTTAACCTAGCAGACTCTTTTTTTTTTCGTGAGGGCCGTACACAGTTTAGACTCATGCGGGCCAGGAGTGTAGCAACATGCAGTTTAGGCTCATGCGTCAAGGAGCGTCATGACTTGCAGTTTAGGCTCGTACGTCGAGGAGCGTTATAACTTCAAGGATAATACTTCTTCAAAAACTTGCCATTAATAGGGCCGATTCTCATGTCATCTACATCAACCAGCTTGTAAGCCCCACTTGAATAACCTTCTTGCACGACATATGGTCCGTCCCCTTTTGAAGTGAACTTCCCTACAGGTTTATGAGAAGTAATAATGGGTCTTCTTATGGCAAGGACTTGATCTCCTACTTGAAAGGATCTTGGGCGAACTCTTTTATTGAAGGCGCGAGACAATCGAGCCTGATAACATTCAAGACTCTGTTGAGCTTCCAACCTTTTCTCATCAAGAGCCTCCAACTCTGCTAATGGAAGTCGAGCATTTTCTTCATCAGTGATGCTTTCTCGAATAGCTAATCGTAACGAAGGTATTTGACGCTCGAGTGGCAAGACGGCTTCAACTCCATAAACGAGTGCATAGGGGGTCGCTTGTGTTGGCGTGCAGTGAGTTGTCCTATATGCCCATAGAGCTTCTTCCATACGGTCGTTCCAATCTCGTTTGGATTTGGAGACGACTTTCTTCAATAAGTTGCATAGAGTTTTGTTGAATGCCTCAGCTAGACCATTGGCGTCATCATTGTACATCGAAGAGTTACGTTGCTTGAAGCCAAAGAGATCACAAATCTTGTTCATCAACCTATTATCGAATGTCTTTCCATTATCCATTATTATGTAACGAGGAATGACAAAGCGATAAATAATGTTTACTCGGATGAAACTTGCAACATTTTCCTTCTTTACTTCCTTAAGAGCAACGGCTCCAACCCATTTTGAGAAGTAGTCAGTTGCAGCCAAGATGTATAGGTGGGCACTAGAGGACTTTGGCAGTGGTCCAACAACATCCAATCCCCAAGTGTCAAATGGCCAGGATGCAACAGTCGGGTGCAATACTTCAGGAGGTTGATGAATAAAATTCGCATGGAATTGACAAGCCCTGCATCTTCGAGCGTAGTCCAAGCAATCTTTTACCATCGTTGACCAATAATATCCCATCCTTTTTATATGGAAGTTGAGCTTTGGTCCAGACTGGTGTGACCCACATACCCCAGAATGTGCCTCTTGCAAAGCTTGGGGTGATTCTTCTTCCCCTAAGCATCACAAGAGTACTCCTTCGAATGACCTTTTGTATAGAGTATCTTTGTAGTAAAGGAAGCGAGGTGCACGACAATGGATATCAGTCCTTCTCCACGGATTTTCTGGAAGTATCCCATAGCATAAGTAGTCAATAATGGGTTGTCGCCATTCTTCTTTCTTAACTTCAGAAACAGCGACAAGATGCTTGAGTTCATTTTCTTCACCTTCAGCCTCATTTGGCGGCGGTACTACCCATTTTTGGCAGACAGTAACTTGCGCTTGATCAGGCAGGATTAACGATGAAGCTAGGGCAGCTAAAGCATCAGCTTTCTTATTTTCTTTCCTTGGCACATGCTGAATAGTCACATCACCGAGCCACCCCATTAATTTTTTAGCGTAATCATGATATGGGCGTAGTTCAGGCTTCTTGACCTTGTAACTACCTAAAAGCTGATTCACCACTAACTGAGAGTCACCAAAGACTTGCAATTGCAACCGCTTCATTTCAACAGCCATTTCGAGCCCAAGTACTAGTGTTTGATACTCAGCAACGTTGTTAGAGCAGAGTTGTGTCAACGTAAAAGAGTAGGGCAAAACTTCACCTTGATAAGTGACAAATACTACACCAGCACCAGCTCCTTCGCGATGTGCAGCACCATCAAAGTACATCTTCCATGGAGGCTGAACTTCAATGACCATGGCGTCCTCATCAGGTAGTTCGTCAGTTAGCTCCCAATCATCAGGTATAGGGTGATCTGCCAAGAAGTCCGCTAACGCTTGTCCTTTTATAGCCTTTTGTGGGATGTACACGATTTAAAATTGTTGAAACTGGAGGTACCACCTTGCTAGTCGATCACTAAGGACAGGTTTTGACATTATGAACTTGATGGGATTTGCTCTAGAAACCAAACGAACGACATGAGCTTGAAAGTAGTGCTTCAACTTTTGGATTGAGAAGATTAGCGCCAAACATAACTTTTCAATTGGTGAATAATTCAGCTCATTTGGTGTCATCATCCTGCTCAAGTAGTAAAGAGAGTTTTCTTTCCCCTCACTATTTTCTTGGGGCAACAGTGCTCCAACAGACCTTTCTTGCGCCCCAATGTATAGTATCAATGGTTTTCCAGGTATAGGAGCTGCTAAAACTGGAGGCTTCATCAAGTAGGTTTTGATACTTTCGAAGGCATTGCTACAAGCTTGGTCCCACTTGAAAGGAACGCCTTTCTTCATGAGGCGACTAAATGGTTGGCACCTCCCGGCTAGGTTTGATATGAATCTTCTAAGGTATGCTAGCTTTCCTTGCAGACTTTTCAATTCATGGATATCCCGAGGCTCAGGCATTTTCAAAATGGCATCCACCTTTTGCTTGATCAATTTAGATCCCTCGATGTCGGACGATGAAACCAAGGAACTTTCCAGAAGTAACTCCAAATGCACATTTCAATGGATTCATCCTAAGTTGGTACCTCCGGAGTAATTCAAATACCATCCTCAAGTCTTTCAAGTGGTCGCTCTTCTCTCTTGATTTTACCACCAAGTCGTCAACATAGCATTCGACATTCTTGTGGAGAAGATCGTCGAAAATATTCTGCATAGCCCTTAGGTAAGTAGCACCAGCGTTCTTCAAGCCAAAAGGCATTACCTTGTAGCAATAAATACTCTTTGGGGTAGGGAATGCAGTAATCTCTTCATCTTTTGGTGCCATGCGTATTTGGTTATAGCCCGACGAACCGTCCATGAAAGACATTGCCTCGTAACCAATAGTAGCATCGATCATCGGCTCTGGAATAGGAAGCGGAAATTCATCTTTCGGACATGCATTGTTGAGATCCCTAAAGTCAACGCACACTCGAATCTGGCCATTCTTCTTCCTTACATGGACAATACTTGAAACCCATGTTGGGTATTTAACTTCGCGAATAAAGCCAACTTAGATGAGTTTATTAACTTCGGTTTCAATCAAGGGAACCAAGTCCGGCCTAAAGCGCCTTTGAGCTTGCTTAACAGGACGAATGCCATTCTTGACCGCGAGGTGATGGACTGCCACTTTAGGGTCCAAGCCAGGCATCTCTTTATAGCTCCAAGCAAAGACATCCCTGTACTCCTTGAGTAACTCAATATAAGTGCTCTCTTCATCAACTTCTAATAAAGCACTTAGGTAGGTGGGTCTTGGTTCTTCATCATTGCCAAGGTTAACTTCTTTTAAGGCATCAATCGTTGCCTTCACCCCTTCTTCAAGTTCTGGCGGAGCATCTTTTGTATCTTTGTCTTCTCGAGGGTCTCCATCATTGAAGGATATGTGATAACATGGTGAAATACCCTCCAATTCTGCATTATCCTCCATTGAAGATGGAACACCATTCTCGCCTTGTACAGTGACATGATACGAAGAACCCACACTTTCTTCGTCGTCATCACGTTCTTTAGTGTAGACCAAGTATATGGCTTTACCTTCAGTACTTCTTTACGTGAAATCACAAGTTTTGTTTGTCGCCTCATTCTAGAAGGAACCAAACTTTGGAAATCCTTCGAGATCTTTTGGATTTTGGGAGAAGCGAGTGTTCTTATGCTTTGAAAATTTCTCTGGAACTTGTTCCCTTTCTTTAATGGACCTAATCTTTCAAACACGGAGGTCCTTACAGGTGATTTTCCAAGTCGATCAAAGATAGAAGGCTTGTTAGAAGTGGTCGATTCATCTTCTACAGTGATATAATTGTTGCTTGCCCTTCTTATGGAGATGCGCACTGGTGACGGTTGCTTGTATCCCAAACCTTCACGTGGTTGTCTCGTTGCAGCTTCTGATGGTAGCTTTCCTAACTTTGATGGCTCATTAGGATTGTATCCAAATTTTGCAAATAGCTCCGTTGGGTGATTTCGGGCTTAGGGGCATGTTCGGATTGTGTTTTGGGGGTCAGTAGCTTAATTAGGCTTGAAAAGCCGAAAAGTGAATTTTTGAAGTTTCTGGTTCGGTAGTGAGATTTTGATATCGGGGTCGGAATGGAGTTTCAGAAGTCGCGATAGGTCGGTTGTGTCATTTGGGATGTGCGTGCAAAGTTTCAGGTCATTCGGACGAAATTTGATAGGCTTTTTGATCAAAAGCGGAATTCGGAAGTATTTAGAGTTTTTAGGCTTGAATCCATGGTTAATTCGATGTTTCGATGTTGTTTTAGGTGTTTTGAGGATTGGTACAAGTTTGGAAGGTGGTATATGACTTGCTCGTGCCTTTGGTTGAGGTCCCGAGGGCCTCGAGGTGATTTCAGGTGGTTATCGGGTGATTTTGAGTTGAGCTTGGCAGTTGAAGGAGTTCTGTTGCTGTCATAACCTCACCTGCGGCTAGGGGACCGCAGGTGCGGGCACGCAGGAGCGGATAGGAAGCTGCAGATGCGGCCAAGAGAGGGGCAGGCTGGGATCGCAGAAACGAGGTCCTGGTTTCACCTTGCACAGATGCGGGATTTCTTGCGCAGGTGCGGTCCTGGTGTTTTAAGTGAAGTTCGCAGGTGCACACCTCGGACCGCAGGTGCGGGTCCGCAGGTCCGACTATTTAACCGCAGGTGCGGTTTTGCTGGGGCAGAAACTATAAATTCCACACTTCGCGATTTTTGGCCATTTCTCTCAATTTTTCATTCGGGGTGAAGCTTTTGAGGGCATTTTCAAGGGAGATTTTCAGAGGGATTCATTGAGGTAAGGTCTTTGGTCCTTAAGCTCGTTATTATGGTGATTTTTATCATTGTAAGCATGAAATTTGAAGGAACTACGGATTTGTATTCCTGGAGATCCCCCTGCACTTTTATATTGGAACTACGGAACTGCACCCGGTAGATTCCCCCAGTACTGGGTATTTACATTTGGGACTACGGATAGGGATTCCGGTAGATCCCCGCGCACTATGAGTTGGACTACGGGACGGTATCCCGGGAGATCCACTGGATATTTATATTTGGGACTACAGGACGGTATCCTGGGAGATCCCCGGTTGTTATTTCTGTGTTGAGCTGCACTTTCCTTCTGTGATTATTTTGCCTCTGTTGCAGTTGTGTTGCTCTTATTACCCTGTATTACATTAAATATTATTTCTTTCCTTATATATTATCGTACATGACCGGTAGGGCCCTGGCCTTCCTCGTCACTACTCGATCGAGGTTAGGCTTGGCACTTTCTGGGTACCGTTGTGGTGTACTCATGCCCTTCCTGCACATATTTTTCGTGTGCATATCCAGGTACTTCGACTCAGCCCTACTACCCTTGAGGCGAGACGATTCTCCAGAGACTTCGAGGTATATTTGCCGCGTCCGCAGACCGAAGAGTCCCTTTCTATTATATCTTGTAGTGATAGCCCTTCTATCTTTTCTATTGATGTAGACATTTCGGAGTTAGAGCATTTTTATTATATTCGTAGCTTGTGATTCATGGGTTTCCGGGTTTTGGGAAGTTGTTCAATTGAGAGTTATATTTATATATGCCGAGCGACATCTTAAACCTCATTTATTTTATTCCGCAGTTTTTATTAGTTTTATCTGTTATTTTTCCCTTTTTCCGCAAATTGTTAGGCTTACCTAGTCGTAGAGAATAGGTGCCGTCATGATAGTTCACGGAGGGCGAACTGGGGTCGTGACAAGTTGGTATCAGAGCTCTAGGTTCATAGGAGTCATGAATCACAAGCCGGTTTATTAGAGTCTCGTGGATCGGTACGGAGACATCTGTACTTATCTACGATAGGCTATGTAACTGTTAGGAAAATTCCATTTCATTTGATTTCCTTGTCGTGCGAGATTTTAGATATCACAATTCTAAACTTCTGTCTTCTATTCTCTCACAGATGGTGAGGACACGTGCTACCAGAGATGATCAGGAACCCGCGCCCCTTACTGGAGCCGTTAGAGGTAGGGGCCGGGGTAGAGGCCGAGGACGCGCACGCGGTGCAGCCAGAGCACCCGCGCGAGCTGCCACCAGCAGCTCCCGCCGGAGCCCAGGCACCTGATACGCCTACTACTACTACTACAGCACTTTAGGAGACTCTCGCACAGTTCATGAGCATGTACACTTCTCTGGCTCAGGCAGGGTTGCTTCCCCTTGCTGCAGCCACATCCCAGGCCGGGGGAGGAGCAGAGACACCCGTCGCCCGCACTCCTGAGCAGCGAGTGCATGTCGATCAGGTTCCAGAGATTATTCATGTACAGCCCGTAGCCCCAGATCAGCCCGAGGACAGGGCAGCGGCTTCCGAGGATGAGCAGCGGAGGCTTGAGAGGTTCAAGAAGTACAAGCCTCCTGTATTTAGTGGTCTAGCATCAGATGACGCCCTGGGATTTCTAGATGAGTGCTACCATATTCTCCGTACCATGTGTATATCAGGATCGACCGGGGTTTCCTTCACTACTTTCCAACTTTGAGGAGCCGCCTATGAGTGGTGGCGTACTTATGAGTTAGACAGTCCGGATAAGGCAGCTTCCCTGACTTGGACTCAGTTTTTAGATATGTTCCTGAGAGAGTATGTTCCTCAGAGCCTCAATGACGCATGGCGCGCAGAGTTTGAGCATTTGCGCCAGGGTACTATGACTGTCTCGGAGTATGATGTCCGTTACACTAGCTTGGCTAGACATGCACCAGCTTTGGTTTCTACAGTTTGCGAGAGGGTTCGCCGGTTTATTGAGGGACTTATTCCCAGCATCAGGTCTAGCGTGGCTCGTGAGTTGGAGATGGATATTTCTTATCAGTAGGTGGTGAGCATTGCTAGGAGGATAGAGGGTATGTATGCTCGGGACAGAGAGGAGAGAGAGGCCAAGAGGTCTCGAGAGTCGGGCCATTATTCTGGTGCCCGTGCCTGAGCTGCAGGTCGTCATGGTAGGGGTTATATGAGTCACCCTTTTCATTCAGCTCTTCCAGCAGCCAGTGGTATTCCAGCTCCTCCTAGGCCTCAGGAGCCTTATTATGCACCTTCGGTATCTAGTGCGCCTCCTGCGCGGGGTGCTTTCACTGTTCAGTCCAGCAGACCTGGCTCAAGCCAGTCACAACCGCCACATCCTCCCAGAGCTTATTTTGAGTGCGGTGACACACGCCATATGGTGAGGGATTGCCCCATACTTAGGAGGGGTGCATCTCCACAGACTTCTCAGTCACAACATGCCCCGCAGAGTTCACAGGCTATGATTACAGCACCAGTTGCTCCCCCACCTGCTCAGCCAGCAAGAGATGGAGGTCGGGGAGGTAGAGGTCGCCCTAAAGGGGGAGGCCAGGCCAAATATTATGCCCTTCCTACCCGTACCGAGGCTGTCGCCTCTGATTCTGTCATCACAGGTATTGTCCTGGTTTGTCATAGAGATGCATCGGTTTTATTCGATCCAGGCTCCACCTATTCTTATGTGTCTTCTTATTTTGCCCCGCATTTGGGTGTGTCTTGAAATTCTTTGAGTTCCCCTGTTTATGTTTCTACTCTTGTGGGAGATTCTCTTGTTGTGGACCGTATTTATCGGTTGTGTTTGGTTGCTCTTAGTGGTTTTGAGACCAGAGCCGATTTATTGTTGCTCAACATGGTAGATTTTGATGTTATCTTAGGCATGGACTGGTTGTCGCCCCATTATGCTATTCTTGATTGTCACGCCAAAACTGTGATGCTAGCTATGCCAGGTGTACCGCGAGTTAGGTGGAGGGGTGCTTTAGATCACACTCCCAGTAGAGTTATTTCCTTCCTTAAGGCTCAGCGAATGGTTGAGAAGGGGTGTGACGCGTATCTAGCTTCTGTGAGAGATGTCTGTATCGATACCCCTATAGTTGATTCAGTCCTAGTAGTACGGGATTTCTCTGATGTGTTTCTAGCTGATCTTCTGGGCATGCCGCCCGATAGAGCTATTGATTTCGGCATTGATCTGTTGCCGGGCACTCCCATTTCTATTCCTCCGTATCGTATGGATCCTCCTGAGTTGAAGGAGTTGAAGGATCAGTTACAGGAATTACTTGATAAGGATTTTATTCGGCCTAGTGTATCACCTTGGGGTACTCCTGTCTTGTTTGTAAACAAAAAGGATGGTTCTATGCATATGTGCATTGATTATCGCCAGTTGAACAAAGTTACAGTGAAGAACCGTTATCTTTTGCCCTGTATTGATGATTTGTTTGACCAGCTACAAGGTGCACGAGTGTTTTCTAAGATTGACTTGCGTTCAGGTTACCATCAGTTGAAGATTCGGGAGCCAGATATCCCGAAGACTGCTTTCAGGACTCAGTATGGTCATTACGAGTTCCTTGTTATGTCATTTGGGCTGACCAATGCCCCAGCAGCCTTCATGCATTTGATGCACAGTGTGTTCCGGCCACATCTTGACTCGTTCGTCATTGTCTTTATTGATGATATTCTGGTATACTCCCGGAGTCGGGAGGATCATGAGCAGCACCTGAGGACAGTGCTTCAGACTTTGAGAGAAAAGAAGTTATATGCAAAATTCTCGAAATGTGAGTTTTGGTTGGATTCTGTGGCGTTCTTGCGTCACGTGGTATCTTGTGAGGAGATAAAGGTGGATCCGAAAAGAGTGGAAGCAGTGCAGAGTTGGCCCATACCATCCTCAGCTATAGAGATCCGTAGTTTTCTTGGCTTGGCGGGTTATTACCGTCGATTTATTGAAGGGTTTTCATCTATTGCAGCACCTATGACCAGGCTAACCCAGAAGGGTGCTCCGTTCCAGTGGACGGAAGAGTGTGAGGCGAGCTTTCAGGCTCAAGACAGCTTTGACTACAGCCCCAGTTTTGATATTGCCTATAGGTTCGAGGTCTTATACTGTCTATTGTGATGCCTCGAGATTGGCCTTGGAGCGGTGATGCATGATGGTAGGGTGATTGCCTACACGTCCAGACAGTTGAAGGTACATGAGAAGAATTATCCTATCCATGATCTCGAGTTAGCTGCTATTGTTCACGCCTTGAAGATCTGGCGTCATTATTTGTACGGTGTGCCTTGTGAGATTTATACTGATCACCGGAGTTTATAGCATCTGTTCAAGCAGAAGGATCTTAATTTACGCAGAGGAGGTGGTTAGAGCTGCTGAAGGACTATGATATCACTATTTTGTATCACCCGGGCAAGGCCAATATGGTGGCCGATGCTTTGAGTCGCCGGGCGGAGAGTTTGAGGAGTTTGGCTTATTTGCCAGCAACGGAGAGGCCCATGGCGATGGATGTTCAGGCCTTAGCCAGTCAGTTTTTGAGATTGGATCTTTTGAAGCCCAGTCGGATCTTTGCTTGTGTGGTTTCTCGGTCTTCTTTATTTGATTGTATTCGGGAGCATCAGTTTGACGACCCTCATTTGCTTGTCCTCAAGGACAAGGTCCTGCATGGCGATGCCAGAGATGTGCCTATTGGTGATGACGGGGTATTGAGGATGCAGGGTCGAGTTTGTGTACACAACGTTGATGGGCTTCGAGAGTTGATTCTAGAGGAGGCCCATAGTTCTAGGTATTCCATCCATCTGGGTGCCGCGAAGATGTACCAGGATTTGAGACACCACTGCTAGTGGAGGCGGATGAAGAAAGATATAGTTGGGTTTGTAGCTCGGTGCCTCAATTGTCAGCAGGTGAAGTATGAGCACAAGAGATCAGGTGGGTTGCTTCAGCAGATAGAGATTCCGGAGTGGAAGTGGGAGCGGATTACCATGGACTTGACTTTGAGGAAGTTCGATGCCATTTGGGTGATTGTGGATTGGCTGACCAAGTCCGCACATTTCATTCCTATGTGTACTACCTATTTCGGAGCGGTTGGCGGAGATTTATATCCGGGAGATTGTCCGTCTGCATGGTATTCCAGTTTCCATCATTTCAGATAGAGGTACTCAGTTCACATCACGGTTCTGGAGGGCCGTACAGCATGAGTTGGGTACTCAGGTGGAGTTGAGCACAGCATTTCGCCCTCAGATGAACGGACAGTCCGACCGCACTATTCAGATTCTTGAGGATATGCTCCGTGCGTGTGTGATTGAGTTTGGAGGGTCTTGGGATCAGTTCTTGCCATTGGCGGAGTTTGCCTACAACAACAGTTATCAGTCCAGCATTCAGATGGCACCATATGAGGCCTTATATGGTAGGTGGTGAAGATCTCCGGTGGGTCGGTTCGAGCCGGGTGAGGCTAGGTTATTGGGCACAGACTTGGTACAGGATGCTTTGGAGAAGGTTAAGGTGATTCAGGATAGACTTCGCACAGCCCAGTCCAGATAGAAGAGTTATGCGGACCGAAAGGTTCGTGATGTTTCCTACATGGTCGGGGAGCGGGTCTTGCTTCGGGTTTCGCCTATGAAGGGCGTTATGAGATTTGGAAAGAAGGGGAAGTTGAGTTTGAGGTTTATTGGCCCTTTAAAGATATTGAGGCGTGTTGGGGAGGTTGCTTATGAGCTTCCCTTACCTCCCAGCTTGGCAGGAGTTCATCCGGTATTTCATGTTTCAATGCTCCGGAGGTATCACGGTGATAAGTCACACGTATTGGATTTCAGTTCAGTCCAGTTGGACAAGGATCTATCTTATGTTGAGGAGCTAGTGGCAATATTGGACAGGCAGGTTCGAAAGCTGAGGTCAAAGAACATTGCATCAGTAAAGGTTCAATGGCGGGGTCAACCGGTCGAGGAGGCGACCTGGGAGGCCGAGCAGGATATGCGCACCCGTTACCCTCATCTTTTCACTACTTCAGGTATGTCTCTATGCTCGTTCGAGGACAAACGAATGTTTAAGTGTGGGAGGATGTAACGACCCAGCCGGTCGTTTTAAGAATTAACGCCCCGATCCCCTATAAACTGCATTCCCCGTGTTTGTTTCTGCTATTATAAATTGCCGGGAAGGTTTGTTTTGAATTTCGGAGTGTTTTGGGACACTTAGTTCCTAAATGAGAGTTTAAGCTTTAGAATTTGGACCGTAGTCAGAACAGGGTGAAGACAGCCTCAGAATGGAATTCTGTTGGTTCTGTTAGCTCCGTTGGGTGATTTCGGGCTTAGGGGCGTGTTCGGATTGTGTTTTGGGGGTCCGTAGCTTAATTAGGCTTGAAATGCCGAAAAGTTGAATTTTTGAAGTTTCCGGTTCAGTTGTGAGATTTTGATATCGGGGTCGGAATGGAGTTTCGGAAGTCGCGGTAGGTCCGTTGTGTCATTTGGGATGTGTGCGCAAAGTTTCAGGTCATTCGGACGAGATTTGATAGACTTTTTGATCAAAAGCGGAATTCGGAAGTCTTTAGAGTTTTTAGGCTTGAATCCATGGTTAATTCGATGTTTCGATGTTGTTTTAGGTGTTTTGAGGATTAGTACAAGTTTGGAAGGTGGTATATGACTTGCTCGTGCCTTTGGTTGAGGTCCCGGGGGCCTCGGGGGTGATTTCGGGTGGTTATCGGGTGATTTTGAGTTGAGTTTGGCAGCTGAAGGAGTTCTGTTGCTGTCATAACCGCACCTGTGACTAGAGGACCGCTGGTGCGGGCACGCAGGAGCGGATAGGAAACCGCAGATGCGGCCAAGAGAGGGGCAGGCTGGAATCGCAGAAGCGAGATTTCTTGCGCAGGTGCGACCCTGGTGTTTTAAGTGAAGTTCGCAGGTGCGCACCTCAGACCGAAGGTGCGGGTCTGCAGGTGCGACTATTTAACCGCAGGTGAGGTTTTGCTGGGGCAGAAACTATAAATTCCACACTTCGCGATTTTTGGCCACTTCTCTCAATTTTTCATTCGGGGTGAAGCTTTGGAGGGCATTTTCAAGGGAGATTTTCAGAGGGATTCATTGAGGTAAGGTCTTTGGTCCTTAAGCTCGTTATTATGGTGATTTTTATCATTGTAAGCATGAAATTTGAAGGAAAATCAGTGGTAAATTGGGGGTTAGGGCTTGGTTAAATGGAGAGCTTTGAGTGGTGAATTGAGGGACCATTTGAGGTCCGATTTTGGTACTTTTAGTATGACTGAACTCGTGAGAGTGTGAGGATTCTGAATTTGTAAATTTTACCCGATTTCGAGACGTGGGCCCGAGGGGCATTTTGGTTAATTTTCCTAATTTCGCGTATTAGATTAGAATTAATTTGTTGAATTAGTTACTTGAAGTGTTACTTACATTATGCAATTACTTTGAATAGATTTGGGCCATTTGGAGTCGGATACTCATGGCAAGAACGTGGTATAGATTTGGTTGAGCTGGTTCGAGGTAAGTGGCTTGCCTAACCTTGCGTGGGGGAACTCCCCTTAGGATTTGGTATTGTTGATATATGAAATTCCTTGTAAGTGAGGTGACGAGTGCGTACATGTGCTAATTGTTGAAAATCCTGTTTTCATTAAGTAACTATAGCTGAGTTTTCTTTCCTGTTTATGCTACTTGCAATTTAATCCTTCTGTTAGCTTAGAGAAGCATGTTTAATTGACTTAATTGCCTTACTTGCTCAAACTGCTTTATTTGAATTCCGTACAGCATGCTAGGTTAGAATTATCTGTATACCTTGGTATGGAATTTGGACTGAATTGAATATTTTTCGTGTTGTTGCTGTGTGTTTACTTTGGGACTATGGGACGGTATCCCGGGAGATCCCCCTACACGTTTACTTTGGAAATACGGATTTGTATTCTGGGAGATCCCCCTGCACTTTTATATTGGAACTACGAGACTGCACCCGGTAGATTCCCCCAGTACTGGGTATTTACATTTGGGACTACGGATCGAGATTCCGGTAGATCCCCGCGCACTATGAGTTGGACTACGGGACGGTATCCCGGGAGATCCACTGGATATTTATATTTGGGACTACAGGATGGTGTCCTGGGAGATCCCCGGTTGTTATTTCTATGTTGAGCTGCATCTTCCTTCTGTGATTATTTTGCCTCTGTTGCAGTTGTGTTACTCCTATTACCCTGTATTACTTTAAATATTGTTTCTTTCCTTATATATTATCGTACATGACCGGTAGGGCCCTGACCTTCCTCGTCACTACTCGATCGAGGTTAGGCTTGGCACTTACTGGGTACCGCTGCGGTGTACTCATAGCCTTTCCTGCATATGTTTTTCATGTGCAGATCCAGGTACTTCGACTCAGCCCTACTACCCTTGAGGCGAGGCGATTTTCCAGGGACTTCGAGGTATATCTGCCGCGTCCGCAGACCGAGGAGTCCCTTTCCATTCTATCTTGTAGTGATAGCCCTTCTATCTTTTCTATTGATGTAGACATTCCGGAGTTAGAGCATTTTTATTATATTCGTAGCTTGTGATTCATGGGTCTCCGGGTTTTGGGAAGTTGTTCAATTAAGAGTTATATTTGTATATGCCGAGCGACATCTTAAACCTCATTTATGTTATTCCGTAGTTTTTATTAGTTTTATCTGTTGTTTTTTCCTTTTTCCGCAAATTGTTAGGCTTACCTAGTCGTAGAGACTAGGTGCCATCACGATAGTTCACGGAGGGCGAACTGGGGTTGTGACATCCTCTGCCGCCGGAAGTTTGATGTATTCAATGGTATGCACTAGACCGATATTGCTCACGCAGTTGGTGTTGTCAGCAGGTTTCTTGAAAATCCTAGAAAAGAATACCGGGAAGCAGTTAAGTGGATACTCAGGTACCTGAGAGGTACCGCGGGAGATTGTTTGTGCTTTGGAGGATCTAATCCAATCTTGAAGGGTTATACAGATGCTGATATGGCAGGTGACATTGATAACAGAAAATCCACTACTGGATATTTGTTTACATTTTCAAGGGATCTATATCATAGCAGTCGAGGTTGCAGAAGTGTGTTGCACTCTCTGCAACTGAAGCGGAATATATTGCTGATACTGAAGCTAGCAAGGAGATGATATGGTTGAAACAGTTCCTTCAAGATCTTGGATTGCATGCGAAGGAGTATGTCGTCTATTGTGACAGTTAAAGTGCAATAGATCTTAGCAAGAACTCCATGTGCCATGCAAGGACCAAACACATCGACATGAGATATTACTGGATTCGAGAAATGATAGAGAATGAATCTCTAAAAGTCTTGAAGATTTCTACAAGTGAGAATCCCGCAGATATGCTGACCAAGGTGGTACCAAGAGACAAGTTCGAATTGCGAAAGAACTTGTCGGCATGCACTCAAGCGAGAAGCCCGATGTTACCTCCTTCAGGTGAATGGATTTGGAGGGGGAGATTTGTGGGGTCCATCCCCACAAATTAAAAAAAGAAAAGGAAGGAAAAGTGTCAGATTCATTATGATTTATTTGATTTGCAAATTTGCAAATTGTCAAATATGGTAGGCGCTCAACACTATAAAAGGAGAGCTTTGGCTCTCATTTTTACATGCGAACAAAGAGAGAAAGAAAGAGTGAGGCATCACAGACAGGGTATAAAAAAATAGTGTATGAGAAAAATAGTGTGTGAGGAAAATAGAGAGTGAGCGATATTTTAGTGAGATGAGAATATCAAAAGAGGGTTATTTCTTTTGAGTGCTGTAGTGGTCTTTGGAGTATTACACCCGAACCTACAAAGTGTAAAATTCCTTGCTATAGTGATATGAGTTGCTCCTCTCAGGGCCCTGGTTTTTCCCTTATTCAAAAGGGTTTTCCACGTAAAAATCTTGGTGTCGTTGTCACTCTTTTATTCTTATTAATTACCATATCTCGGTGCTACGTTATTATTTCGCTTTTATTACCGTGAATATTATTTTCGTGGGGGTTTATTCCCAACAGTATAGCTGTGTATACCGACTAGAAAAAGTAAATGGTGAATCTGGCCGGCTGTTTGTGTAACAATCCCATTGACTATTCATAGTATACTTCTCAAAATCATACCTTTGTTCCGGGAGGGAGCAAAAACCTCAGTTGTTGGTAGGGATGGCAAGCGGTGCGGTGCAGTTGCGGGGCAAACCCGCATAAACCCGCGAAGATCTCAACCCGCCCCGCCCCGCATAGCATTTTCACCCGCTTTCACCCTGCCCTCACACAGACCCGCATCCACCCGCCCCGCATAATTTTTTTCTTCTTCATTTTGTTTGCTTATTTCCTTTTAATATTTTGGCTGGAATTCAATTTAATCAACCAAAAACTTGAATTTTTTTTTTGTTTCTCAAGTGTTGAATCTCAATTAAAACAGAAAAGCAAGTATTTGCTACTCATTGTGAAAAATACTAATGATCCCTTAGTGTATTAATTTAGTATTCATTGTAAAATAATATTCACGTCACTGTAATATTAGTTCTAATACCCCTTAATGAATGTCTTTACATCACAATTCAGTTTCACAAAAAACAAATTATCATATGTCTTACTTAGTTTTTATGGAAATTAATATCAATTGACCATCTTCGTCAGTTCTTTTCATGATCCACCGTGTATGAGTGAAGAGTGGCTATGCTTGTAAGAGAAGGGAGAACCAAATCCTAGATAATGTTGTGCAACAGACAGTTACCTTTATGGACGAGAGGATAGGTTGGTTACAGATTGTCACAGCCGTTCCTTATTCCTATATTTTATGGGAAATGTACAGCGAAGCAGAATGTTCAACTTTGTAAATTCTTCACCCGCATAAACCCGCATAGACTTGCAAACCGCCCCGCCCCGCATCAGTTTTTATGAAAAGTATTTCAAACACACACCCGCACCGCCCCACATAGCTTAAACCCGCCCCGTCCCGCACCCGTACCGCCCCGTTTGCCATCCCTAGTTGTTGGAAGTTCTCATTAAGGTTTTTGATCACGCCCAACTATGCCTTATAAAAAGGACTCTGCGGACGTTGCAAATATAACCCGAGTATTACGCCCAGGGTCGAATCCACAGAGAGTTAACCTATCAACCGCTATCTTCAAACCCACCAAGTATTCAGCACCAGCTTCTCAAACATTCAAATTCTCAGTTGAGTATTCTTTAACAACTAGCTTGCAAGTAACTAAATGGCTGTAACTAAATTAATAAGGTTGTAAACAATTATGGGACAAAGCTAAGGCAATGATTTCCCCTATTGATGGAATCCCTCCTGTTTATGCTCATACAAATTTACCCACTCATCTCTATCAATCTTGAACGCTAATCTTACCGCAAATCTCTCCCGAGTAATCACAGTAATCTACTATTGCACTCTCCGGAGATACACTAGCTTGCTTTATTTAGCACAATTCAATCTAGATTGCACCCAAGACTTCGTTATTCCTAATCCCGCCTTTAAACCCGCAATTATAGATTCCTCTAATAATCTAGGAGTGGTGTTGTTCAACAATACCCTAAATATGCACTCTTTTCCAAGTTATGCACACTAAATAGGTACAGCTAATTGAGGATCCTGTCAATTAACTACAACGAACACGAAGTTGAACAAATAAAGATTAAACTAGCAATTTGTATTCACATAAACAAGAAGTTCATCACCCAATAGGTTCCATCAAAGCCTTAGACAAGGAATTTAGCTACTCATAGATATGGGAGAATAAACTACACTTGAATTCATCATAAAAATC
>NC_031994.1:5574581-5596164 GCF_001879085.1 Nicotiana attenuata
GCAAATTAACACTTTCCATAGCATTCACTTGGCGAGGGTTTTGGACTTGTTGCAATTGTGCCTTAGCCAACTGGTTCATAGTAGTTGTCAACTCCGCTATAGCCTGTCCATTGTCATGTAGCTCCTTATGCAAATGAATAACTGTAGGGTCTCCTTGAGGAACATTGGCCCTACTTTTCCATGCGGAGGATGTATCCTCCATCTCATCAAGAATCTCACAAGCTTGGTCATAAGTCAACTTCATGAAATTACCCCCGGCCATTTGATTGACTATGCATTGATTTGTTGTATTGATGCCCCGATAGAAGGTTGGTTGGATCATCGCCTCCGTCATATCATTGTTTGGGCATTCTTTCACCATTGTTCTAAACCACTCCCAAATCTCATGCAAAGATTCCGTGGGTTCTTGCTTGAAAGCCAATATCTCATCTCGAAGTGCCGCCATGTGCCCGGGTGAGAAAAATTTAGTAATAAACTTATCCGCCAACTTATCCCAAGTTGTGATGGAATGGTTGGGGAGTCTCTCTAGCCAATCCAATGCCTTTCCTCGAAGTGAGAATGGGAAAAGTCTCAACCTAAGAGCATCTTCGGACACATTTGTCTGCTTGCTACCCCAACATGTATCCACGAACCCTTTGAGATTTTTGTAAGCATTTTGATCCGTAGCGCCCGCGAAATACCCACGCTGCTCAAGTAAGGTCAACATCACATTAGTTATCTGAAAATTGCCCGCCCGGATTCTGGGAGGGAGAATAGAACTCGCATATCCTTGATTTGGTAGCACCCGAGGAACCGCTCTTGGAGGTGGCGGAGGAGGGTCTGGAACATTGTCATTAGCATTGGCCTGGTGGCCTCGTCCACGTCCGGGAGGTACAAGAGGCACCTCATCGTCTCCAATATCCTCAACCTCCTCCCCCGCAAGCACATTTCCAAGAGGGTCATTTGCATTTAAAGCCATTTTTGTACCTGTAGTAATCACACACACAAATTAATAATAAAGAAGGAAAGAAGAACAACACAAAACTAACTAAATAGATAGCCAAAACCGTTAGCTCCCCGGCAACGGCGCCAAAAAGTTGATCGCAGCCTACTCCGCACCAATAAAAGGTAGCAAGAGAGAGTCGCAATAGCTTTTACCCGATATGAGGGTCGGGATCAAATTCGTCAGGGAGCTAGAAAGGGAGTTGATGTATCTATTTAGTCTAGAATCGTGTAATTTTTCTAAATATCACTTCCAACATTTTTGGGTTTTCTTTTATAAACTAATATTATAAAACTACTAATAAGGAATGAACTAGATTACGCTAAGAGATAATTGCTAAGAGCTGTATCTAATGGGAAGAAGGGCACTAGGGTCATGATATCACCTAGGTGGCTAATTGACGGGTAGATGCTACTAAGGTTCGATTGACATAATTGGGGCTTATGCTATAACCGTTGCACAATTTTACCCACTCTCACACCTCTCGGTAGAGAGAGTGATTTTGCTCAATTGACTCTCTCGAGACCAAATGGGTAGGCAAATTAGATCAAGCAACTAGGGTTCAAGTAGGGTGATTACTCTCTCGAGGTTTAACCCGTTTGGGACTATCATTTCCCATGTGTCCATCCCAATTCCTTGTTGGGTCAATTTTGGAGACTTAGACTCTCTTTCTCAAGAAGAGTCAAATCAACAAAGCTCAAATCAGTGTTTGCAACAACCAATTCATAGATTAAAACATAAAATCAACCCAAATAGCAAACACCCATAGTCAATCTAACCCTAGATGGCAACACCCATCAATTACCCACACTAGGGTTGAGCCACAACCCTAGATAATGGGTTTAGCTACTCATGCTTGAAGAAGAAAATAAAGAAATAGATGAAGAACAAAACATATTAATCAAATGCTAAATTAAAATACAAGAATCTATCTTAATTTGAAGCTAAGATGCCAAAAATGGCTACAGATGAAGTTCCCATGAGCGCAGCTCCTGAAATAAAATAACTGATACCCTAAAAATTGAAAAAGGTTCTATTTATACTAAGCTAGAAAAACTAGACAAAAATGCCCCTACGGGGTCAGTGTGGGCCGCACAAAATGGACCGCGGCCGCACTAGGCTCTTGGACTTCAAATCTGGGCTCTCTGAACAGGGGCTCCGCAGATCGCGAAGAATGGACCGCGGCCGCGGAGGTCTCTAACGCGGTCCACACAAGTATGACCGCGGACCGCATGGCTTGAACCATGGTAATTTTTAACTCTCTAAATCTCTCTTCCGCGGATCGCACAAAGTGGTAGTGCGGCCGCGGAGCCTTCGCCGCGGACCGTGCAATGTGTAATGCGGCCGCGTTGCCTGAATCCTGGTTTTGCCATCTCTCTGAATCTACCTAGTGCGGACCGCACAAAGTCGAATGCGGCCGCACTAGGCCTTTTTGCCCTCAGTTTGCCTTGTATTTGATACTTGAGCAGGTTTCACTCCCTTTGAGCCGATCTTTGACATTTCGTCACTTTGTCAATCGAACCTGCAATCAAGCACACTTGTGAGCCTTTTGGGACTATTAAGTAACAATTTAAAACCAAAGCGTAAGCAAGAAGGAGCGTAAAACACGTTAAAATCCCTAGTTATCAGTCGAGCAGAATTTTGAAACACCAAGCTCTTCCAACTCATTCTTGGCAAGTCTCCCAGAAGTTGTAGAACATATGTCTGATAGTCTCTTTGTCACCCCTGGTGCACTGAATTTGTTGTAGGACATCTCTGGAAGCTATTATTCTTCGAACCATCCAACTAGCTTGCTTTGGGATAGGCATAGCCTGAATCTGTTGATGCATGATGTAGTAGGCATTGATCCACCTAATCCACAGTTTGTCTTCTTTATGGGCTAAATCCCAGCATACTTTAGCAATTGCAGCCTTGTTCCAGATCATTAGGTTAATGATATTCATACCTCCAGCCGATTTTGGAGTACACATTTTGTCCCATGCCACATAGCTCTTTCTGGTAATAGTATTACTACCAGACCAAATATAGCTTCTACACATAGCATCTATCATCTTTAACACTTTAGAAGGCAGAATAAACAGCTGAGCCCAATAAGCTTGAATACCAAAGATAACAGAATTGACTAATTGTATTCGACCAGCATAAGAATTTTTTTTTCCAGTCCAAGAAGAGATCTTTCCTGTGATTCTATCAATTAAGGGATGCCATTGGATCAATGCAATTTTCTTGGAAGACAAAGGAATGCCTATGTATTTAAAAGGCAACTCCCCTTGTACAAATCCAAGATAGTTTAAAATTTGTTGCTTAACATCCTGATTCACTCCCCCAAAATACACTGAGCTTTTACCTATATTAGCTTGTAATCCAGATGCCTTTGAGAACTGAGAAAAGTATTGGTAAAGGGTGGATATAGAAAGAAGATCACCTCTGGAAAAAAGAAGAAGATCATCAGCAAAACTCAGGTGAGTTATGCCCAATTTTTTGTACCTAGGATGATATTGAAACAGCTTGTCCTTTCCCATTTCAATGAATGATCTGCTCAATTACTCCATAACAATAGCAAACAAGAAAGGTGAGATGGGGTCTCCTTGTCTAAGACCCTTAGCATCTTCAAAAGGTTTAGTAGTTTCTCCATTAATCAGCACAGTGTAGCTAACTGATTTGATACATTCCATGATCCACTTTATGAATTTATCAGGAAAATCAATCTCCTCCATCACCTGTTGTAAAAATATCCATTCAACTGAGTCATAGGCCTTTTGGAGGTCTATTTTGATCATGCACCTAGGAGATATTTGGGCTCTAGTATAGGACTTTACTAGCTCATGGGCCAATATAACATTATCTGCAATTTTCCTACCAGGAACAAAACCAGCTTGAGATTCAGAGATTATGTATGCCATGATCTTTTGAAGTCTAGCAGCTAGAATCTTTGAGATCACTTTGTATAACATTGTACAACATGCAATTGGTCTATATTCTTTCATTGTAGCAGGTTTAGCAACTTTAGGTACTAGAGTGATGGTGGAGCAGTTGATTAGCTTATACATCTTAGAAGTTAGGAAGAATTTCCTAATAGCATCTGCAACTTGTTTACTGATAATGCTCCATGATTTCTTGAAGAAGACAACATTGTATCCATCAATACCAGGTGCCTTATCATCTCCAATAGCTTTGAGGCTCTCCAGAATTTCCTGATCAGTAACATCTGCACATAGATCTCTTCTTTGCTGTTGAGTTAGTCTGGGACCATTGGACATGTACAATCTATTTATGGCTGGAAGTGATCTTGCTGTTGATCCCATAAGAGACTTGTAGAAATCCAATATCTCTTCTTTAATGCCTTCAGGATCAGTAATTCTATCTCCACACCTTGTAGTAATTTCATTGATCTGTTTCCTCTGTGATCTATCTTTCTTAACAGCTGTAAAGTATTTAGTATTATCATCTCCCAGTTGGATCCATTTAGCTCTTGCCTTCTGCTGCATGATATTCTCCTCAATCATAGACCAGTTCTCTAAGTTTAGTAGAGTCTCCTTCTCCCTCTTCAACAACTGCCTGAGTACTTATTTGAGAGTTGTTCTTGTATATCTTTAAGGTCCATTCTAGCTGCTTCAATTCTCAGTTTGATTCCTTTAAACTCCTCAACATTCAAAGCTTTTAGGGGCGCTTTCAATGCCTTCAGTTTATACCATACATATTTCATATTACCAGTAGAGCTCTTTGTATTCCACCCTTCAGTCACTATTTGAGTAAATTCCTGATGATTAGTCCTTGAAGAATTGAAATGGTACTTTCCTAGTCCAAGATGAGCTTGCTAGAGTTAGTAACATAGGGGCATGATCTGATATTTGAGGGAGATCATAGATTGTCTCCACATGAGTCCAGTTCATCATCCATTCATAAGTCCCAAGAACTCTATCAATTTTGCTACTAACCTTATCAACTCCAGGTTGTCTGTTTGTCCAAGTGTAGTATTCACCCTGCCAAGGAAGTTCAGATAAAGTTGTTTGCTGCAAATATGAGCTGAAATCCTGAGTTTCTGCAAAGCTAACTGGATTACAAGACAGTCGATCACTAGCATACAATACAACATTAAAGTCACTTGCAACCAACCATGGGCCAGTAACAGTTGTAGCAATTTGTTGAAGATTCTTCCACAATTCTCTTCTTTGTTCTAGCCCATTAAATCCACAAACAACAGTCAGATAACATTTAATATCCCCCTTCCTGCTTTGTACTAGAGAGTGGATCATTTGAGGATCATCTCTGACTCTAGTAACCATGAGGACATTAGTGTTCCATAACAGCCATACTCTACCATTCTTAGCTTCTCTGTAGTTAGTCAAAATATCCCAGCCAGGTGTAATATAATTCGATATTTTTTTGAGCATTTTCTTCTTTAACTTTGGTTTCCACTAGTCCTACCAAGTTTATTTGGTTACTTCTAATATATTCCCTAACTTCCTTTTGCTTATACCTTTTATTTACACCCCTGATGTTCCAGAATAACCACTTCATCATTGATAACTTATTCCACCTCTATCACTAGGTGGAATGTCATGCTTGCTATTAAACACTGGCTCAAATCTATTACTAACAGGAATAGGTGTTAATGGAGGAAAGTTTACTATGTTCAGCTCTGGACTCTATTTGCTTTCCCTCTATCTTCATTCCCTGCATTATTATGATCATCCTTTGGTTGAGCCTTTTCCTTCGTCTGCTGAATTTCAGCCATCTTGGTACTAGTGTCTTGTTGGCCCTCCTGCTTTTGAATCTGTGCAGACTTTACTTGGTTAGTAGGAGCTGATACTTTAGTTCTCCACTCTTGGGTAACTCTACTCTTCTTAGGAGGTCCTTGAACACCAGTCTTGATCTGAGTTGAGTATCTGTGTCCCACTACTAAGCATTTCTCACAATAGGCAGGTCTCCAGTCGTATGTTACACTCTGTAGGAATTTTTTCCCATTTGGTTCCATCACCCACACTTCACTTGGTAGTTCCTTAGTAACATTAACCTCAATAAGCATCCTGACATATGAAATTCTAGTCTGCTTTGTTGTACATTCATCAGCAAAGATAGGCTTCCCAATCACACTTGCTATTCTGCTTAAAGATCCTACACCCCAACATGACATAGGTAATTTAGGAAATTCAGCCCACAAAGGAATGGAAGTGGGAAATTCCTCTGTAAAATCAAAATTCGGGGTCCATGGCTTTAGAATGATAGGTTTACTTGCTATAGAATAAGGTCCTGCAAATAGGATTTCATGAGCATCATCCATATTTTTAAATCTGATTATATAGTAACCTTCCTCATGATAGAATAGGTCAGGTTCTGGAACATGAGACCAGTGAATACTGATATACCTTTTCATTGCATTATACCCCAGTCTGTCTCCCAAAATATATGCAATCAAAGCACATTTCCATTTAGATTCTTCTTCTTCCACCTCTACCTTTTCTAATTGTATCACAGGTTCACCATCTACTAACAATGGTGGAATGTATGAAAGTGACATACCATTAGAAGCAAATTTGTTCTTCTGGAAGAGTGTTGTCCATAGGGCCTTAGCGTCTTCTTTTTGGTCATTCCTCACTACCGGAACATCCTCTTTATTAGCTAGGTCACTCTGTATCTGGATTGGAATTTGCGAAGTCACTGTTCCATTGGATTGCACTTCCATCCCTTCTGAAACTACTTCTTTTGGAGATGTACTTGTCGAATCTAGCTTCTTAGCTACGGTTGATTGACTTGAAGTTGCTCCAATTGCATATGCAACTGCTCCTTTGCTGTGATCTGAACTTTGAGCTGAACTCTGAAGTGAAGCTGGTGGTGTGGTTAGTGGAGGATTTTTCTCCATTAATAGCTGTTTAGAAGTTAGTATCGCTTCTAGTGCTGCTAATGGGTATTTTCGAGGTCTTCCCCTTCCTCTACCTCTTCCTCTCGCCATGGCTATGAGCTCGGCGTACGTTTAACTAACGTGCGCCGAGAGCATTTTGAAAGAAAGCTTAACTATACGATATTTTACTTTACATGTAAGTTTTTACACTTAAATAATATATGAATGGTAAGAAAAGGAAAGAATTAAAAAGACTAAAGAAAGAGGACGTAACCACTTCGGTGGTATTTAGAAGTTTGCCCCTTTGGACAGCGCTAACATAATAGCATTACAATCAAGAATTAAATAAAAAAAAGAGGGCGTACGACATTCTTCGAAGATAGCGGAGTAAACTTTTTGTGTTTTGTAATCATTTGGAATGTTGGGCGCGAATCAATAATAAACTCAGAAATTATCCTAACAAGATAATTTATGAGATTTACTAAAATTTTAAAATGATAATAAATTAAGTTGAATATAAGCGGGTTTCTTGAATACAGAAATAATTATTTTCTAAAAGTATATTCGAACTTTTATACTTTAATTTTGTTATATAGTAGACAAAATAATTATTTAAGTATTAGCCTAATATTTAACAATAGCCATTTAAATATTTCTCCTAATAACTAGGAATACATCATCTCAATTTTGTATATTTATGAAACCTGCCTTATTTGAAAAAGAAAAAGAAGTAAAAACCGAGTAGGAATTTATAGCTGAATGATATACCTGGAAAACAATCTCTGGTCATCAGTTTTTTAGAGGTAATTTAATTCCCTTTATTTATGTTGTTTTTCTTATTTCTTTCTAGACTATCATACATCCTATATTTTTAATGTTTTTAAGCGTAGTTAACTTATGAAATTCTTATAGATGAATAGATTTTATTAAAAGCGTAAGCATAGCAAATTGATCAAACATTTCCCAGTAACTTCTAAGAACAAAATCACCCATCACGAGTTTAATATAAAAGACAACAAAAGTCTAAATTAATAATAGCAGAACTTCGATAGTTTTACAATTTTTCCTTTTATAAGTTTAAAGGGTGTTTCGTATTCATTTATTTGCCGTACAGTGTTGATGTTCTTTTAATTAAGACGGTCTTTAGAAAATTTTATAATATTTTATTTTTCTGTTGATATGTTTCCTTTGATTGATCGTTAAATTTTACATATGGGGTTTAACGTCTAAAGCTTGTTCCTCCAAGAAGTCACAAGGAGTGGACAATTTTAGTATTTGGATTAAGTTGTAGTAGAAATAGAGTTCTTAATTGAAGAACACAAAGATGAACAATTGCAGTATTATCAGTCTCCAAAATAATAACATATACTAGGATTAAATAAAAAGAAACAACAAAAAAATCTATAGTTGTTGAGTTTCTCTTACCATAAGGGTCTCTTTGGGGGTTTTTAATATTGGTTTTATATAATTATATTTTCTTTAGTGTACCTTTTTTAACAATACCAAAATCAACATATATTGTAATGCATTCTCCAAGTAGTACACTAATTAAAAAGAACAATATCGAGTTAAAGTATGTTCATTATTATTAAAAGGACTAAATTCCTGTCATATTGTAGAATAAATAATATTCTTGTTCTACTCTTTTATTTTTTAAAATGATCTCACTTCAAATGCGAGAGTCAAGCTTTTTAATCTTAGGTTAAGTTAATTTTAAAACAGAGATAAAAAATTATTTGATTGACATTTTGTGACCTTCCTCGCGTAAAAGGTATTGTTCAATATTCTTGCACTTCATAACCGTAGTATCTAACGAATATACTCTATTTACAAAAAGAGCTTTGCATTATTTTATTTTTTGTGTGTAGAAGTCCTAAAATAATCATGCTTTCCTCCTATTTCTAACTCTCCATTGATACTTCCTTTTTAGTTTCTTGATTGGTTAATGCCTTCATCAACCTAACTATTTGCTGATAAGTTTCCTACTGAAAATAGAATTCTAAAACTAAATCAATATAGAATAAGAAGAAGTGGAACACTTCTATTAAAAAATCACGGTTTCATAATCTTTATCAAAAACTATTTAACATGGATTATTAACATAAACGTGTGGTGCTATAGGAAAAAGATACTTATTATCCTTGCCAGTTGAACTCTTCTAGGTCTCTACGTTCTCCCGGAAGTCGTTTATGACGTAATATGTTTCTTTTAAAAACTTTTATGGAATAAGAGAAGAAAAAATGATTGACAGTAGTACTATTTTTTTTAAAGAATAAATGTGCACTTTTATTGATGTAGGTAAAATTATTACTGTTAATATATGTGGTCAAGTTGTAAAATTTTAGTAAGAATAGTACTTAAAGTTTTAATGGAATGAAAAAGAAAAAGAAGGATGACGTTAGGCAAACAAGAGTTTTGATCTTGACGACCGGAGCGATAAAAAGTACTAACATATATCAAGAACCTCATTTTATTCGGTGTGACTAATATTTTTCAGAAGATATTGAGTATTGAACGAATCATTATATTGTATCAATATTTATAGTATATAATAACAATCATTGAACTAAATGAATATAATATTGTGCTTATTTTGATGTCAACTGCTATCTATCTATATTATATTAAAAGGAGACAAGTGAAGCATGTGGTTAAGCCAAGTAGCAAGTTAAAATGAAGGCACTTGGCAATTTTAGGACAACAATAATAATTAAAAATTATAAATGGAAACACAATTAATGGAAGTAGTTCACACAATTAATGGAAGATGCCGAATGAAATAGACCTTATACATAATCCAAAAATAGATCTTAGACAAATCCAATCTATATATCTATATTTATATTTATATATTGATCCACTCATAGATTTTCTTCTAGATTAGCTAGAAATATGGAGGTAAAAAATTAAAAAAAAAACATAAATTGAGATAACCTATGACTACTTAAACTTTGGAATAAGTTACAATACGGAAAAAAAAACTAAATCTATATCTATATTATATTAAAAGGAGAGTAGTGAAGCATGTGGTTATGCCAAGTGGCAAGCTAAAATAAAGCCACTTGGCAATTTTAAGACAACAATAATAATTAAAAATTATAAATGGAAACACAATTAATGGAAGTAGTTCACACAATTAATGGAAGATGCCGAATGAAATAGACCTTATACATAATCCAAAAATAGATCTTAGACAAATCCAATCTATATATCTATATTTATATTTATATATTGATCCACTCTTAGATTTTCTTCTATATTAGGTAGAAATATGGAGGTAAAAAATTAAAAGATATAGAAAAACATAAATTGAGATAACCTATGGCTACTTATCTATATTATATTAAAAGGAGACAAGTGAAGCATGTGGTTAACCCAAGTAGCAAGCTAAAATGAAGCCACTTGGCAGTTTTAGGACAACAATAATAATTAGAAATTAGAAATAGAAACACAATTAATGGAAGTAGTTGAATGAAATAGATCTTATACATAATCCAAAAATAGATCTTAGATAAATCTAATCATATATCTATATTTATATTTATATATTGATCCACTCATAGATTTTCTTCTATATTAGGTAGAAATATGGAGGTAAAAAATTATAGAAAAACATAAATTGAGATGACCTATGGCTACTTATACTTTGGAGTAAGTTACAATAAAAAAAACCTAAAATTAACTTAAGATATTAAAAATTTAATGACTTTAAAAATTCAAGCAGCAAAATAAGCTACATAAAATATACAAATTATTTATAAGATAAGAAAAAATTAAATAATCAATAAATATTATTTTGATAACAAGAGTAATAAAGTCATATTAATATTGACAAATCGGGCAAACGAATATTTCTACGTAATAAATATTTTTTATATAATTAAACATTTAAACTTAATAAGAATAAATCTTAACATGGTAAAAATATATATTAAATTCAGACAAGTTAATGAAAAGCCACATTACAATATAATAAAATTAGGTATTGAACAATATAATAGAAAAACTAAGGAACAAATAGAGAAAAAAATCAAAAAATTCATCATACAAAAAAGAAGGTTAAAACTTATTTAAATTTGAGAAGTGAAATTGTTGTTTAAGTATGATAAGAAATGACATGCGTGTGAATAAGGCCACATAACTGAAGTCTAATAGATAAAAATAATTAAAAATATTCAATAATAAAAATAAATTAGAAATAATGGGACGATATTTATACTAAGAATTACTTTAAAAAATAAAATAAAGCAAGTATACAATACTTAAAAATATTATTGATAAATTTAAATAATTGAAAATTTTCAAACAATAGTTTAAAAATAAAATAAATATTTAATTTAATATTAAATAGTGTAGCGCTTCTTCCAGCCAGGCCAGAGGCTGAGTCTTCAGATGCAGTCATTACAGATACTATTCTGGTCTGTGATAGGGATACTTCAGTGCTATTTGACCCTGGGTCTACGTTATTCGTTAGTGTCGTCCTTATTTTGCACCTTACCTGGCTAAGCCTAGCGATGCTTTGAGTATTCCTGTTTATGTATCTACACCGGTGGGGTGATTCTATAGTGGTCGACCGAGTTTCATCGTTTCCTATGTGGTAGTGTTTGAGGGTCTTGAGACCCGTGTTGATTTATTGCTCTTAGACATAGTGGATTTTCGACGTTTATTAGGGAATGGATTTGTTTGTCCCCGTATCATGCCATCTGGATTGCCCACGCCAAGACCGTGACCTTGGCTTTACCATATTGCCCCGTTTAGAGTTGGCGAAGGGACCCTAGGTCATGCCACTCGCAGTGTTATCTATTATGTGAAGGCTCGACGTATGCGTCGAGAAGGGGTGTTTAGCTTATCTGGCATACGTTCGCGATTCCAGCGCGAGAGGTCCCTTTCTATTGATTCTGTCCCTATTGTTCGGGAGTTCGCCGAGAGTTTTCCCATCAGACCTGCCGGGTATGCCGCCGACGGATATCAATTTTTGAATTGATCTGGCTCCGGGCACTCAGCCCATTTCCATTCCGCCGTATCGTATTGGCCCCGCCAGAGTTGAAAGAAGTTTAAAGGATCAGTTGCAGGATTTGCTTGAGAAGGGTTTCATTAGACCCAGCGTTTTCGCCTTGGGGTGCGCTGGTGTTATTTGTGAAGAAAAAGGATGGTTCGATGAGGGATGTGCATTGATTACCGGCAATTGAACAAAAGTGACGATTAAAGAACAAGTATCCACTGCCAGGATTGATGATTTGTTCGACCAACTTCAGGGTGCGAAGGTGTTTTCAAAAGATAGACTGAGATCTGGCTACGATCAGTTGAGGATTAGGGCATCTTGATGTCTCCTAAAGACAACATTCCGCACTCGGTACGGGCATTACGAGTTCCTGGTCATGTCGTTGGGTTGACCAATGCCCCAGCAAGCATTCATGGAGTTGATGAACGCGTGTGTTCAGGACATATTGGACATGTTCGTGATTAGTCATTATTGATTGATATTTTGGTGTACTCCCACAGCCAGGAGAGCACGAGCAGCACCTTAGGGTGGTTCTTCAGACTCTGAGGGATCAGTTATATGCTAAGTTCTCCAAGTGTGAGTTCTGGCTAAGTTCAGTAGCATTTCTGGGTCACGTTGTATCAGCAGAGGGTATTCAGGTGGACCCGAAGAAGTAGAGGCAAGTCAAGAAACTGGCCCTTGACCAGCATCAGCTACAGAGATTCAGAGTTTCTTGGGGTTAGCAGGCTACTATCGTCGTTCGTGGGAGGGGTTTTCATCTATTGCAGCCCCGATGACCAGGTTGACCCAGAAGGGTGCCAGTTCAGATGGTCGGATGAGTGTGAGGCGAGCTTTCAAAAGCTCAAGACAAGCTCTGACTACAGCACCGGTATTGTTTTGCCCACAGGTTCAGGGCCTTATACAGTCTATTGTGATTGCTTCTCGTGTTGGGATTGGTGCCAGTATTGATGTAGGATGGCAGAGTCATAGCCTATGCTTCGAGGCAGTTGAAGATCCACGAGAAAGAATTATCCGGTTCATGATCTAGAGTTGGCAGCCATTGTTCATGCTTTGAAAGATTTGGAGGCATTATCTTTTATGTGTGTGACGTGTGAGGTGTACACTGATCACAAGAGCTTTCAGTACTTTGTTCAAGCAAAAGGAGTTGAATTTGAGGCAGAGGAGGTGGTTGAGTTGCTGAAAGATTATGATTGTTACCATTTTGTATCACCCGGGGAGAGAGCCAATGTGTGGCCGATGCGTTGAGTAGGAGTCCGCCAGCATGGGTAGTCTTGCTTATATTCCGGTAAGCCAGAGACCACTTGCTTTGGATATTCAGGCCTTTGCCAATCGATTTGTGAGGTTGGATATTTCTGAGCCTAGTAGAGTTTTAGTTTGACGGTCGTCGTTCTCATTATTGGGAGCGTATCCGTGATCGACAGTTTGATGACCCCCATTTGTGTGTCCTGAGAGACAACGGGCGTGCAGCGTGGAGGTGCCAAGAAGGTGACCTTAGATGATGAGGGTGTCTTGAGGACTGCAGGGGCGAGTTTGTGTGCGCCCAATTATTGATGGGATTCGAGAGTTGATGCTTAGCGGAGGCCCATTGTTCTCGGTATTCTATTCACCGAGGCGTCGCCAAGATGTATCAGGATCTGAGGCAGCATTATTGGTGGCGTAGGATGAAGAAGGATATGTTTTGCATATGTGGCTCGATGTTTGAACTTCAGCAGGTTAAGTATGAGCATCAGAGCCTGTGGACTGTTTCAGAGGATTGAGCTTTCCCGGAGTGAAGTGGAGAGGGTTACTATGGATTTTGTTACGGGCTTCCGTTGACTCGGAAGAAGTTCGATGCGATATGGGTTATTGTTGATAGGCTGACCAAGTCAGCACATTTCATTCCTGTGGCAGTCTCCTATTCATCCGAAAGGTTAGCTGAGATTTTATATCTGGGAGATTGTTCGCCTTCATGGTGTGCCGGTTTCTATCATTTCGGACCGGGGTACGCAGTTTACCTCACGTTTTCTGGGGTGCAGTTCAGCGAGAGTTGGGAAACACGGGTTTGAGTTTGAGCATAGCGTTCCATCCTCAGACGCGGACGGTCAGTTCGAGCGACTATTTCAGATTTTGGAGGATATGCTCCGGGCTTGTGTATCGACTTTGGAGGTTCGTGGGATCAGGTTTACCTTTAGCAGAGTTCGCCTACAACAACAGCTACCAGTCCAGCCATTCATATGGCTCCATATGAGGCGTTGTATGGTAGGCAATGTCGGTCTCCAGTGGGATAGTTTGAGCCGGAGGAGAGCCCGGTTATTGGGTACAGATTTAGTTCAGAGGCTTTAGATAAGGTCAAGATCATTCTGGACAGGCTTCGTTCGACCTCAGTGCGCAGCAAAGAGTTATGCATATCGTAAGGTCCGGGATGTAGCTTTCATGGTTGGTGAGCGGGTCTTGCTCCGAGTGTCGCCTATGAAGGGCGTGATGAGATTTGGGAAGAAGGGCAAGCTTAGCCCTAGGTTCATTGGCCCCTTTGAGATCCTTGATCGAGTGGGAGAGGTGGCTTATAGACTTGCCTTGCCTCCTAGCTTGTCAGCCATGCATCCAGTGTTTCATGTGTCCATGCTTCGGAGGTATCACGGCGATCCAGCTCACGTGTTAGATTTTAAGCACTGTCCAGTTGGACAAGGATCTGTCTTATTGAGAGGAGCCGGAGCTATTCTAGACCGGCAGGTTCGACAATTAAGGTCGAAGAGTTTTCCTTCAGTGCGTGTCCAGTGGAGAGGTCAGCCTCTTGAGGCATCGACCTGGGAGTTCTGAGTTTGATATGCGGAGCCGTTATCCTCACCTATTTCCCGACTCAGGTACTTCTTTCTTTTGTCCGTTCGAGGACGAACGGTTTTTTTTTTGGGTAGAGAATGTGACGACCCAAAGGGGTCATCACCTGTTTTCCCTTTCATTCCGTGCTTCCGGGGCCTTGAAAACCTCATTTTACTTGCCTCGATTTGCGTGCGCAGTCCGGGCGCGTAGCCGAAAAGCTTAAATATGAATTCTTTGTAAAATTATGATTTTGATATTAACATGGTCAAAGTTGACTTTGGTCAACATTTTGGGTAAACGGACCCGGACCCGTGATTTGACTGTCCCGGAGGGTCCGTAGAAAAATATGGGACTCGGGCGTATGCCCGAATCGAAATTCGAGGTCCCGAGCCCGAGAAATGAATTTTAAAAGAAAAAATCTGAAATTTATATGGAAATTTGAAATGAAAGTGGATTAGAAAGCGTTGGTATCGGGCCCGTATTTTGGTTCCGGCGCCCGGTACAGGTTTTATATGTGACTTAGCGCTTCCTGTGAAATTTGGTCGAAAGCGGACGTCATTTGACGTGTTTCGGGCCTAAGTATCTAAAAATGAAGGTTATGAAGTTTGATGAAAAAGTAATGATTTTGAGGTTTGATTCCTCGTTTTTATGTTATTTTGGCGATTTGATCGCACGGTTAAATTCGTAGGGTGTTGTTGAGTTAGAGTACGTGTTTGGTTAGGAGCCCCGACGGCTCGGGAGTGTTTTCGAGGGTGTTCGGGTGTGTTGAAACTTAGAAACAATTGCAGGAAAATCACTGCTGCTGCACCAATTCTGGTGTAACCGCCCCTGCGGTCCTTTGGCCGCAGATGCGGACTCGCAGGTGCGGACAGCGGGTCGCAGATGCGGATTCCTTACCCCGCAGATGCGGTCCGCAGAAGCGGATCTTTTCTTCGCAGGTGCGGACTCCAGCGGGGCCTAGCCATTTCCGCAGAAGTGCGCCATTTTTCCGCACATGCGGTGGCGCAGGTGCGACCCCTGTACCGCAGATGCGAAGTCGGGCAGTGAGTTTTTTTAAAAAACATAACTTCAGCGATTTTCTTTCATACTTTCTCAACAATTAGAAGGCCTAGGCGATTTTCTCAAGAGAGTTTCTTCTCAAATCACAAGTAAGCACTTACTAACTGATTTCTTTCCATTATCTAGTATTTTTATCAACTTTTATCAATAATCTTAGGGTTTTAATGTAGAAAATTAGGCAAATGGGTAGAGTTAGGGTTTTTCAATTTTCTTGATTTAGACCCCGTTTTGGGGTCGAATTTAAAACAAATTATAAATTCGGGCTCATGGGTGAATGGGGGGGGGGGGTTTGGTCTTGGTCCGAACCTCGTGTTTGATCAAGCGGGTCCGGGGGCATTTTTGGGAACTTTGGGAAAAAAGCCTGGAAATCAATATTTAGGCATTGGGTTTGATTAGTTTAGCTATTATTGATATTATAAAGTCGTTCTTTCATAGATTCGATTGGGTTGGAGCCGAATTCAAAAGGAAAGCGGTCGTTGTGGATTGATTTAGCCGTGGAAGTTGAGGTAAGTGGTTGGTCTAACTTTGGCTTGAGGGAATAGGAATAGAGTCCTATTTGTTAATTGTTATTTGTCGAGTACAGTGTATAGGCATGGTGACGAGTATCTATGCACTGGTGTCGAGCATGACCGTGAGTCCTAATTTGCTAAATTATCGAATTTGTAATTGTTATTTATGAGGAATTGGTTGGAAATCTTTAACACTGAGCCAGTAATTGTTGAGACTAAGTGTGGATTTAATTGTGTTAAGTAGGAAATTGAATGAGTTTGGTTATAGCTGGATCTCCCTTGCCGGGATAGTTTATTATTTACATTTGCTTCCTTGCCAGGATAGTTTATTATATTACACTGCTCCCTTGCCGGGATAGTTTATTATAACATCTTTCTCCCTCGCCGGGATTATGTTGTGTATTGTGTTTGAAAGAAATGGGATCGTGTGGCACGCCGACCACGAGATATTATGAAATGGGATCGTGTAGCACGCCGACCACGAGTTATCATGAAATAGGAAACCCGTGGCACGCCGACCACATGATATTATTGTAATGGGAGCGTGTGGTACGCCTACCACGTGAGATAAGGAAATGGGATCGTGTTGCACGTCTGCAACGAGAGGGAAATTGAAATAAGTGAAAGTGGTTTGTTCTCACTTATTCTATGTCAGAAGAAATCAGATGTAGTTTCTTTTGTTATTCCTGATATTCTGTTTATCTGCTACCCCATAAGCATGTTTCCCCATCCCAGTTTTAATTGTTTACTCTCCGCTATTATTTCGTTGCACTTGTATATTTACCTGCACAGGCTTGTTTGTAGTTTGGTCTAGCGTTGTCACTACTTCGCCGGGGTTAGGTCAGGCATTTACCAGCACATGGGGTCGGTTGTGCTGATGCTACACTCTGTGCATCTTTTTGCATAGATCACAGCGCCGGAGCATCAACCTTTGGACAGCAATAGAGCGTTGGGAGTTGACTTCAGTCCAGAGATTCCGAGGTAGCCTTGTTGCACGTCCGCATGGCCCGGAGTCTCTTCTATCCTTATTTCGTTTGTTGTCCTTTGTACGCCAACAAACAGTATTGTATTTTATTCAGACTCTGTTTTTAGTATTCTATAGACGTTCGTGAGCTAGTGACTCCAGTCTTGGGTAGAGGTTGTAATTGAATTTCCGCACTTGTTTTCAGTTCATTTATATTTAAAACTTCCGTTTTTTATATTAAATGTTCTCATTGCCTTAATATTGTCGAATGTGCCTAAAAGGTTAATAATTAATTGGCTTGCCTAGCTCCTAATATTAGGCGCCATCACGACTCCCGACGGTGGGAAATCCATGTCGTGACAAGTTGGTATCAGAGCACTAGGTTAAAGGGGTCGTCACATATTCATGTTTTTTTTAGCAAGAATACATAAACTCTTGAAGATTTAAGAGTATTTTTCAATATTTTTTGAATGATATATATTCTTAAGTTCATTTTATAAGACACAAACAATGTCAATTAATTAACAATTTTTTTCCTATAGAACAAACTTTTTTTGTTTTGGTATTAGGAAAGCTAAGAAAAAATAGAGGAATTACCAAAAAAAAAGCCTTGAAAAGCTTAAATTTTCATATGATAAAGCTAAAAGTTAGACTTCAAATAGAAAAAAAACATTAAAAAAAAAGCCACCCCTCCTTGTCATGAGATCGTCTTATATCCAATTGAAGAAAATCATTAGAGATCAATTAAAGTGCAAAATATATTTTAGATCCGATATTAATCATTAATAATTTATATTTTAAGAATGTAATCTTTCGGTGACAGTCATATTCCTAGCATCTCCAATAATGATGTTAATTTTATTTCTTATGTATTTTTCGGCCATATACACTATCATTGTCCTACTTGGTTATATCTTTCTCCATAAAGTTTGCTTGCTCTCTTCTTAAATATTTCAAGCTCAATCTTTCTAATTTCATGTAAACACTTTTTTTTACGGATTTTTTCATAAAACAACAATTACATGCTCACGAAAAATAAAATTGTTAAAACATATATTTCTCACACGTAATATGTTTTAAAAAACAAATAAAGTACTTATTAAAAAAACTATAAAAATATCTATTCTAGTTATTATATACTTAAACAATCTATTTACCTTATAGATTACATACTTGAATTGATAGCTAGGTAGAAAATGCAAGAACTTTTGTTACTACAAAACTTGAAAAATGTCTATTATTAGAAAAACTTCAAGAAACAGTCTAAACGTTAATAAAAACCTCAAAGCTTATTATCAAGAATTTATGATAATAAAAAAAATATTAGCTTCTTTTATTAGAAGTTTTTAACCCCTTTTTCAACAAAAATTTAGTTTTTAAAATTCGAATTAAGAAGTCGACCTACAAACGGTCTTTTATAGGTAGATGAAATCAATGACCATCCAAAAAACTAAAAGAATGTGTTCATGGAAAAAAAAAAATTGGGATTAACTGCTTTTTTTTTACACTCCTTAATTTCGATATTAAAGAATAAGTTTCCTACTTATTATCTATCTTTTTTCCTTTTTAACCTATAAAATTTGACTTTTTTTTTATAGGAAATTAATTAATGAGTTTTCTACTTATTGTCTTGTTCTTTTTTCTTTATAAACTACGAAAATTTTGACCTTCGTAGTTATTGTCTTATTCTTTTTAGCTTTTTTCCTTCGAAAATATTGACTTTCCCTGCGAGCTATCAAAGGACCGTCTTCTACCTAGGAGTGCATTCGAATCCGGTTTATCGATAAATCGAATCGATTATTGTTATCGAAATCGAAATCGGAAAAATCGAAACCTTATTGAAACGATAACGATAAGCATATGTACAAATCGATAATCGATAAGTAATTATCGATAAGGGTCAAAATCGAATGCACACCCCTAGACTGTAGACACTTGTAAATGAGTAATTACCTATTTGTGTAGATTAATATAACATACAGAATGTATATAATATTCCGCTACTATTTTTTGAAAGCGGCTATACAATATTATTTTCCCTAATCTATACCTTTTCCTTTACCCTAAGTCCGTTACCCTATTATTTCCTCTACCACATTTAAGGAATGATCATATTTAAAGATCAAGGAATGAAGTTCAAATTAATGGAAAACAGAATTAGCCGTGATGATGTGTTTTGTTTTGTTTCGTTTTTTTATACCGTTGGAGTGTTGGTGGCATACATTTGACCCCTTACTTTAGTTTTGTTGCATGTGCTTGTTTGACACAATTTTATATTATAAATGATGTTCGTCTTATTTTAGCTTTCTTTTGTCCATATTACTTAGGCGCGTTTATAACGATATACTTTCCGTGGAATCCCGCAAATTTTCTTATTGGTGTAATCGATAACCGAATCGATAAGCCCCCAAAATTGATAAATCGAAATCGAAAAAATCAAAACCTTATTGAAACGATAACGATAAGCATATGTACAAATCGTAATCGATAAGTAATTATCGATAAGGGTCAAAATCGAATCGATAAATCGAATGCACACCCCTACTTCTTACCTTCTCTGTCGTTAGGGATTCAAGTAAGAAGAAGGTCCCACTCTATTCTTTTATTCTCCCGTTTCTATCTTACCAATTCTTTTCAAGAAAAGTATTTTACTTGTATTTACAATTTTATCCAACATATAATACAGTTAATAATAAATATTTATATGAATTAATTAAATGATTAAAGTGATATATAGAAAATAACAAAGAAAAATTCAAGAGTAAAATGCAAAATTATTTAACTTTTTAAATAATAATAAATATTATATATTTTTGACGGATTAGAAAAAGAATAAATTACTATAGCTCATTGTAATAATACAATTACATGATTATACGAAGAAAATGATTCTGAACAGAAAAAGAAAAAAAAACACTACTAAACCTAACACTTTTTAACGAAAAGAAAAGAGCTCGTCAAGACTTCTTAAACAAAAAAATTTACAACAAAAAGATAATTATATGATTTTCCATATCAAAGTCCTAAATATTAGGCATTTAATTAAATGATTGTACCTACATGTTAGAAAAATAATTAATGATCAATCCTACATATTAGGAAAATAACTAAAATTACTATTCTGTCCAACATAAAAATATATCCCTAAAGCGGTAAAAAAGGCGAACGATATTTCGCTAGGGGCCTTCGCGCTTTAAATATAGTACTAGTTTTAGTGTACGTGCGTTGCACGTATATACCGCGTCAAGCAATAAAAGTTAATTAAATAAAACTAATATTAGTACACGCGCGATGCGCGGACATAAACAATGTCAAATTATGATTTGAATTATTTGAACTATGTGCAAATAACCTTAAAAAGTAAACCTACTATATAGAGAATACTAAAATAATTATTAAATATTAATTAAGAAGCAGGACATGAAATTAAAGAAATACTAAACATATAACGTTGTGATTTATCTTGTTTGAGCACCAATAAATCATATTACATTAGTAAAATTCTTACTACCGCTTTGTTTTTCATCTCAAGTTCAAATAAGTCTTATCCTTCTATATTTTCAGACATAAATTTTTCTTTTTGTTCTCTGTCTATAATTATTGTCATTATTTATTACTTAATATTGTTATACTGTAATGTGATCTTTTATTAGCTTATAAACGTCTTGCTTATGACCTATTAATAATCATCAAATAAACATAATTTTTATGCTTAAAATTTAATGTATTCTTATACCATTATTCTCTTACTCGGAACTCTTTCATTATTCAAAATTATCAATAATGTTTTTTGAGTATTATTTAATAATGTAAATCATATATTCTAAATAAATTTAAAATATAAGTGTCATCGCACTATCTTTATTTTCCTCTTTACACATTCTCTTTTATAGTAAAAAATTTTTAGTTAGCTTTTTTATACAATTTTTTGGTGATATTCATATAATATCACGTTATTTAAAAATACAACTTTAAATTAGTCTAAAAAGTAATACATAAGTTCTTTTATTGTTTCAAATCTATTAAATTTTTTTTATAATTATTTTGAATTACGTGCAATTAAATTTCTTTGTCTTTTAGTTTCAAGATAAAAATTTTAGCTTTTAATTTTTCATTAGTTATATATGAGATATTTATTTAGTATATTAAAATTTTTAATTTGGTATCAAATTTTCATTTTTTTTTTATCTAGCAAAATTTGAATTTTTGTGATCATCTCCATATTTTGAGCGTTCTCATCATAACTTTAAGAACTTTCTAATCGCAAGTTCAAATAGTCTTTTCTTTAGTTTTTCTTACTTTTGCTATAATGCTATCTAATATGTAATATTATCACGTTTTCGTGTACTTTTTTTTTATTAACTTTACACTTTATTTAACATTCCTGTCAAATACTATTTTAATATAATATAAATATATCTTTACCTAT
>NC_031994.1:5596189-5610608 GCF_001879085.1 Nicotiana attenuata
CCCGCTGCCTAAGAATTTTATGACCTTCCTTTCAGAACTGAACCGTGACCTTACACATACAAATCTCAATCCTACACAACATACCGCATACACCATACCATCCTAGGATAAACATGAGAACTTCATGTCCCTTCCGAGCCACAAGCAGCTACGTACTCAACTAGCCAAGAACTTTCCATTGATCCCATCTAGAAGAACATCACTACACATCCCATGCTCCTCACGCTCGTAGCAAATATACATCTCTAACCGTGGTAGAAACCATCAAGAACTCTTCGACTTCCCTTTGCACAAAACTAAAGCTGACATAACTGAATCCTTCTAACTCAACCAAGCTACGCAGGCCACTAAACCTAAGAGCATTGCCGTGAAACACCTGCAGAAACTTATTACCTCGTAAGCATCCAAAGAACTAATCATATTCTTACCATGCCGATCCGGCCTATTACCAAGTTATCCCGTCTATCCAATTTCCTTCTGATTTACCTTCAACTTGATACTCCTTCTTGCTATAACACCACAATTCCTCAACCTAGGGGTGTGCATTCGATTTATCGATTCGATTTTGACCCTTATCGATAATTACTTATCGATTATCGATTTGTACATATGCTTATCGTTATCGTTTCAATAAGGTTTCGATTTTTTCGATTTCGATTTATCGATTTTGGGGGCTTATCGATTCGGTTATCGATTACACCAATAAGAAAATTTGCGGGATTCCACGGAAAGTATATCGCTATAAACGCGCCTAACTAATATGGACAAAAAGAAGCTAAAATAAGACGAACACCATTTATAATATAAAAATTGTGTCAACAAGCACATGCAACAAAACTAAAGTAAGGGATCAAATGTATGCCACCAACACTCCAACGGCATTAAAAAAACAAAACAAAACAAAACACATCATCACGGCTAATTCTGTTTTCCATTAATTTGAACTTCATTCCCTTGATCTTTAAATATGATCATTCCTTAAATGTGGTAGAGGAAATAATAGGGTAACGGACTTAGGGTAAAGGAAAAGGTATAGATTAGGGAAAATAATATTGTATAGCCGCTTTCAAAATAGTAGCGGAATATATATACATTCTGTATGTTATATTAATCTACACAAATAGGTAATTACTCATTTAACAAGTGTCTACAGTCTAGGGGTGTGCATTCGATTTTGACCCTTATCGATAATTACTTATCGATTATCGATTTGTACATATGCTTATCGTTATCGTTTCAATAAGGTTTCGATTTTTTCGATTTCGATTTCGATAACAAATAATCGATTCGATTTATCGATAAACCGATTCGAATGCACACTCCTAGGTAGAAGACGGTCCTTTGATAGCTCGCAGGGAAAGTCAATATTTTCGAAGGAAAAAAGCTAAAAGAATAAGACAATAACTACGAAGGTCAAAATTTTCGTAGTTTATAAAGAAAAAAGAACAAGACAATAAGTAGAAAACTCATTAATTAATTTCCCTATAAAAAAAAGTCAAATTTTATAGGTTAAAAAGGAAAAAAGAATAGATAATAAGTAGGAAACTTATTCTTTAATATCGAAATTAAGGAGTGTAAAAAAAAGCAGTTAATCCCAATTTTTTTTTTCCATGAACACATTCTTTTAGTTTTTTGGATGGTCATTGATTTCATCTACCTATAAAAGACCGTTTGTAGGTCGACTTCTTAAATTCGAATTTTAAAACTAAATTTTTGTTGAAAAAGGGGTTAAAAACTTCTATAAAAGAAGCTAATATTTTTTTTATTATCATAAATTCTTGATAATAAGCTTTGAGGTTTTTATTAACGTTTAGACTGTTTCTTGAAGTTTTCTAATAATAGACATTTTTCAAGTTTTGTAGTAACAAAAGTTCTTGCATTTTCTACCTAGCTATCAATTCAAGTATGTAATCTATAAGGTAAATAGATGTTTAAGTATATATAACTAGAATAGATATTTTTATAGTTTTTTTAATAAGTACTTTATTTGTTTTTTAAACATATTACGTGTGAGAAATATATGTATTTAACAAATTTATTTTTCGTGAGCATGTAATTGTTGTTTTATGAAAAAATCCGTAAAAAAAGTGTTTACATGAAATTAGAAAGATTGAGCTTGAAATATTTAAGAATAGAGCAATCAAACTTTATGGAGAAAGATATAACAAAGTAGTACAATTGATAGTGTATATGGCCGAAAAATACATAAGAAATAAAATTAACATCATTATTGGAGATGCTAGGAATATGACTGTCACCGAAAGATTACATTCTTAAAATATAAATTTATTAATGATTAATATCGGATCTAAAATATATTTGCACTTTAATGATCTCTAATGATTTCTTCAATTGGATATAAGACGATCTCATTGACAAGGAGGGGTGGCTTTTTTTTTATGTTTTTTTTCTATTTGAAGTCTAACTTTTAGCTTTATCATATGAAAATTTAAGCTTTTCAAGGCTTTTTTTTTGGTAATTCCTCTATTTTTTCTTAGCTTTCCTAATACCAAACAAAAAAAGTTTGTTCTATAGGAAAAAAAATTGTTAATTAATTGACATTGTTTGTGTCTTATAAAATGAACTTAAGAATATATATCATTCAAAAAATATTGAAAAATACTCTTAAATCTTCAAGAGTTTATGTATTCTTGCTAAAAAAAACATGAATATGTGACGACCCCTTTAACCTAGTGCTCTGATACCAACTTGTCACGACATGGATTTCCCACCGTCGGGAGTCGTGATGGCGCCTACTATTAGGAGCTAGGCAAGCCAATTAATTATTAACCTTTTAGGCCACATCGACAATATTAAGGCAATGAGACATTTAATATAAAAACGGAAGTTTTAAATATAAATGAACTGAAAACAAGTGCGGAAATTCAATTACAACCTCTACCCAAGACTGGAGTCACTAGCTCACGAACGTCTATAGAATACTAAAAACAGAGTCTGAATAAAATACAATACTGTTTGTTGCGGTACAAGGACAACAAACGAAATAAGGATAGAAGAGACTCCGGGCCATGCGGACGTCAACAAGGCTACCTCGGAATCTCTGGACTGAAGTCAACTCCCAACGCTCCTACTGCTGTCCAAAGGTTGATGCTCCGGCGCTGTGATCTATGCAAAAAGATGCACAGAGTGTAGCATCAGCACAACCGACCCCATGTGCTGGTAAATGCCTGACCTAACCCCGGCGAAGTAGTGACAACGCTAGACCAAACTACCAAACAAGCCTGTGCAGGTATATATACAAGTGCAACGAAATAATAGCGGAGAGTAAACAATTAAAACTGGGATGGGGAAACATGCTTATGGGGTAGCAGATAAAACAGAATATCAGGAATAACAAAAGAAACTACATCTGATTTCTTCTGACATAGAATAAGTGAGAACAAACCACTTTCACTTATTTCAATTTCCCTCTCGTTGCAGACGTGCAACACGATCCCATTTCCTTATCTCACGTGGTAGGCGTACCACACGCTCCCATTACAATAATATCATGTGGTCGGCGTGCCACGGGTTCCTATTTCATGATAACTCGTGGTCGGCGTGCTACACGATCCCATTTCATAATATCTCGTGGTCGGCGTGCCACACGATCCCATTTCTTTCAACACAATACACAACATAATCCCGGCGAGGGAGAAAGATGTTATAATAACTATCCCGGCAAGGGAGCAGTGTAATATAATAAACTATCCTGGCAAGGAAGCAATGTAATATAATAAACTATCCCGGCAAGGGAGATCCAGCTATAACCAAACTCATTCAATTTCTACTTAACACAATTAAATCCACACTTAGTCTCAACAATTACTGGCTCAGTGTTAAAGATTTCCAACCAATTCCTCATAAATAACAATTACAAATTCGATAATTTAGCAAATTAGGACTCACGGTCATGCTCGACACCAGTGCATAGATACTCGTCACCATGCCTATACACTGTACTCGACAAATAACAATTAACAAATAGGACTCTATTCCTATTCCCTCAAGCCAAAGTTAGACCAACCACTTACCTCAACTTCCACGGCTAAATCAATCCACAACGACCGCTTTCCCTTTTGAATTCGGCTCCAACCCAATCGAATCTATGAAAGAACGACTTTATAATATCAATAATAGCTAAACTAATCAAACCCAATGCCTAAATATTGATTTCCAGGCTTTTTTCCCAAAGTTTCCAAAAATGCCCCCGGACCCGCTTGATCAAAACACGAGGTTCGGACCAAGACCAAACCCCCCCCCCCCCATTCACCCATGAGCCCGAATTTATAATTTGTTTTTAAATTCGACCCCAAAACGGGGTCTAAATCAAGAAAAATTGAAAAACCCTAACTCTACCCATTTGCCTAATTTTCTACCATTAAAACCCTAAGATTATTGATAAAAGTTGATAAAAATACTAGATAATGGAAAGAAATCAGTTAGTAAGTGCTTACTTGTGATTTGAGAAGAAACTCTCTTGAGAAAATCGCCCTAGCCTTCTAATTGTTGAGAAAGTATGAAAGAAAATCGCTGAAGTTATGTTTTTTAAAAAGACTCACTGCCCGACTTCCGCATCTGCGGTACAGGGGTCGCACCTGCGCCACCGCATGTGCGGAAAAATGGGCACTTCTGCGGAAATGGCTAGGCCCCGCTGGAGTCGCACCTGCGAAGAAAAGATCCGCTTCTGCGGACCGCATCTGCGGGGTAGGAATCCGCATCTGCGACCCGCTGTCCGCACCTGCGAGTCCGCATCTGCGGCCAAAGGACCGCAGGTGCGGTTACACCAGAACTGGTGCAGCAGCAGTGATTTTCTGCAATTGTTTCTAAGTTTCAACCACCCCGAACACCCTCGAAAACACTCCCGAGCCGTCGGGGCTCCTAACCAAACACGTACTCTAACTCAACAACACCCTACGAATTTAACCGTGCGATCAAATCGCCAAAATAACATAAAAACGAGGAATCAAACCTCAAAATCATTACTTTTTCATCAAACTTCATAACCTTCATTTTTAGATACTTAGGCCCGAAACACGTCAAATGACGTCCGCTTTCGACCAAATTTCACAGGAAGCGCTTAAGTCACATATAAAACCTGTACCGGGCGCCGGAACCAAAATACGGGCCCGATACCAACGCTTTCTAATCCACTTTCATTTCAAATTTCCATATAAATTTCAGAAAAATAATTTCTTTTAAAAATTCATTTCTCGGGCTCGGGACCTCGAATTTCGATTCCGGGCATACGCCCGAGTCCCATATTTTTCTACGGACCCTCCGGGACAGTCAAATCACGGGTCCGGGTCCGTTTACCCAAAATGTTGACCAAAGTCAACTTTGACCATGTTAATATCAAAATTCATCAAATTTTACAAAGAATTCATATTTAAGCTTTTCGGCTACGCGCCCGGACTGCGCACGCAAATCGAGGCAAGTAAAATGAGGTTTTCAAGGCCCCGGAAGCACGGAATGAAAGGGAAAACAGGTGATGACCCCTTTGGGTCGTCACATTCTCTACCCAAAAAACAACCGTTCGTCCTCGAACGGACAAAAGAAAGAAGTACCTGAGTCGGGAAATAGGTGAGGATAACGGCTCCGCATATCAAACTCAGACTCCCAGGTCGATGCCTCAAGAGGCTGACCTCTCCACTGGACACGCACTGAAGGAAAACTCTTCGACCTTAATTGTCGAACCTGCCGGTCTAGAATAGCTACCGGCTCCTCCTCATAAGACAGATCCTTGTCCAACTGGACAGTGCTGAAATCTAACACGTGAGCTGGATCGCCGTGATACCTCCGAAGCATGGACACATGAAACACTGGATGCATGGCTGACAAGCTAGGAGGCAAGGCAAGTCTATAAGCCACCTCTCCCACTCGATCAAGGATCTCAAAGGGGCCAATGAACCTAGGGCTAAGCTTGCCCTTCTTCCCAAATCTCATCACGCCCTTCATAGGCGACACTCGGAGCAAGACCCGCTCACCAACCATGAAAGCTACATCCCGGACCTTACGATATGCATAACTCTTTTGCTGCGACTGAGTCGAACGAAGCCTGTCCAGAATGATCTTGACCTTATCTAAAGCCTCCTGAACTAAATCTGTACCCAATAACCGAGCCTCTCCCGGCTCAAACTATCCCACTGGAGACCGACATTGCCTACCATACAACGCCTCATATGGAGCCATATGAATGCTGGACTGGTAGCTGTTGTTGTAGGCGAACTCTGCTAAAGGTAAAAACTGATCCCACGAACCTCCAAAGTCGATAACACAAGCCCGGAGCATATCCTCCAAAATCTGAATAGTCCGCTCGAACTGACCGTCCGTCTGAGGATGGAACGCTATGCTCAACTCAACCCGTGTTCCCAACTCTCGCTGAACTGCACCCCAGAAACGTGAGGTAAACTGCGTACCCCGGTCCGAAATGATAGAAACCGGCACACCATGAAGGCGAACAATCTCCCAGATATAAATCTCAGCTAACCTTTCGGATGAATAGGAGACTGCCACAGGAATGAAATGTGCTGACTTGGTCAGCCTATCAACAATAACCCATATCGCATCGAACTTCTTCCGAGTCAACGGAAGCCCTGTAACAAAATCCATAGTAACCCTCTCCCACTTCCACTCGGGAAGCTCAATCCTCTGAAACAGTCCACCAGGCCTCTGATGCTCATACTTAACCTGCTGACAGTTCAAACATCGAGCCACATATGCAACAATATCCTTCTTCATCCTACGCCACCAATAATGCTGCCTCAGATCCTGATACATCTTGGCGACGCCCTGGTGAATAGAATACCGAGAACAATGGGCCTCCGCTAAGATCAACTCTCGAATCCCATCAATATTGGGCACACAAACTCGCCCCTGCAGTCTCAAGACACCCTCATCATCTAAGGTCACCTTCTTGGCACCTCCACGCTGCACCGTGTCTCTCAGGACACACAAATGGGGGTCATCAAACTGTCGATCACGGATACGCTCCAATAATGAAGAACGAGCGACCGTGCAAACTAACACTCTACTAGGCTCAGAAATATCCAACCTCACAAATCGATTGGCCAAGGCCTGAATATCCAAAGCAAGTGGTCTCTGGCTTACCGGAATATAAGCAAGACTACCCATGCTGGCGGACTTCCTACTCAACGCATCGGCCACCACATTGGCTCTCCCCGGGTGATACAAAATGGTAACATCATAATCTTTCAGCAACTCCAACCACCTCCTCTGCCTCAAATTCAACTCCTTTTGCTTGAACAAGTACTGAAGACTCTTGTGATCAGTGTACACCTCACACGTCACACCATAAAGATAATGCCTCCAAATCTTCAAAGCATGAACAATGGCTGCCAACTCTAGATCATGAACCGGATAATTCTTCTCGTGGATCTTCAACTGCCTCGAAGCATAGGCTATGACTCTGCCATCCTACATCAATACTGCACCAATCCCAACACGAGAAGCATCACAATAGACTGTATAAGGCCCTGAACCTGTGGGCAAAACCAATACCGGTGCTGTAGTCAGAGCTGTCTTGAGCTTTTGAAAGCTCGCCTCACACTCATCCGACCATCTGAACTGGGCACCCTTCTGGGTCAACCTGGTCATCGGGGCTGCAATAGATGAAAACCCCTCCACGAACCGACGATAGTAGCCTGCTAACCCCAAGAAACTCTGAATCTCTGTAGCTGATGCTGGTCGAGGCCAGTTCTTGACTGCCTCTATCTTCTTCGGGTCCACCTGAATACCCTCTGTTGATACAACGTGACCCAGAAATGCTACTGAACTCAGCCAGAACTCACACTTGGAGAACTTGGCATATAACTGACTATCCCTTAGAGTCTGAAGAACCACCCTAAGGTGCTGCTCGTGCTCCTCCTGGCTGCGGGAGTACACCAAAATATCATCAATAAAGACTATCACGAACATGTCCAAATATGGCCTGAACACTCGGTTCATCAACTCCATGAATGCTGCTGGGGCATTGGTCAACCCAAATGACATGACCAAAAACTCATAATGCCCGTACCGAGTGCGGAATGCTGTCTTAGGGACATCGGACGCCCTAATCCTCAGCTGATGGTAGCCAGATCTCAAATCTATCTTTGAAAACACCTTTGCACCCTGAAGCTGGTCAAACAAATCGTCAATCCTCGGCAATGGATACTTATTCTTGATCGTCACTTTGTTCAATTGCTGGTAATCAATGCACGTCCTCATCGAACTATCCTTTTTCTTCACAAATAACACCGGCGCACCCCAAGGAGAAACACTAGGTCTGATAAAACCCTTCTCTAGCAAATCCTGCAACTGGTCCTTTAACTCCTTCAACTCTGGCGGGGCCATGCGATACGGCGGGATGGAAATGGGCTGAGTGCCCGGAGCCAGATCAATACAAAAATTGATATCCCTGTCGGGCGGCATACCCGGCAGGTCTGATGGGAAAACCTCGGGGAACTCCCGAACAATAGGGACAGAATCAATAGAAGGGACCTCTGCACTGGAATCGCGAACATACGCCAGATAAGCTAAACACCCCTTCTCGACTATGCGTCGAGCCTTCACATATGAGATAACACTGCGAGTGGCATGACGTGGGGTCCTTCGCCACTCCAAACGGGGCAAATCTGGTAAAGCCAAGGTCACGGTCTTGGCATGGCAATCCAAGATGGCATGATACGGGGACAACCAATCCATCCCTAATATAACGTCGAAATCCACCATGTCTAAGAGCAATAGATCAACACGGGTCTCAAGACCCTCAAACACTACCACAGAGGAACGATGAACTCGGTTGACCACTATAGAATCACCCACCGGTGTAGATACATAAACAAGAATACTCAAAGCATCACTAGGCATAACCAGGTAGGGTGCAAAATAGGACGACACATACGAATACGTAGACCCAGGGCCAAATAGCACTGAAGCATCCCTATCACAGACCAGAATAGTACCTGTAATGACTGCATCTGAAGACTCAGCCTCTGGCCTGGCTGGAAGAGCGTAACACCGGGGCTGGGCCCCACCTCCCTGAACCATATCTTTAGGACGATCGGCTGTTGGCTGGTCTCTACCTTTGGCAGTCCGAGCTCCACCTCTATGATCTCTACCTCCACCTCTATGACCTCTACCCCCGCCTCTAGCCGGCTGGGCGGCCTGTGGATCGCCTGATGCCTGAATCATAGGACGAGGACCCTGCTGCTGAGAGCTGTCCGAAGCTCGAGGGAAATACCTGGAATGTGCCTCGTGTCTCCACACGTGAAACAAGCCCTCGGCTGCTGAGAATAACGGAGTGGTGGTGCGCTGATAGGTGCTGATGGTGAACTGAAGAGCTGCTGGTCAGAATAATGCGGCTGAGGACCACGACCACCTGAAGTACTATGTGAGACCTGTAGGTCTGACTGAAAGGGCCTCAGAGGATGGCCTCTACCATAAGAATCCCCACCTCCAGACGAGGTACCACTGAACCTACCTGCATGACGGGGCCTCTTATCTGACCCATGACCACCTCCCCGTGCAAGAGCCATCTCAACTCTACGGGCCGCGTTGGCCGCCTCCTGAAACGAAATCTCACTCCCGGCTCCCATAGCCATCTGGAGACGGATCGACTCGATCAACCCATCAATAAACCTCCGCACCCTCTCTCTCGGTGGGGAGTATCACAATAGCATGGCGAGCTAGATCAATGAACCGGGTCTCATACTGCGTGACTGTCATAGAGCCCTGCTGGAGGCGCTCGAACTGCCTGCGAAGAGCCTCTCGCTGAGTAACTGGGAGAAACTTCTCCAAAAATAACTCTGCAAACTGGTCCCAAGTCAATGATGGAGACCTTGCTGGTCTGGATAAACAATAGTCTCTCCACCAAGTCTTGGCGGATCCTGCTAGTCGAAAGGTGGCGAAGTCGACCCCATTGGTCTCTACAATACCCATAGTCCGAAGAACCTCATGGCAGCTAAATAAGAAATCTTGTGGATCCTCTGAAGAAGCACCGCTGAATGTGGTGGTAAAGAGCTTGGTGAACCTATCCAGCCTCCACAAAGCATTTGCGGACATAACCGCTCCATCGCCGGTCTGAGTCACAATACCCGGCTGAACTGCCACAGCTGGCTGAACCGCTGGAACCTGAGCCTGGGGAGCTACCTGCTCCGGAGTACGTGTAGCAGGAGTCTGAACTCTTCCTCCATCCCGAGAAGTGGCTGGTGCTACTGGAAGCAAACCCGCTCTAGTGACGCTCTCCACAAAGCCTACAAATCTGACCAAAGCGTCCTGACGAATTGGGGTGGCTATGAACTCCTCTGGGACCTGAGCTGGGCCCATCGGAGCTGCTGGGGCTGGAACCTCCTCATCATAATCAACATGAGGCTCCACCTCTGGGACTGCTGCTCGGGCCTGAGCTCTGCCGCTGCCTCGGCCCCTGGCACGGCCTCGGCCTTGCCTTCTGCCCCTCGTAGGAGCTGCTACTAGGGGCTCGGGCTGCTGCGCGATAGAAGAGGAAGCACGTGTTCTCGCCATCTGCAAAAGCACAGAGTAGAAAGACAATCAGTATTTGAGATACAGAATCGCATGACAAGAAAGAACAAAGTGAAATTTTTCCTAACTCCGTAGCCTCTGGGGGATAAATACAGACGTCTCCGTACCGATCCCTCAGACTCTACTAAGTTTGTCCGTGAGTTGTGAGACCTATGTAACCTAGTGCTCTGATACCAACTTATCATGACCCGGATTTCCCACCGTCGGGAGTCGTGATGGCGCCTACTATTAGGAGTTAGGCAAGCCAATTAATTATTAACCTTTTAGGCCATATCGACAATATTAAGGCAATGAGACATTTAATATAAAAACGGAAGTTTTAAATATAAATGAACTGAAAACAAGTGCGGAAATTCAATTACAACCTCTACCCAAGACTGGAGTCAGTAAATCACGAACGTCTATAGAATACTAAAAACAGAGTCTGAATAAAATACAATACTGTTTGTTCCGGTACAAGGACAACAAACGAAATAAGGATAGAAGAGACTCCGGGCCATGCGGACGTCAACAAGGCTACCTCGGAATCACTGGACTGAAGTCAACTCCCAACGCTCCTACTGCTGTCCAAAGGCTGATGCTCCGGCGCTGTGATCTGTGCAAAAAGATGCACAAAGTGTAGCATCAGCACAACCGACCCCATGTGCTGGTAAGTGTCTGACCTAACCCCGGCGAAGTAGTGACAACGCTAGACCAAACTACCAAACAAGCCTGTGCAGGTATATATACAAGTACAACGAAATAATAGCGGAGAGTAAACAATTAAAACTGGGAAGGGGAAACATGCTTATGGGGTAGCAGATAAAACAGAATATCAGGAATAACAAAAGAAACTACATCTGATTTCTTTTGACACAGAATAAGGGAGAACAAACCACTTTCACTTGTTTCAATTTCCCTCTCGTTGCAGGCATGCAACACGATCCCATTTCCTCTTCTCACGTGGTAAGCGTACCACACGCTCCCATTACAATAATATCACGTGGTCGGCGTGCCACGCGTTCCCATTTCATGATAACTCGTGGTCGGCGTGCCACACGATCCCATTTAATAATATCTCGTGGTCGGCGTGCCACACGATTCCATTTCTTTCAACACAATACACAACATAATCCCGGCGAGGGAGAAAGATGTTATAATAACTATCCCGGCAAGGGAGCAATGTAATATAATAAACTATCCCGGCAAGGGAGAAATGTAATATAATAAACTATCCCGGCAAAGGAGATCCAGCTATAACAAAACTCATTCAATTTATACTTAACACAATTAAATCCACACTTAGTCTCAACAATTACTGGCTCAGTGTTAAAGATTTCCAACCAATTCCTCATAAATAACAATTACAAATTCGATAATTTAGCAAATTAGGACTCACGGTCATGCTCGACACCAGTGCATAGATACTCGTCACCATGCATATACACCGTACTCGACAAATAGCAATTAACAAATAGGACTCTACTCCTATTCCCTCAAGCCAAAGTTAGACCAAGCACTTACCTCAACTTCCACAGCTAAATCAATCCACAACGACCGCATTCCCTTTTGAATTCGGCTCCAACTCAATCGAATCTATGAAATAACGACTTTATAATATCAATAATAGCTAAACTAATCAAACCCAATGCCTAAATATAGATTTCCAGGCTTTCTTCCCAAAGTTTTCAAAAATGCCCCCGGGCCCGCTTGATCAAAACACGAGGTTCGGACCAAGACCAAACCCCCCATTCACCCACGAGCCCGAATTTATAATTTATTTTCAAATTCGACCCTAAAACGGGGTCTAAATTAAGAAAAATTGAAAAACCCTAACTCTACCCATTTTCCTAATTTTCTACCATTAAAACCCTAAGATTATTGATAAAAGTTGATGAAAACACTAGATAATAGAAAGAAATCAGTTAGTAAGTGCTTACTTGTGATTTGAGAAGAAAATCTCTTGAGAAAATCGCCCTAGTCTTCTAATGGTCGAGAAAGTTTGAAAGAAAATCGCTGATGTTATGTTTTTTTAAAAAGACTCACTGCCCGAGTTCCGCATCTGCGGTACAGGGGTCGCACTTGCGCCACCGCACGTGCGGAAAAATGGGCGCTTATGCGGAAATGGCTAGGCCCCGCTGGAGCCGCACCTGCGAAGAAAAGATCCGCTTTTGCGGACCGCATCTGCGGGGTAGGAATCCGCATCTGCGAAGGAGACCGCATCTGCGACCCGCTGTCCGCACCTGCGAGTCCGCATCTGCGGCCAAAGGACCGCAGGTGCGGTTACACCAGAACTGGTGCAGCAGCAGTGATTTTCTGCAATTGTTTCTATGTTTCAACCACCCCGAACACCCCCGAAAATACTCCCGAGCCCTCGGGGCTCCAAACCAAACATGTACACTAACTCAACAACACCCTACGAACTTAACCGTGCGATCAAATCACCAAAATAACATCAAAAACGAGGAATCAAACCTCAAAATCATTACTTTTTCATCAAACTCCATAACCTTCATTTTTAGATACTTAGGCCCGAAACACGTCAAACGACGTCCGATTTCGACCAAATTTCACAGGAAGCGCTTAAACCACATATAAGACCTGTACAGGGCGCCGAAACCAAAATACGGGCCCGATACCAACTCTTTCCAATCCACTTTCATTCAAATTTTCATATAAATTTCAGAAAAATAATTTCTTTTAAAAATTTATTTCTCGGGCTCGGGACCTCGAATTTCGATTCCGGGCATACGCCCGAGTCCCATATTTTTCTACAGACCCTCCGGGACCGTCAAATTACGGGTCCGGGTCCGTTTACCCAAAATGTTGACCAAAGTCAACTTTGACCATATTAATATCAAAATTCATCAATTTTTACACAGAATTCATATTTAAGCTTTCCGGCTACGCGCTCGGACTGCGCACGCAAATCGAGGCAAGTAAAAATGAGGTTTTGAAGGCCTCGCAAGCACGGAATGAAAGGGAAAACAGGTGATGACCCCTTTGGGTCGTCACAGAATACTTATAGTAATGAAATAGAAAAATAAAATAAATTTTTAGTTGAATATATCGACCAAGATGGTTGACGACTTTTTAGTATCATCATTTTCTTTATTGAGTTAGCTAAATAAGACCAAGAAACATCATTTTGAAGAACTTATTTTTTTTTATTTATAGCTCAAAGACTATTCGTTAATATGATATTAACGTAATTTTTTAAAATTAGTACTTATTAAGAGGGGATACACGCACAACGCATACCCTAAGACTAGTCTTTTTAAAACTCTGTTTTCCCGTTTTGATCCTTTTTTGACCATTTGGCCTTTAGGATAGACTTTGTATCGATTAAAAACTATTCGACGAGTAAATGACTTAGTGTACATTATAAATTTACAAAGTTGAATTTACTCTTTAAATCTAATATGTATTTACTTATATATTACCTTAACTTTTAGTATCATGATATCACAAACTTTATAACTTATACACCATCTCTCTCAAAATTATAATGTTGACCAAAATATTAGAGTCAAACACTCTCATTGTTGGTGTGTGTGTGCAATATTTTTTAAATAATACATAAATATTTGTAAACTGCAAACAGGGGGAACTATAACTAAAACATTTTTTAGTTTAAACAAAAGATGTTTGGAAAACATATAGTTAGGAAAGCAAAATTTAGTGTTCCAAATAGTAATAACAACAACATCAATAACAACAACAATAACAAACTTAGTGTATTCCCACAAGTGGGGTCTGGGGAGGGTAATGTACGCAAATCTTACCCCTACCTAGTAAAGGTAGAGAGGTTATTTCCAATATATCCTCGGCTTAGAAAGCGTGAAGAAGAAGAAGAAGAAGAAGAAGAAGAAGAAGAAGAAGAAGAGAGAAAAAGGAA
>NC_031994.1:5610628-5625600 GCF_001879085.1 Nicotiana attenuata
AAGAAGAGAGAAAAAGGAAGGGGGGGGGGGGGGCGGAGGAGGGAGGGGAATAAGTAGTAAACACTAACAACAGAAAATATGACAACAGAAGCGAACTAGAACACATGGCTTAATAGAGATCTACTTACGAATATGCAGGAACATAAGTGCTACTAAAGTAACCAGTTAAAAAAGGAGAAACTTACAACCACCTACTAACCTTGTACCCTAATCCTCGACCTCCACACCTTCCTATCAAGGTGTAACGACCCGACCGATCATTTTGAGTTCTAGCGCTCCGTTCAGCAGCCTGAGGCCATGAGCAGCTTCATTTCAGGCATTATGACTTGTACGCGTAGTCGGAATTAAGTTCCGGGAAGTTCAAAGTTGATTTAGGAAGAGGATTCTCATTTCAGAAGCTTAACGTTGAAAGAACAAACTAGGATTGGATCTTTGAGTAAACGACCTCGGAATCAGGATCTGAAGGTTCCATCAGATTCGTATGATGATTTCGGACTTGGGCGTATGCCCGGTTCGGGTTTTGGATAACCCGGGAGTGTTTTGGCGCCATTGTGGAAGTTAGCATTTTAGAAGAAATTTCATAAGTTTGGCTTGAAGCACATTTCAGTGTTATCGATGTCCGTTTAGGATTCAGAGACTGTGAATAGCTCTGTATGGTGATTCTGGAGTTGGGAGAGCGATCGAAAGTGAATTTGGAGGTCCGTAGGTCATTCTGGAGCCGTTTCGCTAAAGATAGAAATTTGAAAGTTTTTGAGAAGTTTGACCGGAAGTGGACTTTTTGATATCGGGGTCGAAATCCGATTCCGAAAGTTGCAGTAGGTCCGTAATGTCAAATATGACTTGTGTGCAAAATTTGAGGTCGATCGGACGTGATTTGATAGGTTTAAACATCGAAAGTAGAAGTTGGAAGTTTTAAAGTTCATAAAGCTTGGATTGGGGGTTGAATCATGATTTTAGCGTTGTTTGATGTGATTTGAGGCCTCGAGCAAGTCCGTAATGTGTTTTGGGATTTTTTGGTATGATTAGTTGGGGTCCCGAGGCCCCGGGTGGATTCCGGGTGGTTAACGGATTGAAAATAGGATTTTTGGACAGCTGAAGGATCTGGTTGCTGGTATTTTCGCTTTTGCGGTGGGTTGACCGCAGAAGCGGTCCCATAGAAGCGGAAAGGGAGCCGCAGAAGCGGACCAGGGTCCGCAGATGCGAAAAATGCTGGGCAGAAGGCTTGTTTTAAAATCGTGATTTGGAGTTCATTTCTCTCATTTTTCAAGGCTTGGGCGATTTTGGGGAGCTTCAAAGAGGGGATTTTCGTCATCTATGTTAAGGTAAGTTATCCCCACCAATTTTTGAGTTGAATACATCAATTATGTATGGATTTAGGCTTGGAAAATTGTAGAAAATGGAGGTTTTTGGTGGAAACCTAGAAAATTATATTCTTGGAATTTAGCCACGAATTTGAGCATGGAATTAGGAGTAAATTATATAATTGAGCTAGTGAAGCCATAAACTTTATCTTCGAAAAATTTTGGATTCCGGGCAAGCGGGCCCGAGGGCGTTTTGGTCAACTTTTTTATCGGCGTTAGGAATTGCTATAAATTAGTTTGTTATGAATATTTGAGCATATGTTAATGGATTTGTACAATCATTGGCTAGTTTGGAGCATTGTGCGTTGGTGTAAGTCTTTGGAGGAATGTAGAATGCCGGTTATGGGTCTTCGGAGCGAGGTGAATCTCCTTTCTAACCTTGTGAGAGGGAATTGTCCCCTTAGGTGAGTTAATTGGTTATGTGCTCCTACTTGTGGGGGCTACGTACGCACGAGGTGACGAGAGTCCGTGCGTAGCTACTATTATGCAATTGTCCGGGTAGTCTAGGACCCCAAAAGCATGCTATACTTGGGATATTTACAATCTTATTGACATTTGAATTGTTAAAATCAAATTGAACTAGTAAATGAATTTCAAAAAGGATTAGACTTCATTTTCTTAAATTGTTAAAATATGATTTGGTTTTTATTTGATAAGATGTTCCCCGATAATTCTTAATTTGACTGTTTGAGCATGTATTCCTGTGTACCTGCGTCGCATGGATGATTCGCGAGCAGGGTATTTGTTTACTTTATGTTGACCGTGTCGCATGGATGATTCGCGAGCGGGGAAAATGGATGCATCTATTGGTTCGAGCCGTTCGACCCTCGGCAGTGCACAATTTATATTTCTGTTGGATTGGGCCGTCGCGTCGGCATGATATGCACATGTTTATATTGCTTACTTGAGATACTTGATGTTGATATTGCCTTTTGGCCTGACATAAATTGTTGAAGATAAATGGAAAGAAATCCTGAAAATCCTTTGTTATTTGTTAAAGGTGTTTACCAGTTTTACAGCTTTGTGAACTAGAGCATGCTATATAAATCCATGACTTCCTCACATTTTAGTATATTATTACTGGACCATTAGTAAATGTCAAAGTTGGCCATCTCGTCTCTACTTCTTCGAGATTAGGCGGGATACTCATTGGGTACTCATTGTTTTCGTACTCATACTTCACTTGCTGTGCATTTTTGTTGCACAGGTTTATCGTGTGGCTTAGCGGCATAGCGACATGACGGCGCAGAGACTAGGTGAGCTGTATTTTCTCGAGGGGGTTCCGCAGCTAGTATAGTCTCTCTCTGGATTTTCATTATTTTTCTGTCCAATTGTATTCCGGACAGTTATTGCACTTATTGATTCCTCTTAGAAAATCTGCTCATGTACTTGTGACACCGGGTTCTGGGGGTGTATTTGGATTTGTTCGGAAATTTTAAAGGTTGTTTAATATATTTATTCATTTGTAGGAATATACTGAGTATCCTTTTAAATGTAATAAAGAAGTGTTTTCGAAATCATTAAAATAAGAATTTAATTAAGTATTTTAGTTGGCTGGCCTGACAGCGGTGTCCGGCGCCACCACGACCCTTAGTGGATTTTGGGTCGTGACAACATGGTATCAGAGCACTAGGTTCCTGTCGGTCTCACGAGTCATGAGCAAGTCTAGTAGAGTATCGCGGATTGGTACGGAGACGTCTGTACTTATCCTCGGGAGGCTACGGGGCTGTTAGGAGTACTTCCCTTCTTGGTTTCCTTATCGTGCGGTTCGATTTCTTGAGGCTTATGCCTTTGATTCCTTCCTACTCAATCTTACGCGACGCGAGCGCTTGTTAGAAATCAAAAAAAATTGAAGGATTGTAATGGCACTACAAATGTGGTGCGGGATGATCCTCCCGGTATAGTTGATTGGACTATTATAGTCGCCTTATGGAAGGATATTCTATTGTTTCAACTCAGTGGCAGAACTTCTAAGAGCCTTGAGGCTAGGCACAGGTTGCCATGATGCTTATGAGCGATTATTCCGCAGTATTGTTGTGATGCTAGGATGTTGCCTGCGTGTCGGGGCAGTGAATGACTTGAAGGGAGGTTTACCCAGTGTGTAACCAAGGGATTCGGTATTTTATTCTCGGCAAGGGAGAGGCAGTCGGACTAAGGATGGTCAGATATGGGCTGGTGGAAGTAATGAGACCTGGTATTTGCAAGCGCGATGGAGCTTTCTTCTATGATGGGGCGTCGTGGCCCTAATGGAACGTACCAAGTCCGTCGATGTTATAATCTGCTACAATTCGCCTTTAAGGAAAGATATTGTGAAATAGTATTGGAGATATAGCTGTCAGATATCGCATGGTGCAGTGGTTTAGGATCGAATCAGAATTTCTAATATTGACGGTTCGATAAAGATGACCTTTGGAAAGGTTTAAAGGTTAGCAGCAATTGTGGGTTCAAGTGCCACGAAGATAGAGTTTATTTAAAGCAACAGATGAGCAGCAAAGTATGAGGAAAGACGTTTGGGAAGTGTTAGGCGGTGATTAAGGTTTCTGGGAGGCCAAGTATAAGAAGCAAAGGGCGAGTAGTCAATTAAAGAGATGAGTTCCGCCAAAGTGGGAGAGTGGCGGAGTCGCATATGGGCATTGTTGTAGGATGACTACGCACCTTATGGGGCGTATGGGATGATTTGAGAATTTCAGAGATTAGTGATTGGGTCCTATGAAGTTAACTTGAAGCATGCCATTAAACGGCAGGAGATTTGATACAGCAGGTGTGAGCACGTGATTTTTGCCCTATATGAATTACTCCCATAGTTTCAAAACAAAACAGTTCTTTTATTTATTTGTAATTTCGTGAATTTTTGTTGCATTTTATGTTAATTGTTGGCATTTTATTTGGACATTTTAATTAGTAAACAAAAAATGTTTGGCATCTGCATTTAGGGTTTTTAATGTTGCATTTTAGGATTAATTAGGATCAACTGTTTTATAAAATGGAAAATCACAAAATATAGTTAAATTTGCAAGTTTAATCTTAGTTTTGATTTACCAGTAGTTTTTCTGTTAATTTGCTTTTAATAATTGTGTTAATTATCAGTTTAGGGGTTAATTAGTTTTTCTTTTAGTTTTAGTTAATTAGGTTCTAGGAATTAATTTTGATTTTAATTAATTTTGAAAAAAAAAGAAAAGAAAAGGAATTTTTGTAAATTGATTTGAAATTAGAAAAATGAAAGAAAAAGAAGAAAAGCAAGGGAAGTGAAGAAGTCAAGTTTTGGGCCATCTTTGATTTAAGTCACTTGGCCCAAACAAATTTTCCCTTAAAATCAGTTGACCCAGGCCCAAATCGACCCCCACCCGATCCAAATTGGCTAAGTCTCTCAGAGCATCCAAACGACGTAGTATAAGGCCAATACTACGTCGTTTTGAGTTTCTCCAAGGCAAATCAATCCAGGCCCTTCTCCCCTCCTCATCCAACGGATATGGATGTCCTTATCATTTTAATTAAATTGGTCTGAAATCTCGGAGACCAGCTTCAGTTCCAAACACACCGTTGTCTCTCACCCCTTCGTCTTCTCCGTTCAAAAAACCCTAAATCCCCCATTATCACAAACCATAGACCTTCCCAATACCCACCAGAGTCACGCCATGGACACTCCTTGAACCCCTCTTCCCAAATCTTTGGTTGACTCTTCTCGTTTGTGGTTCAAACGGTCCGAATCCGGAATCCGAGGTTCGAGTCCCAGAAACCCAAGTCCAAATTTGATTCATGCAAGGTGATTGCTCCAGTTTTCTCGAGGTTTTTTTTAGAGTCGACCTCGTCGCGAATTAGTATTGTCCGCTTGTTCTTGACAGAGAACAAGAAGTTGATACTATTTGGCGTTGATGTCAGGAAGCCAGGTTCGAAGTCAAGTCCGCTGAGGTGAGTCTTTCCTCTGTTTGATGCATTTTGGGTATTTAGGCTTCAGTCTTTCCACTTCTTTTTCATTTGAACAGTTCAATCGAAGTTCGAATCGGGTTTTAGCCATATTAGTTAACTGTTTTTTGTGCTTCCATAGATCGTTCTTTAAACCTGTTTTGATTATAGTTCGTTTATAGTTAATTTTATCAGGCCTTGGTCCAAATACTGTCATGTGATTAATTGGGTTATTTCATTCGACTTTGATTGTTTGATTTGAAGAATTGATTCAGATGTTTTTTTGTTTGGGGAAACTTTGGGGCCGGCTCTATTCAAGGATCCTTCAGTACCCCGATTGGGCTTTTAGTTCAGGAGCCCCGTTTGGTTTGGTCAGTTGACCTGGGCTGGGTTTAAGGGTAGTAACAGGGGTAATTTACAGGGGGTATCAAGGGTTGTTTTGGTCATTGGTAGAGGGGGAATATTTTCTGTTATAGAAGATAAGGGTGGGATTGCATGAGAGGGACGGGAGAAAGGCCAGATATTTTTAAGAGGGGTGTTAAAGGGTAATAAACAAAGGTTTGAAGGGTAGTATAGGCAACACACTTAGGGAATCTTAGTGTAACTGCTTAGGAAGCTTCTAGTAGGGGGGTTCTTTTTGAATTTCAGATTTTTGGTAGTATAACTTGAGTAACAAGTCAGAATTCTAGGGAGTCCTAAGCTAAAACAAGAAATTAAGAAAGGACCTAAGGGGTAAACTAAAATCTGCAAGGTTGCCCTAGTTGTTTGCCTATAAAAGGCACCATTTCTTGCCTTAGAAGGCAAGGTTGGAGAGCTAAAAATCCAGGAGTAAAGGCTGCCTAGTTTTACTATTTTTAGAAAAGGTTTTAGGAGCTGAAAAAATCCAGAAATAAAGCTGCATAAGTTTACCATTTTAGAAAAGAATTGAAGAGCAAAAAAATATACAGAAATCCAAACGGCTGAGCACATGACTGATTCAGTAAAATTTCTTCAGTAATTTCTAATTCATTCAAGTTCTGAAATAAGTTTGACTCATCCGAGTGTGGAATGGTTTAAATTTGGTTTTCTGAAGCTGGTTTTTGAAGTTCATCTTAGTGTTGTTTGATTGGGAGTTATTCTGGACTATTTCATACTCTTTTTGTATGGTTGGATTGGGCTGTGGTATTGAAATCTGGCCATATTGATGTTGTTGTTCCTTGCTACTCATTCCTCCCCTAATTTTGATTTTTCGTGTGAATTCCAGGTATTTCTCCATACCATTGTTAACATATGATGTGCTACAGATTAGAACCAGATTGAAGCCATGTGAAGATTTGAGAATTTGATTTGGAAATTAATAGAAGCATCTGCTATTGATGAGCTGTTGTTAGATTTTGCAGTTTTATATCATTAAGTGCCTTTGATCTATAATAATTTGGTTTTCTTTCGAGTGAATTAGTCCATGTATTCATATTCAATGACTTAATGCTGTGTGGCTGTTTAGGATAAGTGGTTGGATTCAGAAACATTGGCTCTGTAATAATACATGAAATCTGATGTGTGTATGGGTTGCTAAACATGTTGTAAAGAGGAATCATTTGAGTACTTCAGTTTGGTGTTTTGTAGCTTGAAATTAGGAGCTGTCATGCTTTAATATCGTCTGGTTTTTTGTTCTGCAATTGTGGGAACTTTACATTGTCACATTCAATTAGAAATATGCGAGTTTCGAATACGTTATGTTTATTTGTGAAGGGTAGCTTAGAGATTAAGGTGCAAGCATGATTGTTTGATTAGTGTGTCACAATGGTTATCACTTGGAATGTGTTTGACTTAAAATGTTTTGGGCAGTAGGGCAATTTTAGTTCTATAGGGTGTATGATCATTTTAAAGAGGGGTTCTTAAATTTTGCTAACCTTTTGTATTGTTTATGAGATTACGATCAATCATATGGCAGCACTAGTTTGGGTTTACAAACATGAAATCCCCATTTCCCTTTTCTGTTTACAGTTTTTTTAGGTGATGTTTTCCTCCTCGTTGTGCTATTCTAATTAGTGACATTATTCCTGTTTTCACCACATTTGAGTTCTGTTTGCTTTTGCTACTCTATGGGTTCGATGTGCAACCCGCTGGACGTTTGACTTGGGCGTGTATCAGAGAGCTGAGCCATCCGCTTGGGCCCAAACGAAGTGTGTTGTGGTGGTTCCTTCGGGATATTGGGTCTCGCTTTGGGCCAAGACAAATTCTGGAATGGGTATAGGGTGGATCTCACTTAGTTTAATTTTAGAATCCCTTTTCATCTCAACTACGGTTTCTTAGTCTATTTTTAAATCGGGAGTGCTTATAGTTAACGGAAGTGAATCATAATGGACAATAATAGTTCATGATTCTCTGAGCTTTAGTTCAAATATCTTTTAAAAATAAATTGAGGTGCGCCGTGCCAAACAAAATTCACAAATTGCGTGGCCCTCTTTAATTATACCTTTTAAAATCCTTAGAACACGGGGCGTGCCATTTAGCGAATTTTCATGGCCTCCCACAAAGTTAACAACGCGTTTGTTGCTTTTGGCGCGTTATTTAATAATTTTACCTTCTTAAACTCGGGTGTGCATTTCATGTGACCCAAATCCAAATCCTAAAACGTTGAATAAGATGTGTTCCGGATTGCGGGTGCATTTCATGTGACGAGATCCAAAGACATGTTTTAAACAACGTTCAACATTCTTTAAAAATTGAATAAAAGCGGTTAAAAGTTAAAATTTGCACATAGGTTCAAAATGTACTAAAATCAGATAATTAAGCCGAATATAGCAGTTGAGCGACCGTGCTAGAACCACGGAACTCGGGAGTGCCTAACCCCTTCTCCCGGGTTAACAGAATTCCTTACCCGGATTTCTGGTTCGCGACTGTTAAACAGAGTCAAACCCTTTCCTCGATTCGGGATTCTAACCGGTGACTTGGGACACTATAAATCTCCCAAGTGGCAACTCTGAATCTCTTAATAGACGAATCCCGTTTCAATTGTCCTTTAATTGGAAAAACTCCCTTTATTATACTGTTCACGGGGTGTAGTAGAAAAAAGGAGGTGTGACAGCTCTGGCGACTCTACTGGGGACAAGGACCCAGAACTTTTTGTTCAGGGTTCAGAATTCGAGCTCAATTAAATTGTTATATTTGGCAGTATATCTTTCAGAAGCCCATGCCCACAGGGAGGCTCGCAAAATGGTAGATCTTGCTCACGGAGTTCGACATCGTCTATGTGACCCGGACTGCAATGAAGGCACAAGCGTTGCTTGACCATTTGGCCGAGAATCCAGTAGATGAAGAATATGAACCTTTGAAGACATACTTCCCTGATGAAGAGGTAATGCATGTTGATGAGTTGGAACAAGTCTAGAAGCCAGGATGGAAACTGTTCTTTGATGGGGCTGCCAATACGAAAGGCGTCGGGATAGGAGCGGTACTTATTTCTGAGACAGGGCAACACTACCCCGTCACAGCTCAGCTTCGTTTCTATTGTACTAATAACATGGCCGAGTATGAGGCATGTATCTTGGGTTTGAGGTTAGCTCTGGACATGGGTGTCCAGGAAGTCTTGGTCATGGGTGACTCGGACCTACTGGTGCACCAAATTCAGGGAGAATGGGAAATACGGGATTTGAAACTTATACCGTACCGACAATGTTTGCATGATCTTTGTCAACGGTTTCAATCAATAGAGTTCAGGCACATTCCAAGGATTCATAATGAGGTTGCCGATGCTTTGGCTACTTTGGCATGCATCATCCAGATAAGGCTTATGTGGACCCTTTGCAGATTCAGGTCCGGGATCAGCATGCTTATTGTAATATGGCGGAAGAAGAACTTGATGGAGAGCCGTGGTTTCATGACATCAAGGAATATATCAGGATGTGGGTGTATCCGGTACAGGCCACGGGTGATCAGAAAAGGACAATTCGACGGATGGAAAGCGGATTTCTCTTCAGTGGAAGAGTGTTGTACAAAAGAACGCCAGATCTAGGATTTTTGAGATGTGTAGATGCTAGACAGGCCACAGCTATCATGACCGAAGTACATTCTGGAGTTTGTGGGCCGCACATGAGCGGGTACGTGCTAGCCAAGAAGATTCTCCGAGCAGGTTATTATTGGCTCACTATGGAGCGGGATTGTATCAGTTTTGTGCGCAAGTGTCATCAGTGTCAGGTGCATGGAGATCTGATTCATTCTCCGCCATCTGAATTGCATACAATGTCGGCACCATGGCCCTTTGTTTCTTGGGGAATGGATGTTATTGGGCCGATCCAGCCAGCGGCATGGAATGGACACAGGTTTATTCTGGTAGCCATTGATTATTTCACTAAGTGGGTTGAAGCGAAAACTTTCAAGTCGGTAACCAAGAAGGCAGTGGTTGACTTTGTGCATTCGAATATCATCTGTCGGTTTAGGATCCCGAAGGTAATCATCACGGACAATGGTGTGAATCTCAACAGTCATCTGATAGCGGAGACATGTCAATAGTTTAAGATTACGTACCGTAATTCCACCCCATACCGCCCTAAGGCAAATGGAGCAGTCGATACAAGAACATCAAGAAAATACTTCGGAAAATGGTGGAAGGGTCCAGGCAATGGCATGAAAAGTTACCTTTTGCATTTTTGGGCTATCGCACTACTGTCCGTACTTTAGTAGGGGCGACTCCTTATTCACTGGTGTGGTACTGAGGCAGTAATACCCACAGAAATTGAAATCCCATCCCTTCGGATCATCGCCGGGGCAGAAATTGATGATGTTGAATGGGTCAAAGCCCGTTTGGAGCAATTAAGTCTGATTGATGAAAAGAGATTGGCAGCAGTATGTCACGGGCAGTTATACCAACAGAGAATGGCGAGAGCATATAACAAGAAAGTGCGTCCGCGGAAGTTTGAAGTAGGGCAGTTGGTACTGAGACGTATCTTACCTCATCAGGCGGAAGCAAAAGGAAAATTCGCCCCAATCTGGCAGGGTCCATTTGTTGTAACTAGAGTGTTGTCCAATGGTGCATTGGATTGACATATGTGGAAGGAAAATGTGTGGAAATGGCTATCAATTCCGATGCAGTTAAGAGATACTATGTATGATCCTTTGTTTCATTATACTTGTTTGTATTTGGCATATTTTGAAGATTGAAATGACGAAGGCGTTTTGTTCTGCTATCTAAACACTTTATCCCTTGTCATCCCTTTTTGAGCCTTACTTATTTTATTTCATACCCCTTTTTCGGGATCAATGACAAATTCGCGTGGAAATTAAGTGAAAAAAAAGAGAGGAAAAGACGAAGAAAATAAAAAGAGAAAAGAAAAGAAAAAAAAAAGAGAAAAGAAAAGAAAAAAAAGAAAGGAAAAAAGACAAAGAAAGTGGAAGGAAGAATCACAACAACAAAGTAATCTATATGACCTGANTTTAAGCAATCAGGACCCCTCCTGTAGAACAGAGGGAGTACAATTCAAATTTTAGCTTTCAAATTCTTATTAGAATTTGGTAATATGATGCCCAGTCACCAAACTAGGGCAGAAAATTTTCTTTGTTTCTTGTTTATTTTGTTGAAGGCAGGAGCCTGCCTGGAGAACAGAGGCATTCATTTCAAGTTTTTAGCAATCGGGAGCCCGCCTGGAGAACAGAGGCATATATTTCAAATTTCAGCGGTCAAAGCATCACTCGGAGAAATGGTAAAACATCTCACATCACAATTCAAGGCAACAACAAAAGAATTCCATCAGGAGAATACAAGTTCACAAGGCAACAAGAACGACAAGAGCAAGTTTGAAGACATAGATAGGACTTTTGTAATTCATAGATCATAGATTAGTGTAGCTTCTTTTTATTTCGACACGGTGTAATAAGGGGGTTCAGTAAGGAGTAGCAGCAGTAGCAGCAACAGTGAAACCACAGCTTCATGGTAGTCTCAGCTACCAGACCTTCCCGAACTACACTAACCTGATTCCTTTCAGCCAAGGATATGTAGGCAACCTCAGAAGCAGGGTGCGGTCAAACTTTTCAAAAATGCTTCACACGGAGTATTCAAACGGGCAAAAATCGCTCATATTTGCTCACTTATCTTTGCACGAAAACTCTTCGTGTTTCCGAGCAAAGAGGGGCAGCTGTGAGCACGTGATTTTTGCCCTATATGAATTACTCCCATAGTTTCAAAACAAAATAGTTCTTTTATTTATTTGTAATTTCGTGAATTTTTGTGGCATTTTATGTTAATTGTTGGCATTTTGTTTGCATATATTAATTAGTAAAAAAATACAAAAAATGTTTGGCATCTGCATTTAGGATTTTTAATGTTGCATTTTAGGATTAATTAGGATCCATTGTTTTATAAAATGGAAAATCACAAAATATAGTTAAATTTGCACGTTTAATCTTAGTTTTGATTTACCAGTAGTTTTTCTGTTAATTTGCTTTTAATTAATTGTGTTAATTATCAGTTTGGGGGTTAATTAGTTTTTCTGTTAGTTTTAGCTAATTAGGTTCTAGGAATTAATTTTGAAAAAAAGAAAAGAAAAGGAATTTTATAAATTGATTTGAAATTAGAAAAATGAAAGAAAAAGAAGAAAAGAAAGGGAAGTGAAGAAGTCAAGTTTTGGGCCATCTTTGATTTAAGTCACTTGGCCCAAACCAATTTCCCCTTAAAATCAGTTGACCCAGGCCCAAATCGACCCCCACCCGGTCCAAATTGGCTAAGTCTCTCAGACCATCCAAACGACGTAGTATAAGGCCAATACTACGTCGTTTTGAGTTTCTCCAAGGCAAATCAATCCAGGCCCTTCACCCCTCCTCATCCAACGGCTGTGGATGTCCTTATCATTTTAATTAAATTGGTCCGAAATCTCGGAGACCAGCTTCAGTTCCAAACACACCGTTGTCTCTCACCCCTTCATCTTCTCCGTTCAAAAAACCCTAAATCCCCTATTATCACAAACCATAGACCTTCCCAATACCCACCAGAGTCACACCATGGACACTCCTTGAGCCCCTCTTCCCAAATCTTTGGTTGACTCTTCTCGTCTGTGGTTCAAACGGTCCGAATTCGGAATCCGAGGTTCGAGTCCCAGAAACCCAAGTCCAAATTTGATTCATGCAAGGTGATTGCTCCAGTTTTCTCGAGGTTTTTTTAGAGTCGACTTCGTCGCGAATTAGTATTGTCCGCTTGTTCTTGACAGAGAACAAGAAGTTGATACTATTTGGCGTTGAAGTCAGGAAGCCAGGTTCGAAGTCAAGTCCGGTGAGGTGAGTCTTTCCTCTGTTTGATGCTTTCTGGGTATTTAGGNGATAAGTCAAGGAAAAGAGAAAGGAAAAGAATTAAAAGAGAGAGAAGGAAAAAGGAAGAAGAAAAAAAAGGAAAAAGGAAGAAGAAAAGAAAGAAAAAAGGAAGAGAAAATAGAAGAAAAAGAAAAAAAAAGAAAAAGAAAAAACAAACAACAAAAAAGGAAAAGAAAAGAAATGAAAAGAAAGAAAAGGAAAAGTGGAAGAAAGGAAAGATCGCAACAACGAAGTAATTTTATGACCTGAACTACGTTTGACTTGATTCCGAAAGGATATGTAGGCAGCCTCTCTCTGAGGTTCAGTCACACCAAAATAAAAATCCAAAAGTCCCCAAGAAAGAAACTGGGGCAGAAGTTGTGGTTGTTGTAAGAAATCTAATTCCGAAAGTTGTAATTTTGAACCCATTTGAATTGTTTTAAGCCCTTGATACCCTTTCTTTCTAACCCTATCCAAAAGCCCACATTACGATCCAAAGAAAGACCTTCCGATCAGTCTTCAAGAAATGCCAAGTCAAGCGGGTAAAGGTAATTCAGGTCAGGGGCAACACTCTGGTTCAAGCAGGAAAAATCCAAAATGAGAGAGTCTTATTGGTGAAAACCCTCACGGGCACCGTAAGGCGACGGGAGCTGAGAGAAATAAAATGAGAGAGTCTTATTGGTGAAAACCCTCACGGGCACTGTAAGGCAACGCGAGCTGAGAGAAATGAAAAATGAGAGAGTCTTATTGGTGAAAACCCTCACAAGCACCATAAGGCGAAAGTGAGTTGAGAGAAATCAAATGAGATAGGCCTGTGGGTGAAAATCGTTCAAGACACTGCAGGATGAACAAGGTTAGGGTTTGGTTGAAGAAATCAGGATTATGGAATTCTGGGGCAACAAAGCGAGGCAGGTGAAAGTTGATTGGTTGGGCGGATTGGGCCGATTAGTCCGAAATGCATGTCATGATCAATGGTACCAGTTGTTCCACTCAGATAAGTCCCTTTTCCTTTTCTTTCCTTTTTGTAAATCGTCCAGTTATGGATTCTTTTATCCTTAACTATCAAGGTCATTGCATTTCATTCCTTTTGAGGTTTGTTCTTCAAGATGTTCCAATGTCAGTTGCATTCAAAACAAAGAAGAAAGGATGTCGAGGCTCACTACCAGTTTCCCAATGGCAAAGCACAGTAGGGCCAGAACGTACCAAAGATAACATGAATGCAAAGTAAGATACGAAGGGTCACCGGAAATATCGTCGGTGGATTGACCAGGTAGTCTTATGGGGGATGCAAAGTTTCAGGCAAAAGGGGTCAGAGAGGTAGAAGCAACAGTCTGGGTATGAAACACTCAGGTCATCGAAGGTCGTGGGGGTCGAAAGTCAGTCAGAAAGGCAAACGGTTCAGGGCCAGTTCAAGAAGCAAGGCAAGGCAAAACACAGCAGCGGAGGCGTCTTCAGCAAGAATGCCATCAACTAACCACCATTTTTAAACTGACAAGATTTTTCTTTGATTGAAACAGGGGCAGAAAGTTTTGGTTGGTTTCGGAGAAACCCTCCTTAAGGAAAAAGCAAGCACCAAAATAGGTTTGACCATAAATTCTCAGGACCCTCCTGGAAAATGGGAGTTGGTTTAAATTTCAAAACAATCATGAATAGTATAATTTAGCATAAATATAAGTTGGTTTCAAAGTTTGCATGCTTAAGATAGGATTCAATTATGAGTTTTCAGGACCCTCCTGGATAATGGAACGTAGTTTTAAGGTCTGCTTAGATAACAAGGTATAGTGGAAGTCGTACTTTTAGTAGAAATGACTTAGGTTAAAACTGTTTTTTTAGAGGTTGTCAGGACCCTCCTGGATAATGGGGAGTAGTTTAAGACCTTTTGATCACAAATGTAGTGGGAGTAATACCTTTAAGAAGATGTAACTTAGGTTCGTAATAGTTAGGAGTTGTCAGGACCTCCCTGGATAATAGGACCTAGCTTTCAAATTCTTAGTAACATTTGGCAATACGATTCAGTTCTACACTCACATATGTACCCAACCACCAAAATGGGGCAGAAAATTATTCTTTGTCTTGTCTATTTTTGTTAAAATCAGGCGCCCACCTGGAGAACAAGGGAATACATTTTAAGTTCAGCAGTCAGGCGCCCACCTGGATAACAAGGGAAGTACAATTCAAATTTTAGCTATCAAATTTTTAGTAATATTTGGTAACATGATGCGCCCAGCCACTAAACTGGGGTAGAAAATTTTCTTTGTTTTGTTGAAGTTAGACGCCCACCTAGAGAACAAGGGAATACATTTAAAGTTCAGCAATCAGGCGCACACCTGGAGAACAAGGGAATACATTTCAAATTTCAGCAATCAGGCGCCCACCTGGAGAACAAGGGAATACATTTCAAGATTCAGCAATCAGGCGCCCACCTGGAGAACAAGGGAATACATTTCA
>NC_031994.1:5625610-5711182 GCF_001879085.1 Nicotiana attenuata
AGCAATCAGGATCCCGCCTGGAGAACAGAGGCATTTGTTTCAAGTTTTAGCAATCAGGAGCCCGCCTGGAGAACAGAGACATTTATTTAAAGTTTTAGCAATCAGGAGCCCGCCTGGAGAACAGAGGCATTTATTTCAAGTTTTAGCAATCCGGAGCCCGCCTGGAGAACAGAGGCATATATTTCAAGTTTCAGCAGTCAGGAGCCCGCCCGGAGAACAGAGGCATACATTTCAAGTTTCAGAAGTCCAGGAGCCCGCCTGGAGAACGGAGGCATTTATTTCAAGTTTTAGCAATGAGGAGCCCGCCTGGAGAACAGAGGCATTTATTTCAAGTTTTTGCAGTCAGGAGCCCGCCTGGAGAACAGAGGCATACATTTCAAGTTTCAACAGTCAGGAGCCCGCCTGGAGAACAGAGGCATTTATTTCATGTTTTAGCAATCAGGATCCCGCCTGGAGAACGGAGGCATTTATTTCAAGTTTTAGCAATCAGAAGCCCGCCTGGAGAACGGAGGCATTTATTTCAAGTTTTAGCAATCAGGAGCCCGCCTGGAGAATGGAGGCATTTATTTGATGTTTTAGCAATCAGGAGCCCGCCTGGAGAACAGAGGCATTTATTTTAAGTTTTAGCCGTTAGGAGCCCGCCTAGAGAACAGAGGCATTTATTTCAAGTTTTAGCAATTAGGAGCCAGCTTGGAGAACAAAGGCATATATTTCAAGGTTTAGCAATCAGGAGCCCGCCTGGAGAACAGAGCCATATATCTCAAATTTTAGCAGTAAAGCATCACTCGGAGAAATGGCGAAACATCTCAGATCATAATTCAAGGCAACAGCAAAAGAATGCCGCTGGGAGAATGCAAGTTAACAAGGCAACAAGAGCTACAAGATCAAGTTTGAAGACATAGATAGGACTTTTGTAATTCATAGATCATAACTTAGTCTAGCTTCTCTTTATTTTGACACGGTGTAATAAGGGGGTTCAGTAAGCATTAGCAGCAGCAGCAGCAACAGTGAAATCACAGCTTCATGGTAGTCCCAGCTACCAGACCTTCCCGAACTACACTGACCTGATTCCTTTTTAGTCAAGGATATGTAGGCAACTTCAGAAGCAGGGTGCGGTCAAACTTTTCAAAAATGCTTCACACGAAGTATTCAAACGGGCAAAAATCGCTCGTATTTGCTCACTTATCTTTGCACGAAAACTCTTCGTGTTTCCGAGCAAAGAGGGGCAGCTGTGAGCATGTGATTTTTGCCCTATATGAATTACTCCCACAAATTCAAAACAAAATAATCTCTTTCAGTGTTTGCAATTTTGTGGATTTTTCGTGGTCATTTTTCTGTTAATATTTGCATCTTTGCTTGTGCATTTTAATAATGAAAAATCAAAAAAAAATATATATGCATTTGCATTTNTACAGAAATCCAAACGGCTGAGCACATGACTGATTCAGTAAAATTTCTTCAGTAATTTCTAATTCATTCAAGTTCTGAAATAATTTTGACTCATCTGAGTGTGGAATGGTTTAAATTTGGTTTTCTGAAGCTGGTTTTTGAAGTTCATCTTAGTGTTGTTTGATTGGGAGTTATTCTGGACTATTTCATACTCTTTTTGTATGGTTGGATTGGGCTGTGGTATTGAAATCTGGCCATATTGATGTTGTTGTTCCTTGCTACTCATTCCTCCCCTAATTTTGATTTTTCGTGTGAATTCCAGGTATTTCTCCATACCATTGTTAACATATGATGTGCTACAGATTAGAACCAGATTGAAGCCATGTGAAGATTTGAGAATTTGATTTGGAAATTAATAGAAGCATCTGCTAGCTGTTGTTAGATTTTGCAGTTTTATATCATTAAATGCCTTTGATCTATAATAATTTGGTTTTCTTTCGAGTGAATTAGTCCAGTATTCATATTCAATGACTTAACGTTGTGTGGCTGTTTAGGATAAGTGGTTGGATTCAGAAATATTGGCTCTGTGATAATACATGAAATCTGATGTGTGTATGGGTTGCTAAACATGTTGTAAAGAGGAATCATTTGAGTTCATCAGTTTGGTGTTTTGTAGCTTGAAATTAGGAGCTGTCATGCTTTAATATCGTCTGCGTTTTTGTTCTGCAATTGTGGGAACTTTACATTGTCACATTCGATTAGAAATATGCGAGTTTCGAATACGTTATGTTTATTTGTGAAGGGTAGCTTAGAGATTAAGGTGCAAGCATGATTGTTTGATTAGTGTGTCACAATGATTATCATTTGGAATGTGTTTGACTTAAAAACGTTTTGGGCAGTAGGGCCATTTTAATTCTATAGGGTGTATGATCATTTTAAAGAGGGGTTCTTAAATTTTGCTAACCTTTTGTATTGTTTATGAGATTACGATCAATCATATGGCAGCACTAGTTTTGGTTTACAAACATGAAATCCCCATTTTCCTTTTCTGTTTACAGTTTTTTTAGGTAATGTTTTCCTCCTCGTTGTGCTATTCTAATTAGTGACGTTATTCCTGTTTTCACCACATTTGAGTTCTGTTTGCTTTTGCTACTCTATGGGTTCGATGTGCAACCCGCTGGACGTTTGACTTGGGCGTGTATCAGAGAGCTGAGCCATCCGCTTGGGCCCAAACGAAGTGTGTTGTGGTGGTTCCTTCGGGACATTGGGTCTCGCTTTGGGCCAAGACAAATTCTGGAATGGGTATAGGGTGGATCTCACTTAGTTTTAATATTAGAATCCCTTTTCATCTCAACTACGGTTTCTTAGTCTATTTTTAAATCGGGAGTCCTTATAGTTAACGGAAGTGAATCATAATGGACAATAATAGTTCATGATTCTCTGAGCTTTAGTTCAAATATCTTTTAAAAATAAATTGAGGTGCGCCGTGCCAAAAAAATTCATAAATTGCGTGGCCCTCTTTAATTATACCTTTTAAAATCCTTAGAACACGGGGCGTGCTATTTAGCGAATTTTCATGGCCTTCCTGCAAAGTCAACAACGCGTTAGTTGCTTTAGGCGCGTTATTTAATAATTTTACCTTCTTAAACTCGGGTGTGCATTTCATGTGACCCAAATCCAAATTCTAAAACATTGAATAAGATGTGTTCCGGATTGCGGGTGCATTTCATGTGACGCAATCCAAAGACATGTTTTAAACAACGTTCAACATTCTTTAAAAATTGAATAAAAGCGGTTAAATGTTAAAATTTGCACATAGGTTAAGAATGTACTAAAATCAGATAATTAAGCCGAATATAGCAGTTGAGCGACCGTGTTAGAACCACGGAACTCGGGAGTGCCTAACTCTTTCTCCCGGGTTAATAGAATTCTTACCCAGATTTCTGGTTCGCGATTGTTAAACAGAGTCAAACCCTTTCCTCGATTCGGGATTCAAACCGGTGACTTGGGACACCATAAATCTCCCAAGTGGCGACTCTGAATCTCTTAATAGATGAATCCCGTTTCGATTGTCCTTTAATTGGAAAAACTCCCTTTATTATACTCTTCACGGGGTGTAGTAGAAAAAAGGAGGTGTGACAGCAGGAAGGAGCTACTTGAAATAAAGAAGGACATAACATAACCTTGAATTGGAAGGATATTGCCGCACATTTAATTGATGTCCAAAAAGGAATAAATGGACTGGTACGTCTAGAGAGTGAGCTTGGACTCAGGATGGGTTATTGATGTCATGGTGATTGTATCCCGTGCAGCAGCATTGGAAGATGTCGGGAAGTGATTTCCACAGGAGGGTTATTTCCTGTGAGCAGGTTAGCGGTCGCGTGGTTGGCGAGGCTTCTGCGAAGAATTCTATTAGTTATACAGCGAGGAGATCGGTCGTGCGAAGGGGGTTGATGATTCAGAGTATCGAAAAGGGGGTGTTTACCGAATGATTCCAAGAATTTTGGCAGTTGATTGCGCCCGGTTATGTCAATAAGAGATAAAGAATCCCGGTGAATTCCAGAGTTGTGAAATAATGGCTTCAAGCTAAGTGGGAGAGTCCCACCGCCTATGATTGGGTTGCATGGTTAACTACTTGCATGGTTTCCGTTTATCTGCATATCGATGGGTTGTTTCAACTACGGGAAAAGACCATAAGTGGTAATTTGAGTAAATGAATTGTTGGATGCATGCTATGGTCGGCCTTATTGGCTCATGTTCAGATTTGGGGGAAGGATTCAGCATTTATGCCTTGTATATAAGCGGGTTTAAAGGGGAGTGATTCTGCCACGTGCTTCGTTTAGAGGGTATAAATGTGCTAGAAGATTCATGGAGTTGATTATATTCGGGACCAAGTCAGAGCGGGTGGCTCTCAACAACAGTTCTAGTAGATCCCAAGGGATAAAGTGTGGTGCCCACTGATTTCAAGCCTATGAGTACAGTTAAGGATCAAGATTTGTAACAGCTTATGAGAAGGTGCCCAGAATGTTCTATGATATTTTGACTTGTGATGTAACATTTGAGAGATATGAAATAGTTCGTGGGATTTGAGACAGCATGGTCTCGTGACTCAAGGCCACTCAGGGTGAGTGTAGAGGGAGTATATTATGTGTTGAATAGAATTAGTATTATTTCCAAGGCAATCAAGGATAAACTGGAAGGACGTAGATTGATTAGCCATAGTTGAATTGGCATATTGGGTTCAGTGATCAGTTCATTCAGCGTGATCAAGTTATGCGTATGATTTGTGGCGGTACGTGTGAGGCTTGTCGGCCGCCGTAATTGATGTTATTCAGAAGCATTCTTCTGTTATGGCTTATTAAGTGGAAGCGGATTTCGGAAGAGCTATGGTGGCTTGGACCACTACTTAGAGAGTTGCATATCCTACGGTTATGGGAATTTACCTGTGTGTTGCTATGATTCTCCTGAAGTGAGTTAAGTGAAAGGTTCTTATATGATGAAGTGTTAAAATATTAATGATTTCGGAGTTACGATGAAAATCGTGTTCTATCGTATATTGGCACGTTGTGTGCAGTGAGTAGCATGGAAATTCGAAGTGAGGATCGAGGTTGCAGTTTGCTGTTGGTAAGGATGTCACGAGCTCGGATGAGCAAGAAAAGGGTGGAATGTTTAAAGTAAATTGGTATTGTATTCAGCGTCAACTGAGATCAAATTTTGTTAAAAAGGCTTTGCATCCTGGTTAAGGATTCTTGATCGCTTTTCAGCGTTAGTGCGGCCGATGGCTTAGATGTGCGGACCTATTATTTATTTCGGAAGATTATGGGAGCGTGTCCCACGGGAAGATTGTATAAGTGTGACACGTAGTCACTTGATTGACTAAAGGTTTAAACCAAGTATGAGGATTGTGGTAATATCATTAATTTGAGAATTTATGCCTGGAGGGCACTTTGTTTATTGGGTTATGAACAGAGGAGGTTGCTCCGGTTATAATGGTTGTTCTTAGGTGTTATAAGGAAAAAGGGAGTTACTATGGACCTTTGAAAGGTTATTAGCCAAGTTGGTGCGATATGAAATCGGCTTGAGATCAGTGGATTGATTTATATGTGAACAGGGCTTTATAACAGGCCAGTTGTGTTCGTTTCAGCGAGCGTTCCTTATGGAGGAACAGTCGGGATGTTATTTTGTCATCAGCTACTCCAGGTAATGATGTATTGCGTTGTATGAGTTGTGAGACGGCTTGGTAAATTTTTATGTGTTGAGGTTCCGCGTGGCGATGATGTTATATGAGCAGAATAGCTCTTGAGATTCAGATCTTGTATCGCACCTCAGTTGTGCCCGAGTTTGTGGATTATAGCGTTATATGTCTCCCTAGGGAATGGTATTATACACCTAGTGTGTTTATGATCGATATTCGGTATTTTGTTGTAATGAGCGATTTAGCTCAACGTACATCTCCTTATGTGAGTTCTATGTGTGGATCGGGTGGCACGCCTCCATGGGTATGTTATTTGGATCGGGTTGCACGCCGCAGCAGTGTGATGTTCAGTACAGTTCCCCAAACCTGTTTTATGTGTTTCATATTCTGTCTTCTGAGGAAAGCTCGTATTAGCTGTGATCCCGCGTCGCATGTATGATTCGCGAGCGGGGTGTCTGTTTAGTATGTTGCCCGCGTAGCATGTATGATTCGCGACCCGGGTAATTGAACTTCCTTTTCAGAGTTCATTTTTCCTTCTGTATCGCATCCTAATTGGTAGCCTATTGGCACATTGTGGCATCATATGGGACTTTTGATTATGTCCGGGGTGGCTTATTACCTGAGCAGTTCGTACTGGGTGAGATGAGACCATTGGATTCAGGATCAGTGCAATCTGACTATATAGAATATATTAAGGAGCAAAGATCGCTATTGGGTTCAGAATATGGTAATGTTTCCTGTCAGAAGTATAGACTCGATGATTTGTTCACTCGGCAGTTGATTATGAATTTCTTCACATCTCTTCCGTTGTGACGGTGTTGTAAGAGTTGGAGTAAGAGCTGTGTATGTTATGGGGTGCAATGGGATCACCAGATTCGTGGAATTTCAACTAAATTGAACAGAAGATGTCATCGTGGTCTGGTGAGTAAAGTGATGCAAGGTATGAATTCAGCAAAGTCATACAGTCATGTTTGGGTACAGCGTGTAGTGATTGATATGGTGATCGTATGTTGGAAACAGGTCAGGCATAGAATTCCGGATGTTGGAATTGGGCTCTAAGGCTTATTTGTCTTGATAAAAAGGGAATATCTTCAAAATTGATCGAGCTGATGTGCTCAACTAAGTTATGGTGGCACGGGAAGGTACATGAGGTGTTAAATAGTGATTTCAGACTACTCCAGTGTAGTTCTCAGCACGTTCGAGGACGAAAGTATGTTTAAGTGGGAGAGAATGTAACGACCCGACCGGTCGTTTTGAGTTCTAGCGCTCCGTTCAGCAGCCTGAGGCCATGAGCAGCTTCATTTCAGGCATTATGACTTGTACGCGTGGTCGGAATTAAGTTCCGGAAAGTTCAGAGTTGATTTAGGAAGAGGATTCTCATTTCAGAAGCTTGAAGTTGAAAGAACGAACTAGGATTGGATCTTTGAGTAAACGACCTGGGAATCAGGATCTGAAGGTTCCAGCAGATTCGTATGATGATTTCGGACTTGGGCGTATGCCTGGTTCGGGTTTTGGATAACCCGGGAGTGTTTTGGCGCCATTGTGGAAGTTAGCATTTTAGAAGAAATTTCATAAGTTTGGGTTGAAGCGCATTTCAGTGTTATCGATGTCCGTTTAGGATTCCGAGACTGTGAATAGCTTCGTATGGTGATTCTGGAGTTGGGAGCGCGATCGGAAGTGAATTCGGAGGTCCGTAGGTCATTTTGGAGCCGTTTGGCTAAAGATAGAAATTTGAAGGTTTTTGAGAAGTTTGACCGGAAGTGGACTTTTTGATATCGGGGTCGGAATCCGATTCTGGAAGTTGCCGTAGGTCCGTAATGTCAAATATGACTTGTGTGCAAAATTTGAAGTCGATCGGACGTGATTTGATAGGTTTAAACATCGAAAGTAGAAGTTGGAAGTTTTAAAGTTCATAAAGCTTGGATTGGGGGTTGAATCATGATTTTAGCGTTGTTTGATGTGATTTGAGGCCTCGAGCAAGTCCGTAATGTGTTTTGGGATTGGTTGGTATGATTAGTTAGGGTCCCGGGGGCCCCGGGTGGATTCCGGGTGGTTAACGGATTGAAAATGGGATTTTTGGACAGCTGAAGGATCTGGTTGCTGGTATTTTCGCTTCTGCGGTGGGTTGACCGCAGAAGCGGTCCTGCAGAAGCGGAAAGGGAGCCGCAGAAGCGGACCAGGGTCCGCTGATGCGAAAAATGCTGGGCAGAAGGCTTGTTTTAAAATCGTGATTTGGAGTTCATTTCTCTCATTTTTCAAGGCTTGGGCGATTTTGGGGAGCTTCAGAGAGGGGTTTTCGTCATCTATGTTAAGGTAAGTTATCCCCACCTATTTTTGAGTTGAATACATCAATTATGTATGGATTTAGGCTTGGGAAATTGTAGAAAATGGAGGTTTTTGGTGGAAACCTAGAAAATTATATTCTTGGAATTTAGCCATGAATTTGAGCATGGAATTAGGAGTAAATTATATAATTGAGCTAGTGAAGCCATGGGTAAACTTTATCTTCGAAAAATTTTGGATTCCGGGCATGTGGGCCCGATGACGTTTTGGTCAACTTTTTAATCAGAGTTAGGAAATGCTATAAATTAGTTTGTTATGAATATTTGAGCATATGTTAATGGATTTGTACAATCATTGGCTAGTTTGGAGCATTGTGCGTTGGTGTAAGTCTTTGGAGGAATGTAGAATGCCGGTTATGAGTCTTCAGAGCGAGGTGAGTCTCCTTTCTAACCTTGTGAGAGGGAATTGTCCCCTTAGGTGAGTTAATTGGTTATGTGCTCCTATTTGTGGGGGCTACGTATGCACGAGGTGAAGAGAGTCCGTGCGTAGCTACTATTATGCAATTGTCCGGGTAGTCTAGGACCCCAAAAGCATGCTATACTTGGGATATTTGCAATCTTATTGACATTTGAATTGTTAATATCAAATTGAACTAGTAAATAAATTTCAAAAAGGACTAGACTTCATTTTCTTAAATCGTTAAAAGAGGATTTGGTTTTTATTTGATAAGATGTTCCCCGATAATTCTTAATTTGACTGTTTGAGCATGTATTCCTGTGTACCTGCGTCGCATGGATGATTCACGAGCAGGGTATTTGTTTACTTTATATTGACCGCGTCGCATGATGATTCGCGAGCGGGGGAAATAGATGCATCTATTGGTTCGAGCCGTTTGACCCTCGGCAGTGCACAGTTTATTTTTCTGTTGGATTGGGCCGTCGCCTCGGCATGATATACGCATGTTTATATTGCTTACTTGAGATACTTGATGTTGATATTGCCTTTTGGCCTGACATAAATTGCTGAAGATAAATGGAAAGAAATCCTGAAAATCCTTTGTTATTTGTTAAAGGTGTTTACCTGTTTTACAGCTTTGTGAACTAGAGCATGCTATATAAATCCATGACTTCCTCATATTTTAGTATATTATTACTGGACCGTTAGTAAATGTCAAAGTTGACCATCTCGTTTCTACTTATTCGAGATTAGGCGGGATACTCATTGGGTACACGTTGTTTTCCTACTCATACTACACTTGCTGTGCATTTTTGTTGCACAGGTTTATCGTGTGGCTTAGCGGCATAGCGGCATGACGGCGCAGAGACTAGGTGAGCTGTATTTCCTCGAAGGGGTTCCGTAGCTAGTATAGTCTCTCTCTGGATTTTCATTATTTTTCTGTCCAATTGTATTCCAGACAGTTATTGCACTTATTGATTCCTCTTAGAAAATCTGCTCATGTACTTGTGACACCGGGTTCTAGGGGTGTATTTGGATTTGTTCGGAAATTTTAAAGGTTGTTTAATATATTTCATTATTCATTCGTAGGAATAAACTGAGTATCGTTTTAAATGTAATAAAGAAGTGTTTTCGAAATCATTAAAATAAGAATTTAATTAAGTATTTTCGTTGGCTGGCCTGACAGCGGTGGCCTGACAGCGGTGTCTGCCGCCACCACGACCCTTAGTGGATTTTGGGTCGTGACACAAGGGTCATGCCCTCAGTAAGCTGAAGCTGCGTCATATCCTGCCTAATCTCCTCTCCCCAGTACTTCCTTGGCCTACCTCGACTGCTTCTCAAACCTCCATGGCCAGCCTCTCACATCTCGTGACAGGAGCATCAATGTTTCTCCTCTTTACGTGCCCGAACCATCTCAGCCTCGACTTGTCCTCCACGAAGGCCACTCCCACTTGGTCCCGTATAGCTTCATTCCTAATATTATCTCTCCTAGTATAGCCACTCATCCATTTCAACATCCTCATTTCTGCTACTTTTATCTTCTGCACACGTGAGTTCTTGATTGGCCAATACTCCACCCCATATCGTATAGTTGGTCGGACCACCACTTTTTAAAATTTACCTTTATGTCTTTGGCGGCACATTCCTATCATATAAGACGTCGGACGCAAACTATTTCATCCATCCCGCTCCAATACGATGTGCGACATCCTCGTCAATCTCCCCGTCATCCTGGATAATAGACCCGAGATACTTGAAACTACCTTTCTTGGGGATAAATTTAGTATCAAGATTCACATCCATGTCTGTGTCACGACCCGGAATTCCCACCATCGGGATCGTGATGGCGCCAAACATTATTCTTGCTAGGCAAGCTAACGTTAGAGTTTTATTAGCCAATTTCCTTTACGTTTCAGTGATTAATAATAAACAAGCTAAACGAGTCGAATTAAATGCGGAAGTAAGTAAATTGCCTCTTTATTTATATTCTATTACTGTTACTACCCAGAATTCGGTGTCACAATCCACGAACATTCTAAGATTTTACTACAAGCATCTGTCCGAAAGAAATAAAATTGTTTATGAAATAAGGAAACCAATAAAGTATGGGGTATAGAAGGGGACGCCAGGGCCTGCGGACGCCAACATGACTACCTTGGGTCTCCAAGCAAGTGAATCCTACAGCCAATATCTCGATCAGCACGAACCTGCTCCAAAATCTACACAGGAAGTGCAGAGTGCAGTATCAGTACAACCGACCCCATGTACTGGTAAGTGTCGATCCTAACCTCGACGAGGTAGTGACGAGGCTATGCCGAGGCAGTCACAATATAACCTGCATATAGTGTATAATAGAAGCAGAAGGAAAGACAGGATAAAATAAGGCAGTAACTTGCAAGGAATGAATACGGTTCTCGCAGCATATCATCAGTGCTCAGCTATTACCAATCCTTAAGTATAGTTTAAGACTACCGTTTAGCTAACACAGTCAAGGAAAAAAATATAAGCATAAAGATTGTTGCGGCGTGCAACCCGATCCCACCATATCACAATAATCACAATCACAGTTCACCCTTATTTAACCACAATCCACCCATGTTACACCTGTTGCGGCGTGCAACCCGATCCCACTGTACATAGCATTTCACCCTTATTCCTCCTCAATATATCACCTTATTCCACCTGTTGCGGCGCGCAACCCGATCCCACCATATCAATATCATTTACTCAGCAAGTACCAAAATTACACAATTCAAATCAGATGACTCTTCTCAAGGCTCAACTTCAAACCAAAACATTTAGGAAGATTATACACTATGAGACTTTACACAAGTAATACTACTCAACGAGACTAATGCATAATATGCCTTGAAAGTACAATAACCAGCTTAAACAATAATAGGAGACAACGAAACTACGAAAGAACTAATACTTTCAACAAAGAGATACAATGTCTAGAAAGTAGCAATTAGGCATGGATATACAAGTAAAGCATGTAGCAGTTAAGGCAGGAAAAGACAGTAGAAGAAGAACGGGAAGGAAACAGGCAAAACAGATAAATTGACGGCGCATAGGTACTCGTCACCTCACCTATGCACCGCTCACATGGATTTCATATAGCAAATAAGTCAAGGATTCCTAATCCCTAGAGTCAAAGTTAAACACGAGACTTACCTCGCTCTACGTGCCACTCAATGCTGAATTACTGTTTTTCCTCTAGTATCCACCTCCAAACTACTCGTATCTAGCCACAATTAACTCAATAACATCAATTATTGCTAAAGGAATCAACTACAATGCATAAATTTAGATTTCTCAAACTTTCCTCCAAAAAGTTAAAAATCGACCTCGGGCCCGCTTGGTCAAAACCCGAGGTTCGGACCAAAATCTTTTTACATTCACCCCCGAGCACGGATATACAATTGGTTTTGGGGTCCGACCTCAATTTGAGGTCCAAATCCCCAATTGCAAAAAACCCCAGTTCTTCCCAAATCCCTAGTTTTCTACCATGAAAGAACAAAGATTAGGGCTATGAATTTGATGGGTGATGTTAGAAAAAATGAGTTAAAGAATACAAACCTATGATTTGGTGTTGAATTTTCCTTCCAAAAGCGCTCCTAGGTCGAGTTCTAATGAAAGAGTTGTGAAATTTTAGAAAAATCCCGTCACTGTTCTGTTTTAAATCTCAGGCGTCAGACCTTGTTCGCGTTCGCAAAGGGTCTACCGCGATCGCGAAGCAACGGCTCAAGTAGCCTATTCGCGAAGGCTTATTCCCACCAGCCTACGCATTCGCGAGCCATGTGTTGCGTTCGCAAAGAGAATAGGTCACTTCCCCTCCCCCAGGTCCCATGCCTACTTGTTCGCGAGAGGCTGGTCGCGTTCGCGAACGGTAATGCCCCCAATGCTCCGCGTTCGCGAAGAAGAAAGTCACCCTGCCCCCATTTTACCTTTCGCGTTCGTGAGAGTACCTCCGTGAACGCGATGAAGGACACACCAGCTATTAGCCGAAGCCAAAAACCAGATTTTTCTAAGTTCTAAACATCCCGTAGCCTATCCGAAAACTCACCCGAGCCCTCGGAGCTCCAAACCAAACATGCACACAAGTCGTAAAATATCATACAAACTTGCTCGCGTGATCAAATCGCCAAAATAACACATAGAACTACGAATTTAGCACCAAATCGAATGAAATTTTCAAGAAAGATTTAAAACCATTATTTTCACAACCAGATGTCCGAATCACGTCAAACGACCTCCGCTTCTCACCAAATTTCACAGAAAAGTCTTAAATATCATAATGAACCTGTACCGGGCTTCGGAACCAAAATACGGACCCTATACCAACAAGATCAAATATTAACCAAATTCATAAAACCATTAGATTTTTCGGTCTTTTTATTTTTAACAAAAATTCATACCTCGAGCTAGGGGCCCTGAATTCGATTCCGGGTATACGCTTAGGTCCCATATTTCATTACGGATCCACCGGGACCGTCAAAATACGGGTCCGGGTCCGTTTACCCAAAATGTTGACCGAAGTCAACTAAAATAAATTGTTAAGGCAAAAATTATTATTTTCACCAACTTTCAACATAAAAGCTTTTTGGAAGTACGCCTAGACTACACACGCAAATCGAGGGTAAAGATGAGATTTTTAAGGCTTAAGAGCACAATATAGAGTTCTAAAACATAAGATGACCCTTTGGGTCATTACAGTGATTTTCATGAGCTCTGTTACTGAATTTGCACTCTAAGTATTCTGTTTTATTCCTGATCAACTTGAAACATTTAGACTCCAAGGTGTTCCTCCAAACCTCCAACCTTGCGTTAACCCAGCTTCGCATCTCAATGATCAACACTATATCATCGGCAAATAGCATGCACCGTGGCACTTCCCCCTGTAATAAAGCCAAATAAATTGGACATGGTTAGAGTAATATTTTCATGTTTTCTAATATCATTTTCGGCCAACAAAGTTGGTCTAATCCATATTTATTAGATTTAGAGTAAGTTGTTAATTAATCATCACAAACTAATAAAGCATATAAGTTTAAAAAAAGTTCTCATAAGTTTATAAAAAGAATACACTGATTAAAGTAAATTGAATATCCAACTCAGAAAGAAAATAAGAATATCAGTAACGCACTTGTATACGGTCAAAATCAGAATGCCCCTTTTTTGTTCGACTGACCAAGGCTAGGACGTGGTAAATCAAGTTTGGACCTCGATTTTTATCTATGGCACGGGGTTAAGTTGTCGAAACCCTGGGACCGGTTAAGCTCGAGGTCGACCAAGATCGAGACCAAATAAGATGGAGTTCGAAGCTAAGTCGAGTAATAGAAAACCGAGATATCCGGGATCGGCCAAGGATCGTGGCGAGAATCTCGACACGAATCAAGTCAAGACCGGTTGTTCAGCCATTCATGGGATTTCCTTCCATATTTCAAAGTGTACCTTAATTAAAATTCCTCTACTATATAAAAGGGGTTCTAATCATTTGTAAGACACGTTGTTATCACGTATCAAAGCAATATAACACTTTCTCTTTAGCTCATATTCTTGTTCATCAGCTTGATATATTTTTAACTGTTCTTGCACCAATCGGTTCAAGGGTATCCACGCGCGAGGGCCAAATTCCATTCAAATACTGGTTTGCTTTATCTTATTGTCAATTTCTATTATTATTCTTTATATTCATCAATTGGTATTAGGTGAAATCACGTGTCCTTAAAACCATATTATAAGTTTAATTGTTATCCAGTTTTTAGGGTAAGCAGTTTGGAACCCACCGTGGGGCTAAGGATAATAGTGGTTGCCTGGTATTAATTCTCATAACACACACTACTTTATTCTTGTTCTTTTGAGTGTTTTTGATTTCAGGATCAACATGTCATACTCGTAAGTAGCACCCACTCACGCCGACAATGGCCCCGGTTTCCATGGAGAAAATGACAACGTAGCCATCCCAAGGATCGAAGTGCATTAGGCTGGCCTCGAGGGAGTACCAATTGTAGATCCCGCCGATGCCAGTTCACATGTCGCCCTAAAGGCAAATCTGGGTGTTGATCCCGGAGGTAGCGTATGCAGGGAAGTTTGATGAGGTGGTCGAGGTACGTAGGGCGGAGAAGACGGTGGAGTCAGCCTCCGATTGATATTTGAAATGCTATAGGCTTAGCAAGCCGCTATAGTGCAACTACAGAATCCGCATCGATCACCAAGTGGGATCGAACCAGAACCGAACCAGAAGCTGTTCGTAGGGCCGAACCTATACTGGAGAGATCGAACGCCAATGTCTCGGGGACTGACCCTGCCATTATGAAAATGCTCGAGGAGCTCACTGTCACGACCCAATTTCCCCTCCGTTAGGTATCGTGATGGCACCTAGTATTAGGGACTAGGTAAGCCTAACATTTACTGAAAACAACAATAATAAATAAAATCTAACAGTCTCGAAATAGAAAATCTCTACAAAATTAACAATTTTCCAGAACTGGTAGTACAAGTCATAAGCTCTACAGAGTTCGCTACAACTTCTAAATACAACTGTCTGGAAATAAGTAAATCAGTGTGAGTACAAAATAGAAATGTGACTCTGAAGCCTGCGAACGCAGCAATAGGTTTACCTTGAATCTCCATAGCAATGATCCACACAGCTACTAACGACCAAATACCTGGATCTGTACAAAAATGTACATAAGTGTAGAATGAGCACAGCGCAGCAGTGCCCAGTAAGTATCTAGACTAACCTCGGTGGAGTAGTGACGAGGAATAGTCAAAACACCCACTGGTCTAATAACTGAACAAGTATAACTATAGGAACTTCAGAATATGATATCTACATAAAGACTACGCAATAAGGCTAACAATACAGTAATTGCAATAAGAAGGAAACAACAAGTAGCAGCGAAACACCATAATAGTGATACAAAAGAGGGCACGAAAACACAACCAAAATCTGAAATCACAGATACAGTAAGGACAGGTAATAACTCAGCAGCTACAGCCGCTTTCACATCAGGTTTTAGTCAAACAAACTCCACGAGGTACCGAACCTCAGACGAATCACAACTAACGGGTCTCAATACCTGAACCCTAACACTTGGCATCCTGTGCCTCACAGCACCTCATCACCGCACTGACGACTCACGTACCCATAGAGCCATTTTCACATAGAAGGCAAGTAACAAGGGTGTGCATATATACTCAATAATATCAAGAAAACCTCTTATACGATAAGGCTTCTTAACTACGTGTATGCTTGTGCAAGTGTCCTAACATAGTCCATACTAGCAAATAAGCATAAGGAAAAGAACGGACAACAAGTAGAATGTTTTCTCACAACTTTCACAAGATAAAGCTCACACCGGTAATTGTACCACTACACAGATATAAACAACAAGAATGCCCCCCAGGCCATCACAAATCATCACAATCAATCCCCGACATAGTGCACCTTGTCTCGCCACGTGTGCAATAGTAAAGTAAATGCCCGCCTTGTCTCGCCACACGTGCATAATAATGTTCCGACTTGTCTCGCCACATGCGCAATCCACATATATATATCCCTCCTTATCACACACCATGTGTAAATATCAATAGTAACAACAGCACGACAGAGACCTCGTGCAACCCCATAGACACGGCTACTACTCATAGATTCTTCCAACAAGGGCAAACACGTCAATAGAATACTGAGTCATGAACTCACCCATAGGTGGAGAACCAAATAGGGAACTCACCTCGATAAGCAAAACTGTAACGAAATACGGATGGTGCTCCTCAATAACAAACTGAAAGCATACCTGTATGACATCATCTGGCGCATCCGCCTCAAGCCTACTATATCAAACACATCAACGGGCTGGGCCTCCCCCTCTTGGGCGCCCTCTACTCGCCTGAACACCTCGTTGTGACACATCCGCCCGAAGTCTGGGACAATCTCTCACCATATGGCTTGTGTCCCCACACTCAAAACAACCTTGCTACTAACGTGGTTGTGGGAACTGTGCGGTATAGGTACTCTGAGATCTATGAACACCTGAAACACTATGCGAAGCCTGAAGCGCAAACTGAACTAGCTGCCCACAAAAACTCTACCATGCCGGACTCTGCCTCCAAAATAAGGACCAGTGGATCTCTCCGGTCTACGAGGTCTCCTCGTCTCCCTGTACTCTCCCACATGATCTCATCTGCCCTCTCTCTCCTCGCCTCGCCTGTCCTCTCTCTCTTGATGCCACATGCCCTCGATCCGGCGAGCGATCCCTACCACTTGCTGCAAGGAAACATCCAACTCCAACTCCCGAGCCATGCTGAACCGAATATCATGCCTGAGCCCCTTAATGAACCTACGGACTCGCTCCCTAACTGTAGCAACCAAGGCAGGTGCATGTCTAGCTAAATAACTAGATCTAATGGCATACTTTGATACTGACATAGTTCCCTTACGTAGCTGCTCAAACTCTGCACGTCATGCATCCTGAAGGGACTGAGGTACAAACTCTCTCAAGAACATCTCCGAAAACTGAACCCATGTTAGTGAAACTGCATCGGCCGATCTACCTAACTCATATGCCCGCCAGCACTGATAAGCCGCTCCCTTAAGCTGGAACATAGTAAAAGCAACCCCACTCGTCTCAACAATACCCATAGTGCGGAGAATGCGATGGCACTCCTCCAGAAAACTCCGTGCACTCTCTGAAGAAAAACCACTGAATGTAGGAGGGTCATATTTCTTGAACCTTGCAAGTCTAAGCTACTCTTCCTCCGATGTTGCTGCCCTAACCACGGGCCGAATTGGAACATCAGGCTGTGTCGCCATGACACCTGGAACCTGACCAACATGAACTCGCTGCTCTTGAGTGTGAGCGGCGGGAGTTTGAGTCCCTCCCCCGATCTGTGAAGTAGCTAGTGCAACCGGAATCAACCTCGCCTAAGCCAATGTACCAAACATGCTGAGGAATTGTGCTAAAGTCTCCTGAAGTCCGGGGGTAACAACAGGCACCTCTGGTACCTATCCCCCAACTGGAGCTACTGGCGGCCCCTCAACTGTTGCTCTGGTAGGTGCTCTAGCTGCGACACGTACTCCTTGTCGACCTCTGCCTCTACCTCTAATGACACCTGCTCTGAGAGCAACGTCATCGATAAATGCAGCTCGTTCCTCACCATCTGTGAGAGAATGGAATGATAAAAGTTCAAACTCTGAGATCAATAAACTCGTGATAGGAATGAAAGAAGTGAGATTGTCCTAATAGTTTTGTAGCCTCCTGAAGATAAGTACAGACGTCTACGTACCGATCTGCAAGACTCTACTAAACTCGCTTATGACTCGTAGCACCTATGAACCTAAAGCTCTGATACCAACTTGTCACAATCAAATTTCCCCTCCGTTGGGTATCGTGATGGCACCTGGTATTAGGGACTAGGTAAGCCTAACATTTACTAAAAACAACAATAATAAATAAAATCTAACAGTCTCGAAATAGAAAATCTCTGCAAAATTTACAATTTCCCAAAACCGGTAGTACAAGTTTACTTTGAGTAAATACAACTGTCTGGAAATAAGTAAATCAGTGAGAGTACTAAATAGGAAGGTGACTTCGAAGCCTGCGAACACAGCAACAGGTTTACCTTGAGTCTCCACAGCAACGATCTGCACAGCTACTAATGACCAAATACCTGGATCTGTACAAAAATGTACAGAAGTGTAGAATGAGCACACCACAGCGGTTCCTAGTAAGTATCAAGACTAACCTCGGTGGAGTAGTGACGAGGAACAATCAAGACACCCACTAGTCTAATAACTGAACAAGTATAATTATATGAACAGTAGAATATGATATCTACATAAAGACTATGCAATAAGACTAACAATACAGTAATTGCAATTAAAAGGAAACAATAAGTAATCGTGGAACACCATAATAGTGATACAGAAGAGGGCATGGAAACACAACCAAAATCCAAAATCACAGATACAGTAAGGCCAGGTAATAACTCAGCAACTACGACCGCTTTCACATCAGGTTTTAGTCAAACAAACTCCATGAGGTACCGAACCTCGGACGAATCACAACTAACGGGTCTCAATACCTGAACCCTAACACTCGGCATCCTGTGCCTCATAACACCTCATAACCGCACTGATGACTCACGTGCCAATAGAGTCGTTTTCACATAGAAGGCAAGTAACAAGGGTGTGCATCTACGCTCAACAATATCAAGAAAACCTCTTATACGATAAGGGTGCTTAACTACGTGTATGCTTGTGCAAGTGTCCTAACACAGTCCATACCAGCAAATAAGTATAAGGGAAAGAACGGACAGTGCGTAGAATTTTTTCTCACAACTAACACAAGATAAAGCTCACACAGGTAAGTGTACCACTACACATATATCAACAACAAGAATGCCCCCAAGCCATCACAAATCATCACAATCAATACCCGATATAGCCCACCTTGTCTCTCCACGTGTGCAATAGTAAAGTAAATGCCCGCCTTGTCTCGCCATACTTGCATAATAATGTTCCCACTTTGTCTCGCCACATGCGCAACCCACATATATATATCCTGCCTTGTCACGCCGCATGTGCAAATATTAATAGTAACAATAGCACGACAGAACCCTCGTGCAACCCCATTAAAACAACCGCACAGCAAAAACCTTGTGCATTATAATGTCAACAACCGCACGACAGAAACCTCGTATATCACAACAACAAGTACAATAGCAATAATGATAATAATACAAAGTACGACAAGTAAATCAACTCAAGAACTTTAGATCACAAAGAAATGATAGAACCAGTTCATAAGGAATAACCACAGTAAAGACTGTTAGGCGCAAAATAGAACAGTTCAACAAGGGAAAACTAATATGTAGCAACGATCCCACAATATACAATTCAACAATAAGGAAGCTAACACGAGTCAAATAGTTCCAAATAAAGACAAGGCAACTAAGATATAGGATATCTAAACTTCTTTTAAGGTTGAGCAATTTCGAGGATATTTAACAATTCAATTAAAGATAAGCAGCGAAAAAATAATCATAACCTCAATTAAGACTAACAATTATAGGATGAGATGATGATACTTTCAAATAACGATAAGCAGTTATGAAAAGATAGCATGACAATAGAAGAGGTAAAAATCTTCAGCTAAGTCAATTAAGAGTCAAATAGACAACAAGAGTGAATCCTAAAGCAATTAATTCTAATTTAAGCATGTAGAGGTGAAACTAGTAAATAGGAACTCATTCATATCAAGAACAACTTCATACACAATGCATATAAGGACCTAAGAACCCTAAAAGGCCAATTTCCCACAAATAAGTCTGAGTACGCACTCGTCACCTCGCGTAAACGGACTACAATCAACATAGAAAACTCAAGTCCTAAGGGGAAATCCCACACACAAGGTTAGGCAAGATACTTAACTCAAAGAAGACAAATCGCTACTCTAAAATGAACTTATCGGGTGAGATGACCTCCGGACGGCTCAAATCTAACCAAAATAACTTCAAAGCACAAATAAAACTCATAAGAAACTATTTCGGATCATAAAGCCCTAATCTTTATCAAAATCTAAAAATCGGTCCAAAAGTCGACCCCCGTGCCCGCACCTCGGAACCCAATAAATTTCAAAAAACCCGAACACCCATTCCGATATGAGTTCAACCATACTAAAATTATTAATTTTCGATACCATTTTGTCCCTCAAATCTTGATTTTTTATTTTGAAAACTTTCTTAAAAAACCACAATTTTCCTCAACCCAAAACACAAATTAAATGATAAAAAAAAAGATAAAATCATGGAATATATTAAATTCTAGTTGAGAACACTTACCCAATCTATTTGCTCGATAAATCCGAAAATAAGCTCCCAAAACCGAAGTCTAAAACTCAAAATATGAAGAAAATGGCCAAACCCTCAACTTAAATGTTTCTGCCAGAACTTCCGCATCTATGGACAAGCAACCGCATCTGCGGAACCATATTTGCGAGGAAGAACCCGCATCTGCGAACTCAGCTAAGCAGGCTTGGGACTGCATCGGCGGTTTTACAACCGAACCAGTGGCACCGCAGAAGCAAAAGGGGAAGCCACATAAGCGAGATTCTTCGCAGGTGCGATCGCTGGACCGCAAAAGCGTCCTTCGCACCTGCCTGCCAGCCTCCGCAGAAGAGAGCAAGCTCCCAGGCCTTCGTGACTGCAGAAGCGACCAGGATCACGCAGAAGTAGAGCCGCACTTGCGCTCCAAAGTCGTAGGTGCGAAAACACCAGAACCAGACCTGCTCAAAACTATGAAAAACGTACGAAACTTGTCCGAAACACGTCCGGGGCCCCCGGGACCCCATCCAAGCATACCAATCAGTGCCATACCCTAACACGGACCCGCTCGAGGTTTCAAATCACATCAAAAAATGCGGAAAATGCAAATCTCGCCATGAATCGAACTTATGAACTTCCAAATCTTACAACTTCTAAACTCGTGCCGAAACCTATCAAATCAACCCGGAACGACGCCAAATTTTGCAAAAAAGTCCCAAATGACATAAAGGAGCTGTTACAACTCTCGGAATTGCATTCCGACCCCGATATCACAAAAGTCAACTCTTGGTCAAACTTCTCCATTTTCCAAACTTCAACTTTTCCAACTTTCGCCGAAATGCTCCAAATTACCCTACGGACCTCCAAATCCATCTCCAGACGCACACCTAAGTCCAAAATCACCATACTAAGCTGTTGAGATCATCCAAAACCCATTCGAGAGCCATTTACTTAAAAATAAATTCTGGTCAAATTTTCACCGTTACGCTTCTAAACTAGAATCTTTCTCCCAATTTCGACTCCGAATCATCTGATAACTGAATTCGACCTCGATCCACATAATATGAAGGTGTTAAAGACCTTATGCCGCCAAACGGAACTTAAATTCCCAAAACGACCAGCCGGATTACTGAACGGATTGAATCAAAAGAAAAGAAAATCGAGGCGAACGATAAAAAGGTCAAAACGTACGACTCCCGGATTGACCAAACACCGGGGGCACCAGCGATCCTAAAGGGTTTGGATTCGAAGAAGTTCGTGCAGAAGCCTTTCCCTCCAAGTGCGGCTCCGAAGCCCATCCCGAAGAAATTCCGCATGCCAGAAATTCCCAAATACAATGGGACCACTGACCCTAATGAGCATGTTACTTCTTATACATGCACCATTAAGGGAAATAACTTGGAAGATGATGAGATTGAATCCATGTTGCTGAAGAAATTTGGAGAAACTCTATCAAAGGGTGCCATGGTGTGGTACCATACTTTACCACCTAATTCTATTGATTCATTTGCAATGCTTGCAAATTCCTTTGTAAAGGCGCACGCTGGAGCCATTAAGGTTGCAACTAGAAAGTCGAACCTATTCAAGGTAAGGCAAAAAGACAACGAGATGCTTAGGGAATTCGTATCTCAATTTCAAATGCAACGGATGGATAGGTTCGACTTTATCAACCGTACAACGCAGACCGTAGAAGCAGCGGGTCTGGGCAAAGCTTCGCACGAAATGAGAGGAGAATTGATCGAGGTCAAAGTTCACGGGGACTTGATACTGAGGGAGATCACGTTAAATATCCAAAATCCGAACGAAGGTATGACCCCATCCAGTTCTTTCTATTATTCAACTAACACTTGCAGGCTATCGACAAGGATCAACACGAAGCTTTGGATCTTAAAGCATGCGTTGCACTCTTTTTCCCTTAGGCCGGTTTTTTTCCCAAATGGGTTTTTCCAGCACGGTTTTTAACGAGGCAACCATTGTTCGTGCTAACTTAGAGTAATTCAACAGTATCCGAGGTTCCCTACAATAAGCTTCGAGTACTGAGGGGCATTACCCTCGAATGTCTACTTTGTTGCAAGGAAATTACTTCGTGACAACGGGGTCTCAATAGGAAAATGTTGTAAGGGTCAAACGGTCAAATGAACCTTGCTCATATAGGTTACTCGAGCCCTAACATCAAACATGCACACATGTATAATCATCTATTGAGAGAAGTATTTTTCCTTGCCGATATCTCGTGCCTTTAGAAAAAAATTCCTACTTCATACTCTTGATCTATTGTGTAAATAGGCTTAAGGGCCGATCGTGACGGAAGTTCGAACAACTAGCCCCACACTTGAGGACTGCCGTTCGAAAAACAAACTAAATCGAACTACTAAAATTTCGAGACCATAATACCTTAAAGGCGACCCTCGATTTTATGGGCCACAACCACCCCACTCGGGGACTGACACTTCGGGCAATCTCGAAGTGAAACGAAAAATAAGCCCAAAGGGCAGGTTCCGAACTAAAGAGGCTACGGCCAAATTAACGCGGATCGGAGACGTCTGAAATCCGTAACGAATACAAAGGCCTAAGGGCTACTTCTACTGCGAGTTCGAGCAAGTCCTCACTCGATCATAAAATCCCAAGGGCTATCCTAACCCGAGTTCGAGCAGACTCTCACTCGGGGACTATCTATAAAGCCTAAGGGCTAACTTTACTTCGAGTTCGAGCAAATCCTCACTCGATCATAAAAGCCCAAGGGCTATCTTAACCCGAGTTCGAGCAAACTCTCTCACTCGGGGACTATCTATACAGCCTAAGGGCCAACTTTACTTCGATTTCGAGCAAATCCTCACTCTATCATAAAAGCCCAATGGCTATCTTAACCGTTCGAGCAAACTCTCACTCGGGGACTATCTATAGAGCGTAAAGGCTAACTTTACTTCGAGTTCAAGCAAATCCTCACTCGACTATAAAGTCTAAGGGCTAACTTCACTTCGAGTTCGAGCAAGTCCTCACTCGATCATAAAAGCCCAAGGGCTATCTTAACCCAGTTCGAGCAAACTCTCACTCTGGGACTATCTATAAAGCCTAACGGCTAACTTTACTTCAAGTTCGAGAAAATCCCCACTCGACTATAAAGCCTAAGGGCTAACTTCATTTCGAGTTCGAGCAAGTCCTCACTCGATCATAAGAGCCCAAGGGCTATCTTAACCCGAGTTCGAGCAAACTCTCACTCGGGGACTATCTATACAGCCTAAGGGCTAACTTTACTTCGAGTTCGAGCAAATCATCACTCGACTATAAAGCCTAAGGGCTAACTTCACTTCGAGTTCGAGCAAGTCCTCACTCGATCATAAAATCCCAAGGGCTATCTCAACCCGAGTTCGAGTAAACTCTCACTCGGGGACTATCTATAAAGCCTAAGGGCTAACTTTACTTCGAGTTCGAGTGAATCCTCACTCGACTGTTAAGCCTAAGAGCTACTCAAACTCTAGTTCAATGGTCATTCGGGGTCCATCGATCTCGATCGAAAGATCAAAGCCCCGAGCATGGGTTTTTTCAAGGGCCTCCTCCGAGACTGACACTTGGCACGCTCGGCAACCTCCTTTGCCGAACCTGAGCAGTTTCCTTTTACCGAACGGTTTTAGATGTTTTGGCCATTTTGTTTTTGTAAGGAAGGAAAAAGAGAGATTGAAATATTTGGTGCTTTGAGAAGAACAAGCAAAGGAACTCGGACTCAATTCGTTTCTTGTCATTACACTCCAAAAAACGAGGGGATTATCTGTATACGGTCAAAATCAGGATGCCCCTTTTTTGTTCGACTGATCAAGGCTGGGACGTGGTAGATCAAGTTTGGACCTCGAATTTTGTCTATGGCGCGGGGTTAAGTTATCGAAACCCTAGGACCGATTAAGCTCGAGGTCGACCAAGATCGAGACCAAATAAGATGGAGATCGAAGCTAAGTCGAGTAACAGAAAACCAAGATATCCGGGATCGGCCAAGGATCGTGGCGAGAATCTCGGCACAAATCAAGTCAAGACCGGTTGTTCAGCCAATCATGGGATTTCCTTCCATATTTAGAATTGTACCTTAATTAGAATTCTTCTATTATATAAATGGGGTTCTAATTATTTGTAAGACACGTTGTTCTCACGTATCAAAGCAATATAACACTTTCTCTTTAGTTCATATTCTTGTTCATCAGCTTGTTATATTTTTAACTGTTCTTGCACCAATCAGTTCGAGGGTATCCACGCTCGAGGGCCGAATTCCATTCAAATACTGGTTTGCTTTATCTTATTGTAGATTTCTATTATTAATCTTCATATTCATCAATTGGTATTAGGTGAAATCACGTGTCTTTAAAACCACATTATAAATTTAATTGTTATTCAGTTTTTAGGGTAAACAACACTAATATTAATGTAACTTTTGCAAACATTAATTTGCAATATTGACTTGTTAAATATTTTTTTGTTCAAAATGCTATCTTTATTTATACGAGGTGAATTCGTAATTTCATTTACAATAACACGTGTATTGTATTATACTTTTGACATTTATTGCAGCATCTTCTTTTGGCTGCAAACCAGGAGCTAACCAATAGTCTTTTTCAGAAAGCTAGCCAACATTGATATAGTTCAAAATCAGTGATATTACTAATCATCGGGCATATGGTAAGCTCAACTGGATTTGAAGAACTTATTCAACTTCATATTCCAAATAAGTACTATTTATTAGCACTGGAAATGACGATCGATCATGCTACATCTTGAAGTCCAGAAAATTGAAGTACATGCTGAGCTTCAGAGCAATCATACGGTACTTGGAACGTAGGTTAGCTCCAGAAGTAGATGGTGTTGGTTGGAGATTCACATTTGCCATGTTCTTTAGAATGCAAAGCTTGGCGCCTGGTTAGAGCGTTGGAGGTGCTACTTTGTGGTTTTGCCCTTGATTTGTAGATACACACACCACCATATGTTTTAGCTTTAGCTTTACATCTTTTAGTTTTAGTTTTGGACAAATTGTAAACATCGGATTCCTATTTTATTATATATATTAGCCACTAGACATCCAGCATAGTGGTATATTGGCTGAAAAAAAAGTACTATTAAAATAAAAAAGTTAAAATCTTTGCTGTGTGTTTACTTGAAAGTAAAAGGAAAGTCTAAAGTAAAAAAAATTATTTCTTCAATAAATTACTTTCACATACTTTGGTAGGGGTTAATTGTTTTGCATTTTTTTCATATCGAAAAACAGTAATAAACTCAATTTTTAAAGTGAGCTTGGGGCCGTGCAGAACACTAGTATAGTATAATTTTTAAAGTGAGCTTGGGGCCGTGCACAACACTAGTATATTACAGTTTAGAAGAGAACATCATTCAGTAAAAGAGAATCAATAGAGTTCATATGTTAAAAATCTATGCTTGTATTCATCATACGCATAAAATTTGACATCAATCAACAACTGCAAATTTTCTTTTCACCAATAATTATGCAAAGAATATGCACCAAAGATGAGAAATGACTAGCATGAACTGTCCATAAACTCGATCAACAGATCTTGAACCATACCCCTATCTGGCATCTTCCCCGCGGCACCGTAGATTGGAGCAAACCCTCCATTAACTGGACCGGGATTTTCTTTCACCTGAGACGGGAGTAAACACTGTTAATGGCCCCTCAACAGCAAATCACAAAGCATATTGTCCAAGAAGAATCTAACTAAAATCAGCTAAGTGGTTATCAAGGAATGGGTACATCCAAACTAACTCAGCTTTAAATTCATCACCGAGTTGATATTTTGGATCTGATTTGTTTAAAACCACGGGCACAAGTAAAAGAATATCTCGACCAGCAAAATTTATGAGGAAAAAATGACCAATCAGATTTTGTTAAGCAGCTGGACCAGAAGAGAGCGACAACCTTTAAGAGTTAAGACCCTAATCATTGCATTACACAGTCGCTGCAGAGAAAATATATATTTGGCTGAAGAATAGCCCTCAATAAGTTGGTCCTGGAACTGATAACCATATTGAATTTGACAGGAAATCTTGGTATGCTAGTTGTAAAGATTTATGACATTGGAAACTCAAAGGTGAGAAGAAGATGCAAGTGAAAGAGCACACTTACAGTCTGCACGGAATCTCTCAGATCCTTCAGAAAAATCTGAACTACTGGTACATGTTGAAGTGTCACGCAAATATGAACACTGAAACGAATAGGTAATAAAAACAACTTAGAAGTGAAGTACTTAGAATTGTAGAAATAATATTCAAGATTATACTCTCATGGCCCAAATTGTTCAAATGGTTATGAAGGAAAAGCACATTTAAGGTAACTGTTTAAACGGATGAATGAGTCTGACATCAAGTGCATCATGTACAGTGGCAATACCTGTTAGGTCTCTGCAATGCATTTAAATGCCAGCCTTTTGATGACATTACATCATTGACTTCAAATATGTCTACAACGTCAGATCCAAAAGCAATAATGCTCATATCAGGCCTTCCAATAATGAACAGTTCTGGAATGTCCTGTATCCTGAGGGGTAGGATCATGTGAGACAATGGTCCTTAGACTGGATAAAAATTAAACTAAGTGACATTATATCTACCCTTTCTGAATACTTTTTGATGCCTCCATGATCTCCCTGGTGTTTTCCAAGTATCCTGTAAAGTGTATAAACTCTCAGTTAAGAAGAAATGGAAGTGGCAAGCGATTAACCAACAAGAATGAGAGAAGTCCTAACCTTCAAAGCCTAAAGATATCATTGCTGCCCACGCCCCGGCTATCAGACCTCCAGGCCTGCTTCCAGCAATTGTTGGAGAAACATAAAGCCCACCAGTCCATTCAGTCACTACCACGCGAACACAAGGAGAATATGTCATTAGAACTTTATTCTTACACAGAAAAAATGATTGCCTCCATACAATAAGAATCAGAAAATTATCTCTTCCTTTTTCTATAAGAAAGTGGACGAGCAAAAGAAATAGCAAATATCTCAGACAATGGCTTCTTATTTCTCACTGAATTGGTTTCACAGGATTTTTTTTTTTTTTTTGCTTTGATAACCGCGGTGTCCGAGCCAGCTTGCGCGCACCTCAACTAATTCTACGGGATACCTGCTACCTCCCCCACTAGCAACATGGACCAAGTAACTTTGTCCACCAAGGCTTGGACAGATGAGAAGAAATCACCTAGTGTTTTTGCCTAAACTGAAATTTGAACCTGAGACCTCATGTTCTCAACCCACTTCATTGACCACTAGGCCACACACCTTTGGGTGCTTTGTTTTTTCCCAAAAATAAATTACATGATTAAGTATTTAAGGTTCAGAGCATCTGGAAACTGGTTTCCCTGAAGTCTTTTGCAGCACATATCTAGTTTTTATTATCACATCAGTTGCCTCTCAAATAGTTCAGACAGATTTATTTCCTCGAGTCAGTAACAAGGCTTTTGATGATGAATAACTTTTTGACATGAGTAACTTACCAGCAACAAATTGATGCTGTTAACGCGTAAAACCGGCAGCAAATTCGTCATGTCCCAACACATGTTTCAGGAGTAGGAAAATGTATAAGATCTCAGATTACTTTAAAAACACAAACATATAAATTGAACTCATAGCATCACTTCCTTGCAGATGAAGTAAACCCACTGTTCCAAATGTTTAGAGGTATATTATATCGCTTTTCCACAAGTTTAGTACTAATACAGGAAAAGTTAAAGAGGAGATCTCAGATAGAAAACCATTACAAATTCAAGAAAATATTTTCAGTCACATAAATGGATACATCGTGTAACATTGAGAATGCAATACAATTTTCATAATCAAGAGAAGACAAAATTTCCTCACAAAGAAGAATATATTGAAAGGAACAAGTCTATCTCAGGCGAACTCTCACATATTGGATGATCAAACAAATTCTGTAAATTCTGCTTAGAGATGCTTCAATTGAATGCTAAACAATGCCTACAGTTAAGGGGCAGAAAGTACTAGCACTTAATACCTTCCGTATCTCATGATTTCTGTACAGAACTACACTGGTTCCTTTTGGAGCCAGCCCATACTTGTGTACATCCACTGAGATTGAGGTTACTCCTTGAACAGTGAAATCAAATGGAGGTACAGGGTATCTGGACAAACACGACTAGAATCATACTTATACAAAGTGAGGTATATAAATGAACTGTTGTTGACAATATGAGCATTTACATAAGAGCTTATATACAGGAGGGGGGGGGGGGGGCAAGGGCAAAGGAAGTTTTCTTAGAACTATAGATCAATAAACTACAAAATTAGACAAATAGTTAGCCCAGCTTGGAGCACTCTACTTTAGAGAACCATAACCTAGAAAACAAAGATCCATCAAACATACCCCAGTTTACGAGCAAATGGTAAGACAAAGCCTCCAAGACAAAGGTCAACATGGAGACAAATTCCGTAGCTAGAAGCCAAATCACCAAGATCCTGCAAGAGAAATTATCGAAAAAATTTAGTGAGTAAAGGATCCAAAATCCATTAGAATATAGCAGCATTGCTAAAGAGATTGAAATTAGGAAAAGGATGGTGCACTTGCCTCAATTGGATCAATTATGCCATGGGGAAAGCCAGGTGCTGATCCAACAATCTGTATATTCATATGTTTTAGTTAGCACATCAAATACTTTAACACAAAGTCGGAAGTTAAGTAAAGAAAATATGATACAATTCAGCTAAGTTTGATTTCATTTCTATGGAGATTCAGAATCACAAAACAAAGGAGAACAGATAAACAGAATGACTAAAAGATACTAACACACAACCACAATTTTGCATTAGCTTAAAACAAGGGAAAATTATTCTAGCACTGCCCAAACTCAAAACTTTACCATGATAGTGTTTTTGTTAATGTGCCGGTTAACAGCTTTAACATCTGCTCGAAACTCTTTATCAACAGGAACACGCCACAACTTGATCTTGAAATATTGTGCAGCTTTGTCGTACGCTGAGTGCGCAGAAACTGGTATTATCCTACAGTCATGTATGACACTCACTAATTTTCGCGACTGATATTTCATGGCGGGGTGTTAAAGAAAACAGAGAGAAAGAGCACATACATTTCTGGTTTAGTGATTCCTTTCTTGGCTTTCATATAGTCACGTGATGATTTCACTGCTAATAGTATACTCTCAGTCCCTCCTGATGTCATATTTCCACAAATCTGTCCTCCAGAAGTCTTTTCCTTACTGCCAAGAAGTGCAGCTGTCATCGCAACCACTTCTGCTTCAAATCTAACAACGCTTGGAAACACACTCAGATGTAGTGGATTTGTATGGGCAAACCTGAAGCAAGAACAATCTATTCATACTGAAAGCTGAGATGGAAAAAGTTGTGCTATACGAATAAGAATCTGAAGATAAGTACAATTAAAGAAAGCTGATTGGATAACAATGGCATTATTGAACCTAATTACATTGACAAAATAAGAAAGATTACATGATCAGATACACCAGCATGAGCATAAATGACAACATATGTAGCTTGGGCAAAAACAATTGAACAGAATTGGGACCTATTATTTTAAACCAAGATGTCAAAGAGAATATCAGAAACAACTTCTGCCAGATGACAGACCTTAATACCCCAAGTACGTGTAATGTACATAAAGGATGTGTTTGATATGAAGGAAAATATTTTCCGGAAAATGTTTTCCACTTTTCTCATGTTTGGTTGACTTAAATGTTTTGGAAAACATTTTCATTTTCCTCCAATTGGAGGAAAATGTTTTCCCTATAAAAAAAAGGAAAATATTTTCCAAAACTCTTTTTCAACCTTCTCAACCCTATAACCCATCCCCACCCATCCCCACCCCCAAACCACCTCTACCCCACCCACCCCCAACCACCCCAACCCCTACCCCCACCACACCCCAACCTCTCCCACTACCCATTAATATTATTAAGAGTACTTTTTCTCTCATGTTGTAAATAGAGTACTTATTTTTATTTCAACAAAATGAGTACTTTTTTTTCATGACGTAGAAAAAATATTTTCTTTCATTTCAACAAAATGAGTATTTTCTTTTCATGATGTAGAAAAGGTATTTTCTTTCATTTCAACAAACTAAGTATTTTATTTTAACGAGTACTTTCTTTTCATGAGGTAGAAAAGTATTTTCTTTCATTTCAACAAAACGAATACTTTCTTTCATGATGTAGAAAAAGTATTTTCTTTCATTTCAACAAAGTGAATATTTTCTTTTAATGATGGAGAAAAAGTATTTTTTTAAAACGAAATGAGTAATTTCTTTTCATGTTATAGAAAGGATAATTTCTTTTTCAACAACAAAAAAAATATTTTCTTTTTAGTTATCGAGCTCAAATTTCAACGTTGTCCTTGTGTGAAATAACAAAGTAGCACATTAGTTCCTTTGGATTTGTGTAAATTTTGAAATGAATAATTAAATTCTTGAAGAAAATAGAGTACCGGATGGTGAAGGAGTACAGAAAACATGAGGATTTTGGGGAAGGTGGGTTGAGGAGAGTGGCATAAAAAATTATTTTCCTAATAATATTTTATCCTCTCTAACCGAACACTAAAAAATATTTTCCGGAAAAAATTTTTCACTCGCTAACCAAACAAGGAAAAATAAGTGATAAAACCACTCATTTTCCATAGAAAACATTTTTCTTCATAACAAACACACCCAAATTGTTGAAAAAGGGTTAGCGGAATCAAACAAATCAAGGAGTATAACATGGTAAAGTTACCAATCCACTTTTAGAAGGAAAACAAAAAAGAGCTTGTAGGGGTAAAAGAGCAGCAAAGCCCCTGCTTAACAGTACTAAGCATGTCAGAGGTTCAAGTCTATCTTCCATCCAGCATCATCAGCATGTGAAGTATGACATTTTCTGTACCCCCTGAAGCCATGCTAATTGATTAAAAACATTTTGCAGGTCTTAATCCAATATAGCAGTCTACATGTTGGTTGTGTCCTTTTATAACCCCTGATCTCTGTACAGGTAGTACATACCAAGAGGAGGTTTTCAAGAGACTGAATCTACTCCTTATTCTGTTTAATCATGCACCGAATATTTGGACTAGATTCTTTATGGCAGAAGATTTAAGATGAAGAAATATATATGAAATGCTACATTGCTCGGACTCTCCGGAAATATCGATGAGTGCGCGTCGGATCCTCCAAAAATAGTGTATTTTTGGAGGATCCGACACGGGTGCGGCAGCTGTTTTGGAGAGTCCGCGCAACATAGATGAAAAGAAACCGCCCTGCTCTTGATCAGCTAGCGCAAGAAAAGAAAATAAATATACATATATACTCAACTGATTGCACAATCTTACATGGAACATGCCTCGTTTATTAATGAAAAATGTCCCTCGTGCTCATTTCCGCCAATATAGCTGCTCGCGAAATAAGAAGTTGGTTAATCTTTCTATACAGGGTAAAGAGCAAAAGAAATGGTTTTATTGAAAAAAGAAACAAATATAATTCCAAATTACTAGCTAAAAACTCTTAACATAGTGCAATAATTATAAAACATACACGGTACCCGAACATTTGCCCTGCCAGGTCACATCTTTTTGTTTCTCATCTTTCATTTGCTCTAGGACTTTGTTTCCTAAACCCGATCTTGGCAACTCAGTCTTCCATCCATCTCTATTACCGGAAGCTTGCAATTTATCCACTATCTACCGAAGAATGTCAGTTTTATAATCAGATAAAGACATTAATCACTGTTACCTGTTAATGCTCCCCAATAGATGTACAAGTGAGAATAGAATCTTAACCATGTATTTCTTTGCTTGAATTATTCATCTAATACTAATAGATAATTTAGCCTAGGTTCTGAAGTGTTAAAACACTAATCCCAGGTGAACCAAACCTAAATACAATGGCGTGATATATGGATTAAATGATTTAATACTGGTGTTTCCACTGGAACGATTTTACTCAAGGATGCTAGCATCTACTCCTTCCTTTCCAACTTATACTACACACTTTCTAAAGGAATTTTTCAAAATGTTTGACATTGTTCCTTTAATAAAGTATTATTTTACACAATTTTCACGAATTTCAAGAATTTAAATTTATCTTTTATGATACAAATTATAAAAACTGATTTGATGGTTACTCATCAGTTTAACATTTCATCCATTACTTTCTCATTTTCTTCCACAACCAATTCGGTGGCGGATATAGTGTTTGCACAACTGGGTCAACTGAAATATATATATATATAGAGTGTGTGTGCGCGCGTGTGTATTTATAAATGTATATTAAGTTCAATGCTATGGAACTCAAAGGTTGAACTTCAAATCCTCCCCTAGTCAATTTCACATCTTAAACACCATTTCCAGTCAAAAAGAGTGTATAAAATAGAACAGAGGTAGTAATTAACTTAGCTTTTCACAATCATACAGCAATTCACCAAACTCTAGGTGATCATCACCGAAAGGAACAAAAACGCAATGAAGCGCAGAGCTCAGTATTTAATACTCAATCGACAAAGTAGGACCAAATAATTAACTAACCTTCTGCTTCTCAGCGTCAATGTATTTATTAACACCAGGCACCAACCTATATTTAAGAATCAAATATTAAAATCCATTCAAACATAGCTTCGAGAAATCTCAACAAGTGTCAAATAATGATTCGAAGAGCAATCAGAAGCTACAAACGTGTATAACACTCTTTTCTTATTTTTACTTTTTGTGGTCCACTATTTCCGTATATGGATAATTTACTGACAAAGAAAAACTAAACAAAAATAGAAGAGATTAAAAGAAAAATCAAGAATTTGAGAAAAAATACTTCACAGAGCTCATGACGAAACTAATAATGGTGGCTTTGAGGCCTCGTTCGTGAATAACAAGGAAAAAGGATTGAAGAATTTGAGCCAATAGAAGAGCAAAGAGAGGAGAAAGGAGTAGAGTTAACGGCTCGTATTGGGATAAAAAGGAATTCGTGGAAGCTCTGAACTGATTCAGCCATGGCGGATCTGGAAACTCCATCGCCGATGAGACTGTGAAACAGGTTTTTCTTTTTGTAAGTTTTTTTTTTTTTTTTTTTTTTTGCAATCCTTGCCTTCTTTGGTTTATTGGTTGAGAGCAGTGTTTTACTTAACTTTTTGTTGATTTTTATAATTTGGCTTCTTAATTTGATACTCTCTGTATCGTAAGCGATGCGTACAAGTTATCTATTTCTTCTTCGGTCAGACGGCCCTTAAATTTGGCTTGAAATATCATTTTGATACTCAAACTTAAGATTATTTCCATTGAACATTCCAACCCTAATAAAAAATATTACTCCCTACTGTTCACAATAAGTGACCAATTTACTTTTGATACACCATTAAAAAAATATTAAATTCTAAATAAAAGTAGTTAGTATAACTAAACTATCCTTAATTAAATGTTGCAGCATAGTTAATGTGAGAAGTAAAAGACTTTTTAGGGATACGGATATGAGGGTAATTTTAGAAAAACAAATTGAATTGTTTCTTGATTATATAAATGGACACTTATTTTGGACCAAAATAAAAAAACAAATTGGTCACTTATTGTGGATTGGAGGAAGTATCTTTTAAACATACATGCTGACATGACAAAAGAAAGTGTTCATTACTTTATTTTGGCGCGTGAATTAGATCCCAATTTTTTAAAAGAATTTTTTCTTAAAAACTAAGCGTCAACACCATTACATTATTGTTGCCACGATGCTTCCGCCGCTGCCGTTGTCATTGCCACCACTCTTCTTCTTCTTCCTACTTCTGCCACCATCACCACCATTCTCCTTCTCTCTTCACCTCCATCTCCCACCCTTACCTTTCCTCCTCCTCTCCCTACCACCCCAGCCATCACCATCTATCTGCCATCACTCAACCACTTTTTCTCTCTTTTTTTCCTCCTCGAATCTTTGTAATCAGAGACAACCATAAAACAAACCTTTCATCAATAACCCGAATCAAGCCTCCTTTAATCCAATAGAACCAGATCCAAAGAGAAAATAAATAAAGAGGTAGAGACCAAATCGGAAAAAAAAATTCTCGCCGAAAAGACCATAAAAGAACTTTCGTCGATTTCGTCCATCACCACTATAATATCACAGAGGTAAATTAAAGATGCTTTATCCACTTGTGCTACTATTTTTTTTGTCAATGATTTAACTGATATTTAAATCCTCACTTCTTTTGCGAGTTCTTGATACTATTTCAAGTTTAAATTTTTTTCCTGAGGTATATTTAGTTATATGAAAAGTTTGAAATGCTGGCGCATTTTTTAAAGTGTCAATATATAGTATTCTCCGAGGAAAAAAGTAGTGGCCGACAGCAAAATTATGGTGGAGTTCAACATCAGAAGGAAAGTGTAAGAGGAAGGAGGAGAAAGGGAGGGGGAGTTGGGGTTTATTTTAGGATGTTCTTTTTCTTTTTTTTTTTTTCTTCTTTCATGACATATTTTTTTAATGGGTCAGATTTGCTTCATTTGGAGCAATTGATGTCAAGCGCCTAGATTTATCTAGACACGTTTAGTAAAATGTTTAATATGCATATTTTTTTATTAGGGTTGGAACGTTCAATAGGAACAACCTAAAGTTTAAGTGTCAAAATGACACTCGAAGCCAAGTTTAAGGGGTCGTCTAGGTAATGCATGGCCTTAGGCTTTTAGCCGTGGCTGATTGGCTGACCATTTGTTTTGGTGTTTTTTAATTAAAAAACTAACAATAACATAATTTAGATCTTAAAAAAAGAAAATGATAATAATTCATTCAAGGAGAGAACACTATTACCCTAGTAGGAGTTATGTGTATACATGTTCTTTAGAAATAGTAACCCTCTTTTCTAGTTGAAGCAATATCCTAATCAAATTGGACCCATATTTTTAAATGCTACCAAAACTAGCACATATTATATATGATATGTAAAAAATATTTCATCCTTTAACTCATCCTTTTCTATACCATAACCCTAGTTGTTGTTTTTTTTGTGGAATCCATCGTCTAAAATAATTTTGACGGCAATTGAAGATCTCAACTCAGCCGTTTGCAAATTGCAATAGCTTATTTTTATTTTAGGGGAAGGTATGATGCAGGGTTTGCATGAGCATTTTCTGCAATGATCCGGCCGGTCGTTTTGAGTATTTTAGCCATATTTGATGCTTTACATATGTGGATTTGTGAGTATGAGACTTGTTGGAGTGGTTTGTTTGGTTTATGGAGAGTTTTGAATTGATTTAGGACAGTTAGTATCTTGGTTGGAGGCTTGAGTTGTAAGAGTGGATCGGAGTTTGATTTTTATGTAGAGGATTTCGGAATGGTATTTTGATGGTTTCAATAGCTTCATATGATGATTTTGGATCAGGCGTATGTCCAAATTTAGATTTAGAGTTTCCTAGCTTGTTTTGACTTGAATTGGCGGAAGTTGGAAAGTTGATGGTTTGGAAAGGTTTATAGGTTTCACCGAAGGTTGACTTTTTTTATATCGGGTTCGGATTGCAGTTTCGGGAGTTGTTATAAGCTCGTTATGTTTTTTAGAACTTTCATGCAAAATTTGAGGTCATTCCGAGTTGATTTGAGATAGCTCGGCATGAGTTTGGATATTGAAAGTTTATAAGTTCATTAGGCTTGAATTAAGGTACGATTCGTAGTTTTGGTATTGTATGGTGTGATTTGAGGCTTCGAGTAGGTTTTTGTTATGTTTTGGGACTGGTTGGCATGGTAGGACGGGTACTCGGGGGCCTCGGGTGAGATTTGGAAGGGCTCCGGATCATTTGGTGTGGCTTTGATAGCTCGGTTCTGGTGTTTTCGCACCTACGACATTTGGTCCGCATGTGTGAGTCCGCAGAAGAGGATACAGGATGACATATGCTTTGTTTAGTCGAGCTCAAGGGTTTCCGTAGGTGCGGCCATGTGTGCGCAGAAGCGCGATTGCAGATACGAGTTTTGGTCCGCAAGTGTGGCTTATGGTCCGTAGAAGCAAAATTTTGGGAGTTAAGAGGAGTCCGCATCAGCGACGAATTTTTTGCAGATGCGAATGAGGGACCGCAGAAGCGATAAGGCTGGGCAGAAATATCTTGGACTAGGGGTTTAATTTCATTTATCACATTTTGAGTTGTAGAGCTCGAATTTGGGCGATTTTGGAGGGAATTTTTACGATTCGGATTGAGGTAAGGTTTTTTTACTCGAATTTATTTATATTTCATGATTCCAACCTTGAATTTGGTGATTGTTCGATGAATCAAATTGGAGAAATTGGGAGTTTTAGTAAAACGTTTCTAATATAAAAATTGATGACTTGGGGGTCGATTTGAGGCTGGATTTGGATGAAACACATATACTTGGATTCGTATTGGACTGTGTTCGGAATTTGTGAGTTTTGTTGGGTTCGGAGATACGAGCCTGGGGTTGACTTTGCATAATTAAACCAAGATCGTAGCTTTATCTTTTGAGTGTGTTTTCTATAGCTTTTATTGATATTATTAAGTTATTTTGGCTAGATTTGTGCCGTTCGGAGGTTGATTTGCGCGGGAAGGGCTTCTTAGAGTAGTGATTTAACTTATTTGAGGTAAGTTTCTTGCCTAACTTTGTATGGAGGAATTTTCCCTAAGGATCTGGTCTAATTTGCAATATTTGTGCTTTGTGAAACGATGTGTATATGAGATGACGAGTGTGTACACGGTCGTATGTGTTGGTTGTGACCGGATTAGACCTTAGGTTATTAATATGCCTCGATTTGAAATTGTTTGTCATATAAAACATGCTTTTATCTTCACTCTCCGCACCATTATATTACTGTCATAATTCATGTACATATTGTTGTTGAGTCGTGCGATATATCTTGTTACGATATTTGTGTTGTTGATGTGGTGATATGGTAGCACATGTGTACGTGTTGTGTGGGGTGATTGTTATTGTTGTATTGTGATTGAGATGCGCATGCGGCGACATAAGGGTGGTGTGTATATTAATGCGCATACGGCGAGATAAGGGGGCTTATGCGCGTGTTAGTAGTAAGGAGAAATACTTCATTGTGAGGCGCACGTGGTGAGATAAGGGGGCTTATGTGCGTGAAGCTATTTAGGGAAAATGTTTTTAAATGTGAATATTACACAACATCATAAGTGTGATTTGTGATTATGTTATGTGGTGTTTCAGGGTGATTCTTGTTGTTATTTTTCTGTTGGACCGGGTTGGTGAGTTGAACATGTCATTGATTTCCATAAATGATTTCACTTATTGTTTTTACGAGTTATTGATTAATTTGTTATGTTATCACATTCTTTATTCTTTGTTTTTATTTATTTTCTATGCTTTCCATTATTAGTTTTATATTGATATTCTGCATAGGTTATTTAACTAGTGAGTGTCTTAACTTGAACTTCAACACTACTTCAACGGGGTTAGTCTTGATACTTATTGGGTATCGATTGTGGTGTACTCATACTATGCTTCTATATATTTTTGTGCAAATCCAAGTACCTCAGAGCATGTCGGTCATTAGTGGATTGATTCGAGTTCCTGTGGAGACTTTAAGATATACCTGATGCCCTTGTAGGCCTCGGAGTCACCCTCTGTAGTTGTTTTATTACTGTTTATGTATTCCAAATAGTTATGTACACTTATGTACTTCTTGTAGAGCTTATGACTCAATATTACCGGGTTTTGGGATTTATGATTATGGCATTCCGCTATTGATTATATTATGGCACTCTTCGCCCTTTCTTTAATATTTAAGTTGGTATTTTCTATTGATCTTGTTATGTGCTAGGCTTAACTAGTCTTAGGAACTAGGTACCATCACGATCCTCAAGGTGGATTTTGGATCATGACAATTTGGTGGGTGTTTGGACATAAGAATTGTAAAATTCCAAAATAGGGAAAATTTTTTTCAAGCGAAAATGGTATTTGAAATTTAGAGTTATGTTTGGACATGAATATAATTTTGGGTCGTTTTTGAAATTTTGTGAGTGATTTGAGTGAAAATTTTGAAAAATAGTTTTTTGGACATAAGAAATTTTTTCCTTTTTTCAAAAAAAATTTCACATTTTTCGAAATCAGTGTTTGTTCATAAAGTTTCCAATTTTCACTTGAAGATGCATTTCGAAAATTTGAAAAACTCCAAACACCTGTTTTCCAAAATATTTACTCAAATCACTCACAAAACTTCAAAAACAACCCAAAATTATATTCATGTCCAAACACAACTCCAAATTTCAAGTACCATTTTTACTTGAAATTTTTTTTCACCCTTTTTTGGAATTTTACAATTCTTATGCCCAAACGCCCACTGGTATCAGAGCTCTAGGCTCACAGGTTCTACGAGTCATAATCAAGTTTAGTAGAGTCTTGCAGATTGGTACGGAGACGTCTGTACTTATCTTCGAGAGGCAATAGAACTATTAGGAAATTCCACTTCTTTCATTCCGTGTTGTGCGGATTTATTGATTTCGGAGTTTGAGTTTTTGTCTTTTTATTCACTCACAGATGGTGAGTATATGCGGTATTGAACTATCTGAGTAGACACCCATACCCCCTACTAGAGCCGCAAGAGGTCGGGGTCGAGGTAGAGGACAAGGAGGGGTACGTGCTTCAGCTTGAGCACCTGCCAGAGTATCAGCGGAGGAGCCACCAGTAGCTCTGATTGGGGAGCAGGCACCTGGGCACCTGTTGCTACTCATGGACTTCAGGAGACTTTGGCACACTTCTTGAGCATGTTCGATACCTTAGTTCAGGCGGAATTGATCTCATTTGCACCAGCTACTTCTCAGGCTGGGGGAGGAGCTCAGACTCCCACCGCCTGTACTCTAGAGCAACGGGTTAATATTGACCAGGCTCCGGGTGTTATGCCGGTGCAACCCGTGATTCCAGTTCAGCCTGAGGTCGGGCTAGTGGTATCAGAGGAGGACCAGGAGAGGCTTGAGTGGCTCAAGAAGTTTTATCCTCCTACTTTCATTTGCGCGACTTCTTAGGATGCACAAGGTTTTCTAAACTAGTGTCACCATATTTTGCGCACTATGGGCATTATGGAGGTGAGCGAGATCGACCTTACTACTTTCAAGCTGATGGGGTCGGCATATAGATGGCGGCAAGCTTATGAGGGGAGTAGGTTAGCTGATGCAACGCTACTTACTTGGGTTCAGTTCACTGATCTATTTTTGAGGGAGTTCGTTCTAAAGACCCTCAATGATGCATTGCGCATCGAGTTCGAGTAGTTGCACCAGGGGACTATGATTGTGACCGAGTATGTTATGTGGTTCAGTGAGTTATCTCGCCATGCACCTGCCTTGTTTCCTACTATTAGAGAGAGGCTCCGCAGATTTATTGAGGGAATTAGTTACGGTCTTCGATTTGGGATGGCACGGGAGTTGGAGACTGATACTCTATTTCAACAAGTTGTGGATATCTCTAGGAGATTGGAGCGTATGCGCAACTAGGAGGAAGGGATTGGGAGGCCAAGAGGCCTCGAGATTTTGGAGGATTTAGGTGTTCTCATTATGCAGTTTTAGCTCGTCACGGCTGTGGTTTTATTATTTGACCACTCCATTCTGCAATTCAAGCTACTCACAGTGCTCCAACTATTTAGGGGCCTCAGAGTACCCATTTTGGATGGCCATCTTCTAGTGCACCTCCTGTACAGGGTTCCTACAACGGCTATTCTAGCCATCCAGGTCAAACTCAGTACCAGCAGCCACGTCCGCAAAGGGGTTGTTTTGAGTGTGGTGATACTACGCATATGGTGAGAGATTGTTCTAGATTAGGAGGGGTGGATCTTTGCATAGTACTCAGGCTGTGGTTTCTACTCCAATTGCTACTCCACCTATACAACCAGCTAGGGGTGGAGGACAAGTGGGTAGAATAAGTTCTGGAGGGGGAGGCCAGTCCCGTTGTTATGCTTTACCTAGTAAGACCGATGCTGCTGGATCAGATGTTGTCATCATAGGTATTGTTCCGGTCTGTCATAGAGATGCATCAGTTTTATTTGTTCTGGGTTCCACTTATTGGTATGTGTCATCCTATTTTGCTTCATATTTGGATATGTCTCATGATTCTTTGAGTACTCCTGTTTATGTCTCTAATCCTGTTGCGGATTCTATTGTGGTAGACTGTGTCTATTATTCGTGTTTGGTCACTATCAGGGGTTATGAGACTAGGGTTGACCTTCTGTTACTCAATATGGTAGATTTTGATGTGATTTTGGGCATGGATTGGTTGTTACCATATCACCCTATTCTTGATTGTAATGCCAAGACCGTGATGTTGGCTATGCCGGGGTTGTCGAGGTTGGATTGGAAAGGTTCATTGCGCCATGTTCGTAGTAGGGCGGTGTATTTCCAAAAGGCACACGGGGTGGTTGAGAAGGGGTGCTTGGCATACTTAACCTTTGTGAGGAATGTTAGTGCTGATACTCCTACTATTGAGTTAGTTTCAGTAGTAAGAGAGTTTCCAGATGTGTTTCCAGTAAACCTACCGGGCATGCCATCTGATAGGGTTAATGATTTGGTCCCGGGCACTTAGCCTATTCTATTCCACCATATCGTATGACACCAATGGAGTTGAAGGAAAAGGAACATCTTCAGTAGTTACTTGATAAGGGTTTCATCAGCTGAGTGTTTCACTTGGGGTGCTCCAGTTCCATTTAGGAAGAAAGACGGTTCCATGAGGATGTGTATCGACTACAGGAAGCTGAACAAGGTTACTATCAAGAACAAGTACCCACTACTGCGTATTGATGATTTATTTGATCAGCTTCAGGGTGCTAGCGTATTCTCGAAGATTGATTTGAGATCGAGGTACCATTAGTTGAAGATACGAGCTTCAGATGTTTTGAAGACGGCTTTCAGAACCTGCTATGGTCACTATGAGTTTCTGGTGATGTCTTTTGGGCCGACCAATACCCCAACAACCTTTATGCACTTGATGAACAACGTGTTCCAACCGTATCTTGATTCCTTCTTTATCATATTCATTGATGATATATTGGTGTATTCTCGCAGCTGGGAGGATCATGAGCAGCACTTGAGGATCGTGCTCCAGACTTTGAGGGAGAAAAAGCTATATGCTAAATTCTCCACGTGAGAGTTGTGGCTAGATTCGGTGGCATTCTTGGGCCACGTGTTGTCTAGTGAGGGGATTAAGGTGGATCCAAAGAAGATTGAGGTAGTTTAGAGTTGGACCCAACCTTTTACCGCTACTAAGATCCAGGGTTTTTGAGGCTTGGCTGGGTATTACCGTCGTTTTTTGGAGGGGTTTTCATCTATAGAAGCACCCCTTACTATATTTACCCAGAAGGTTGCCCCATTCAGGTGGTTTGACGATCTTGATGAAAGCTTTCAGAAGCTCAAGACTGCCTTGACTACAACTCAAGTTCCGATTTTGCCTTCAGCATCGGATTCTTATACAGTCTATTACGATTCCTCACGGATTGTCATTGGGTGTGTGCTGATGCAGGAGGGTAGATGATTGCTTATGTATTGCGTCAACTGAAGCCCCATAAGAAGAACTACCAATGCACGATTTGGAGTTGGTAGTCATTGTTCATGCACTGAAGATTTGGAGGCACTATATTTACGGCGTGTCATGTAAGGTATTGATAAGTTATGCGTCTTTTATTTTGATGATTTAACAAACTTCATAAGAGACCCGTTAGGGAACCTGATACAACTAGCCTCTCCGCGTTCAGAACAACAAATCAAATGTCTGGCACAAGTTTCAATGAAATCAGTTAAAGGAACAACATAGGGAACAAATAGATATCAATTCCTCCGGTCACAGTACAAGTCAACTCTTACAATTGTTAAAGCTGCTGCTGTTACACCCCGCATTTTTGTACATGGAAGTACGCCATAAGTAAATTGATGAAAGCTCGTAAATGAGATGTTACATCCCGCCTTTTCGTATGTTAAAGTTTTGTCATAAGTTAATCGACGTAAGCCCGGGAATGAAATTATTTCGATATTATAAGTATTACACTATTTCAAACAAGTGATAAGTAATTTCATGAAGGCGAGAGGGTAAGCGAATCGAAGGAAATGAGTTTCGTCGAAGTTTGACATTTTGAGATAAAATACGGTCCAAGCTACAATACCCTGTATTAATGGGCTGGTGCCATACAAGGTACCACATGACCATGATAGTAAGATGTATAAAGTGTGTTAAAAGTAAATAGTATTTTAAGTAATTTGAGATAATTCTTAAATATGTGGGTAATTGGTTAATTATTGGTTAATGGGAGATTAACAAGTTGATTAAGAAATTGGTGGACAATTAGTTAAAATCTTTGAATAAGCTTATGGAACCTTAATGTGGCAGCAAAGTCATTAGACAATTATGACTCTTATTTCATCTTAGTAGGTGCCATGTTTAGAGAAAATATTTGGCCAAGTCATCTTACAAAGGGGCCCCACACCTATAATAAGAAACATCCCTAATTTATTACGGGGAATGGAGGAAGGCTTCATCAAAATAAAGAAAGAAATCTTCAACAAAAACCATGAAAGACTTCTCAAAAAAAAAATCATATGAGATTATGATAAAATTCACAAAATGAAGGCTTATGACTACACAGTGCGGATGAGGCTTCAGAAAATTTGTACAAGATCCTATTATGCGTGAGATGCAATTTTATGAAAACACGGTACAATCTTTCTCACGAATATCATGCGGATTTTCCGCTACTTCGATCCGCAGTCACGTATTTTGTCGCAATTGACGTGTGTTAGAGAGATTGTCAAGAGAATCAGTTCAGGTTTGTTAAGGCTATCTATTCTTTCCTTTTTGGCATGATCCATACATACAAATGAAACGAGCAAATGCACAACTTTCATAAATGACTTTATCCATAGAAATACTAGAGATGCCTATGTTCTTAATTCCCCTTGTGTCCTATTGTTCTATCATCTGTTCATGGGTATCAGAAAATACATTAGTTGATAAAGTTTATTTCATGATATTAATCAAAGGCATAATGGTCTTATGACATTCAGAAAATTTTTATTGACGTACTTCTCATGCATTGCATTCATTTACATTGACCCATGAACAAATGACGTTAAATACGCGTATATACGCTTATGGGAAAAAGTTACGGCATTATATACACACCACACCTGATCAGCTGGTAAACGTTGATGATTTTGCCCACAATGGCCGAGATGATATGATGGGATGCCCTCAGAGGCTTGATGATGTTATGAACACATGTACCTATGCACGACATGACATTCATACGCATATGCATGACATTATAAGTATTTCTTGATTTAAAGAGTTATCTAGACTTACAGGTTGAGTCTTTTACTCCATGTTTCTCCCATGTCTATTGTTTATTGATATTCATTCCTTACATACTTGGTACATCATTTGTACTGACGTCCGTTTTTGCCTGGGGACGTTGCGTTTTATGCCCGCAAGTCTCGTTAGACAGGTTGAGAGTCCTCCAAGTAGGCTATCAGCTCTACGGAAGGTGTTGGTGCGATCCATTTGCTCCGGAGTTGCTTATGTGGTAAGTATGATTAGGACATTTATTGATTAGTAAGGTGGGGCCCTGTCCCGACCTTTATGACATTTATGTACTCTTAGAGGCTTGTAGACATATGTCGTGTACGTGAAAGATTGTACGTCCTTGTCGGCCTATGTTCAGTGTACGAGTGATCATTTTGGTATAGGCCAGTATGGCATATGTATAAGTTTGTATTCCCTCATGCTTTACTTCGGTTGATTTACCTATGATAGAATGATATGAAAGATTGTATACGGTGAAATCGAAAGGTCCAATTCCTCGCCATTAAGGCACTTCGGAAGATCACCTCGAAGGGTCATGGCCGAGTGCCCTCTCTCGAGGGACGTCGATGCTCGACCTCAGTATAGTAATGATCACGGTAATGGTAGAAATGGGGAGTTCCCAAAGCACACGACTAGGGCTGACACAGTCTAGCGGGCTGCTCTGAACCCAAATCAGGGCGTCATTCAGCCGTCCCATCCCCATATCTATGTAATTAATGTATTTTGTACTATGTGGGGATTTCCCTCCTATATAAAGTGAGTCCTTTTCATTTTGTAAAGGATCCGTTGCTTCTGTTGCTCCATAAGAAATATAAAACAACATTCTCTCTGCTCTCTTATATATTGTTCTTGATATTATTGCTCTCATTTATTATCTTCATTATTGTTCATCATTTATTGCTTATCAGTGAAGATAAAGAGCCTTTTTCATCATAACTGTTAGTCATACCTCGACTACATTCGATAGCTTACGGTCGAGCTCCGGAATTGACCTCGAGGCCCCGGATCGACAAGCTCGAGGCCCCTGATTATCTACCTATCGGTTTGATTATCATTTCATCCTTAACTCCTATTTCGCTTCTAAGTCTCACAAACGTAATATCAACTGCTTAACAACCGGCATAAAAATAGATCACGCATTTTTATAGTCCCATAATCAAATTTAATTATAATTACCATTTTCACGGTAAACAGTTTGGCGCTCACCGTGGAGCTAAAAATAATAGTGATTATTTTCTTGCCGGTTCCATTACACAACGCAAGTTATCTTTCACGCTTTTTCTTGTCCAAAGATCTTTGATTTCAAGTCGGAATGTCTGATTCAGTAAACAATAACCTTGAGAACCACGGAGAGAATGGTGTGGCCGTTCCAGGTGTTGGTAAGCCACCACAAAACCTTGAGAATGCACCAGGACCAATTCCGGTGGACGAAGTCTCGCGCGACGCTCAACACGTCAAAATAATCTCCCACACTAACAGGAGCATACACCAAGGCGACCAACAAGAAGCCCAGAAAACTCCAGCTCGGGAAGAACGGGAGGTTAGCCTTAATGTTATTTTTGAAATGTTGCAGGCACAACAGTTGGCTATCGCTCAGCTACAAAGCCACCAGAAACCTCCTAGCACAGTAGCACCAGGGACAGCTCCCCTGGCCGAACAGGTACCGGAGAGGTCGAGTAATAATGGGTCGATGGCCGATCCCGTCATCGTAAAGATGCTCGAGGACCTCACCAGAAGGATCGAATCGGGCGAGAAAATGATAGAAGCCAACGATAAGAAGGTCGAGACTTACAACTCCAGGGTCGACCAAATTCTAGGAGCGCCCCCGATCTTGAAAGGTGTGGATTCAAAGAAGTTCGTACAGAAGCCGTTCCCATAGGAAGCGGCCCCGAAGCCCATTCCAAAGAAATTCAGAATGCCCGACCTCCCAAAGTATAACGGAACGTCAGACCCCAATGAGCATGTCACCGCGTACACTTGTGCAGTAAAGGGCAACGACCTAAGGGACGACGAGATCGAGTCCGTCCTGCTAAAAAAGTTCGGGGAAACGCTCTCTAAAGGGGCAATGATGTGGTATCACAACCTGGCCCCAAACTCGATAGATTCATTTGCCATGTTAGCGGATTCTTTCATTAAGGCACATGCTGGCGCCATCAAAGTAACAACAAGGAAATCCGACGTCTTCAAGATTAAACAAAGAGATAATGAGATGCTGCGAGATTTTGTATCTCGCTTCCAAATAGAACGAATGGAACTACCACCGGTCTCTGACGACTGGGTGGTGCAGGCCTTTACTTAAGGTCTGAACGAACGAAGCTCGGTGGCTTCGAAACAGCTGAAGCAGAACCTAGTCGAGTATCCGACCGTGACTTGGTCGGATGTTCATACGACGTACCAATCGAAAATCAGGGTCGAGGACGACCAGCTGGGGGCCCCCCTCGGGCTCGGTATACCCAAGCAGACTCCTGACAAAGGAGTCGAAGCCAAACAAAGAAAGATATCAGCCATACATCGAAGATAGGAGGAACGCCCCGAGGCGCAACATACCCCACAACGATCGAAGGATAGACCAAGGACAGAATCCTCAGGGAATCATCAACAGTACCAGGTTTAATAGGCATACGGAGCCAGCAGAGGCACCTCACTTGTCATAATACAACTTCAACGTCGATGTATCAAACATCGTGTTCGCCATCAGCAAAATCAGAGATGCCAAGTGGCCAAGGCCTGTGCAATCGGATCCTTCGCAAAGGAATCATAACTTAATGTGTGAGTTTCACAACACACATGGCCACAAGACCGAGGATTGCCACCAGCTCCGAGAAGAAGTTGCCAGACTACTCAATAAAGGTCACCTCCGAGAATTCTTAAGTGATCGGGCCAAAAGTTAGTTCCAGGAAAGAGAGGCGGCCAAGAAAAATGAAACGAATGAGCGCAGCATGTTATCCACATGATCTTGGGAGGCATCGATGCTCCACAAGAACCCGTGATGAGAAGAACGAAAATATCCATCACCAGAGAAAAGTGAACCCGAGGGTACATACCCGAAGACGCCCTCACATTCAGCGATAGGACACAGAGACCTTGTCTCAACCTCACAATGACGCACTGGTAATCTCTTTCCTCGTAAATACATTTCAAATAAAATGTGTACTCATGATCCAGGTAGCTCGGCCAACATTATCAGGTCGAGGGTAATAGAGCAGCTCGGACTGCTTGACCAAATCCTGCCCGCCACTCGAGTCCTCAACGGATTCAACATGGCGAGTGAAACAACGAAAGGAGAAATCACCCTCCCAGTCAACGTGGCCGGCATAACCCAAAATGTCAAATTCCATGTTATTGAAGGAGACATGAGGTACAACGCCTTGTTCGGGAGGCCGTGGATACATTGCATGAGAGCGGTACCGTCCACCCTCCACGAAATGATGAAATTCCCGACAAAGGATAGGATTAAAACCGTCTACGGGGAACAGCATGTGTCGAGGTAAATGTTCGCGGTACACGATGTGGCACCGGCACCAATACCTCCACTCACAAAGGAGCCAAAGTGTAACTAAACTACGTCTTCGATTAAGCCCGATTAAACAAAGCAGAGGACCGTACCGCGTCCTCGTAACAATCGACTAGGACATATCGGACCTCGAAACATCACCGACACATTCCACACTAAGGTATGACCGTCTCTTTTCTTTTTAAATTACATTCTATGCTGACCTAAACGCAGGTATTCGATCAAAACGGCCAAAGCACTCTCCAACTCGAAGTCCTTAGGTTTCAAAAGCATGCATTGCACTCTTTTCCTTCGAGCGGGTTTTCATCCCAAAAAGGGTTCTGCCGGCAAGGTTTTTAACGAGGCAACACCTATATGCTACCTAAAGGAAACTCAATAAGTATTGACGGCTTCTTTTGCAATCAACCTCGAATACTAGGGGGCATCCCCCCGGAAGATCACCTTCTCAGAGAAGCTAAGACATGCCGAATAGGGTTCCGATAGGAAAATAATGTACCGAACTAAACGGTCAAACGAACCGTGTCCGCATAGAACAACCAAGCTCCTAACAGCAAAGGCATGTATACTTGTACCAAGTGATTGAAGAATGCTTTACATCAAAGCATTTCATGCGTAAAAAAAAATCGGTATTCTTTGCAAAAACGGCTCCTCTGCCAGAAACGTCCCAAACGCTCAAGGACTGGCGTCAACAATCCAACACCTGAAGGACCTCCGGGTCAGGACTCCAAACTCATAAGCCCTCAACGGGGCAGCATGAAAATAACAAAACATCTCCAAGGTCGGAAATACCCAGAACACTCGGGGACTGGCGACGTTAAAACTCAAAGCCATATGAACTCCGGTCCGGAGACTTCGGAATCGTAAGCCCTCGAACGAGGCAGCACCAAGTTTGCAAGTAATGGCTCCTGAGCCGAGAAATCCTCGATTATCTCAGGGACTGTAGTCAAATCGTCATCTCTATCGCAATGGTTCCCGAGCCGAAAGACCCTCGATGACTCGGGGACTGTCGCCAATCACCATTCATTAAAAAACCCGAGGCCGTAAGACCCCGAGCGGGTAGACTCGGTCTCGTAAGACCTACATAAGGCAGCAACAACATCTATAAGACCTCAAGCAAGGCATGAACCGCACTTGTACCAAGTGGCAAAAACTGTAAGACCTCAAAGGCATGAAAATTTTGTAAGACCTCGCTAAAGGCATAAACCCGATCTCAAAGTTTAGGCTATATATCGAACTTGTAGGACCCCTAAAAGGCATACCCTTGATATAGACGCCCAAACTACTTCACTCGGGATCAAATATGGCTCCGGCCAAGCACAAATGACTACGGTCATAAGGCTGTACCAGCCAAACTAACGCGACTCGGGGACGCCCGACCATCGCTACAAAATCACAGGCCTTCAATTACTTCGAATCTACTTCATAAAGAACCGATTAAACAGGTTACCCTCGACATAGGCAAAAGATTTTCGACCATGTCAGCTCCAAATCACAAGCTTCGAGATACTCAGCCCCAGAGCCAAACCTCCCGAAGTGCTCGATCATCGCCATAAAACGGCTCGTAATCGAGGTTCTTCCCGAACTGTCGAAGAGCCGGGCAAAAATTATTTCAAAAAGACCTTAACGAGGGAAAAATCCAATAAAAAGGTCGTTTCGACGTAAGGCGTAAGAGCCATTATCGCCAGCCCACATAAAAGGTCGCTTCGACCCAAGGCGTAAGAGCCATTGTCGCCAGCCTACATGAAAAGTCGCTTCGACCCAAGGCGTAAGAGCCATTGTCACCAGCCCGCACAAATACAAAACTTGAGGGTTGAATGAGCTCGAGTCGAAACCCGATTCGGAGATTGAACCCAAAACAGTTAACTGAAAATGCCCCAGGGCAAAAAACGTAAGAGCCATTGTCGCCAGCTTGCACTAAAAGGTCAGTTCGACCCGAGGCATAAGAGCTATTATCGCCAGCCCATGCAAATACAAAAACTTGAGGGTCAAATGAGCTCGAGTCGAGACCCAACTCGGAGGCTCAACCCAAAACAGTTGATTAAAAGGTTTTTAAAGAGCATAGGAGATCAAACGCCAGCTTATACTAAAGGCTCGCACCGGCCGAGTACATGAAAACCTACGGGCCAGCCCGATGAGCCTCAGGGACATATCGCGAAACCAAGGATTCCTATCGACTAAAAAGACCAGTTCGCTCGACCAAATTCGAGACAGAGGGGAATATAGAAGAAGTAAAGCCACAAGATTGTCTTTATACACATATAAGAAAAAATGCAATCTCCATTTACAAAACATGTTTTGAAAACGCTACATATAGATGGCAGAATCTACTCCCCCCCTTCTGAGGGCTATGGCCCATCGGCCTCATATTCGCTATCGTCGGTGCCAGACAGAAGTAACCGAGCATCACGCTCCTCCGCCCTCGCTCGCGCCAACTCTTCCGAGAGGACAAAACCCCTAGCGCGGATCTCCTTGAGAGTCTTTCTTCGAGACTTGCAACGAGCATACTCCTTGATAGTGCCTTCACGATCGAGGGCCTTTCGCAGCTCAGCTTGAGCATCGGCGACATCCTTCAAATAGATCGCCATCTCCTGGTCGGCCTTAGTTCGACTCATCGCGGCTTCAGCCCGGGCATCAACGATCTCAGCCCTGACCTTCAAAAGCTCGGGCTCGAGATTCGTGATCACATCTGTTTGAAACAAAGCATTGTCACAAGCTAAGCAAAGTTTAGCCTCAAGGGCGGAGACTTTGCCCAGAACACCCTACTCCGCTAAAGCCTGAGTGCCCGCCTGAGCTTTCAACTCATCATATTCGCGCTTGGTTCGGCAAACCTCGTTCCAAAGGTGCTCCAGGTCCTCCGCCTTTTTCTGCAACTGAAATAAACAAAAACACTAGCCTCAGGAGCTAGAAGAAATAACACACGCTCAGTTAGAACAAAAACTACCTGATCCTTCAAATAGCTCTCGTAATTCAAGCTCCGACTCGCCTCATACTGTAAGCATGCCAGCTCGTTTTCCTTTTATTCGCAAAGGCGCCTAAGCGATTTCTCCTCGTCCAAAGCTTTCCGAAGTCTGGCCTCTCGGTGAAGCAGCTCGGACTTAAGCAAAAAGGTACACGTATAGTAAAAGCCTAGAGCCTAGCCCACTCCCAAAGGTGCTTCCTAGGCAGCCGCATCTTCGAGCGTCATCTCCTCGGGCATGCATCCTCGGCGGCAATGTCTTTGACCGCCACCTCCTCTGGGGCCTCATCTCGGTCCTCCAGAGTAATGTCTCCGAGGGTGAAGATGAAAAAGAGGAAAATAAGGAGAGGAAGAAGATGAAAGTGAGGCGGAAGAAGAAGAGAAAAGAGACATAGCCCGCCGGAGCGAAAGGATGAAGATTCGGCACCAACCCTACTTGCACGGCCGCTCCAAGTCAACCTTCTATGACATAGTGTCGTGCAAGTTTAACGACCGGTCGTGCTATTTTATCCCTTCGAAAACCCAGGGGATGAAGTGCCACACCAGGCCAGGGTAGGAGAGTGAGCAGCGGTGTATATTCCGAACGCTCTCCCGAGAAATGGTGTAAGGGTCCAAATGTCTCCCTAAGTCGGAAGAAGTCTGCCCCCCTATCTCATTACCTTGAACCAATGACGATAGCAATAACAACCGCAACAACAACAACAACATCGACAAGACAATGTAATCTCGCTCGGCAAAGGAAAGCCCAGGCAAAAGGCCATGGCGTGGCCGATGAGAACGCCGCCATACAACCTTAAGGCCACAGACCCTAAACATGATGGGTAGTAACGGAGGAGAACAGTGGGGAGAAAGGGATGAAAAGAGGTTGAAAGGCACTTGGATAGGGAGATAGTGCCGGAAGGCCCCCATTTATAAGGGGTGTTAATATAGCCAACGATGCCATCAATGCCTTTGAAAGACGGATCGGCAGACGCAATCAATGCGTTATTGAAAACCGAGTCAATGGCGACACTATCGCTTTGAAGAATGGGAATCGGCAGCGCATTGAATGACGCTGAAAAGACAAGTCCATGGGATGTCCCGGTTATCGTGAAGGCTTACATCATAAGATAATATCATCGATATAATGTCATCGCGGAAAGTCCAAAGAGTTGGATGTGAAAATCGTTTCTTATCACTCCTCTCCAAGAAATGCGGGGACAATCTGTATACGGTAAAATCGGAAGGTCCAATTCCTCGCCATTAAGGCACTTCGGAAGATCACCTCGAAGGCTCCAGGGCACGGCCGAGTGCCCTCTCTCGAGAGACGTCGACGCTCGACCTCAGTATAGTAATGATCACGGTAATGTTAGAAATGGGGAGTTCCCAAGGCACACGGCTAGGGCTGACACAGTCTAGCGGGCTGCTCTGAACCCAAATCAGGGCGTCATTCAGCCGTCCCATCCCCATATCTATGTAATTAATGTATTTTGTACTATGTGGGGATTTCCCTCCTATATAAAGGGAGTCCTTGTCATTTTGCAAAGGATCTGTTGCTTCAGCTGCTCCATAAGAAATATAAAATAACATTCTCTCTGCTCTCTTATATATTTTTCTTGATATTGTTGCTCTCATTTATTGTCTTCATTATTGTTCATCATTTATTGCTTATCATTGGCCATAAAGAGCCTTTTATGATTTCATCATAACTATTAGTCATACCTCAACTACCTTCGATAGCTTATGGTCGAGCCCCGGAATCGACCTCGAGGCCCCGGATCGACAAGCTCGACGCCCTCGATTGTCTACCTATCGGTTTGATTATCATTTCATCCTTAACTCCTATTTTGATTCTAAGTCTCACAAATATAGCATCAACTGCCTAACAACCGGCATAAAAATAGATCACGTATTTTTAGAGTCCTATAATCAAATTTAATTGTAATTACCATTTTCACGGTAAACAATGATACGTTAAGTTGGTACTCGGTTGAGTAAGGTACCGGGTGCCCGTCGCGGCCCATCATTTTGGGTCGTGATAAATGTGGTATCAGAGTAGTCTTGTCCTAGGGAGTCTTCAAGCCGTGTCTAGTATAATATTATTTATGGGTGTGTTGTGCACCACACTTATAAGCAGGAGGATACATGGCATTTAGGACGGTCACTCTTTCTTTTTACTCTAGATCGTGTGGTAGAGCTCAGTTGTAAGAACTCAATTTCATAAACACCATCTTATTCATAATACAACGATGCCTACATCTAGTAAGATTGTTGGTAAGGAATTGAATGCGGCTGTGGAAGTGTTGAGTAAGAGGAACTCGATTTTGCATCATGCATATGATGAGTTAATGTAAGGTCTTCAGTAGATCATGTGTGTACTAAGATGTGTAAGCTTCTTGATAAGGATCCCTAAGGCAAGAATATCTATCCACTCTTACGATAAAAAAGAATAAGAGAATCTGAAGGTAGACACAAGTTTCAACAAGTAAAAGAAGCAAGGTGAAAAAGGGTACGAGGTACCCGGCTAATGAAGATTAACAGTAATTACAATTCAAGTAGAGAAATATAAGCATTCTGAGTTATTTTCAATAGTAACGTAGATATATACAATTGATCACACCCATCTCAATTATGCCCTATGGGAGCTGAACGATATAGTTTAAGAGAAGGATGGGATATCGAGATCAAGTTGGGGTTAGAGTAACCCAAAACCGTGCATGGATTGTTAGCATTAGTGATACTTCCGAAGGATAGCGACAATGTGGTAATTGATCTCCTTGTGAGACACCCAGATGGTGCACTCTGGAATAGTACAACTAGATATGAATACTAGAATGTTCAAAAAAAAAAATTACAAAGACAGGCATTGGAATCCTGGAAGGGATAAAAAATTACCTTAGTTTGGCTCCCGTCCCTAGTAGAGAGAGAATGTTAGGCAATCCGAAGTGCTAGTAGATGGAGCAAGGGGAGCTAAAAGCAAAAGAATGTCTTGTTGAAGTTTTCAGAATAAAGTGATAGATAGAAATATTAGCAAGAAAAAAAGAGAGTTAATGAAGCATTATGAGTAAGATGTGATACAAGGATGACAACGGTAGATCAAAAAGATGACAGTATTATAGTGTCTATAGTCAAGTGAAGGAAAATATGAGAGGTGACAGGCCTTGAGGAAACAAAAGAGTATAGGCCATAAAGTCATATATTCATTTTAAGAAATAAGTCCGTGACTCCGACGCAACTACCAGAAGGAAAAGTTAGACCCCAGAATAATAGAAATCAATATGGGCTGGTGAACAAGATAAACTAAACATGAATTAGGGACTGAGTGATTTGATAATGGTCGGCATCATTAAAATTTCAAATTACGCTCCGGCGATAATAGAATGGACAGCAGAAGAAGATTCATGAGAAATTCAGAGAATGGTCATTCAGAAAGACGCTTCCCTAAAGCAAGCAATGTGATCAAAGTTAAGCTTAATGGACTGTATGTGCCAGTTACACTAGGTGTATCCCTTGTGAATAAGGAATTTTGTTATCCTTGGTACAGAAGGATTACCGCAAGATGAGTAAGGGTCATTGATGATGTGAAAAGACGCCAAAGATGAAGAGGTAAAACATCTATAGGTAGATCATCGTAGCACTAAATCTTACTACTCCCTTAAAGAGCGGAATATGGAGTGATGTGGCATTAAGTCAGAATTAAGTGGTTCTAGTAGCTATGGAATAGTAAAGGAAGAATGCAATAAAAATGAGAAAGGGATGAGATTCCACTTATTCAAATCCTACAGATATGCTATGATTCCAGAACATTATGCAAACACGGCGTCAAGGAAAGGAAGTAAGGATTCCTTCCCGGGATGTTATTGATAGTTATTGATAAATAAGGAGCCAGTGTGAGAGGTAAGTTAAGAAAAAGGAAACAACCCAAGAAAGATTATGCGGAATATTGATATGAGAATGGGCCAACGAGTAGTTAGTAGTTAATTCAGGAAGAGCCTAGTTATGGATAGACAAGAGGATACAGACAAATCAACAGGTCGTGCAAGATAAACATAGTCAACCCAATACGAGGAATTCAGTCTTGCGGATATGACATCGTGATCCTTGAGAAATATTCAGATAGGAGTTGGGGTAGTTAAAGGTGCCGTATAAGTGTTACAGAAATAAAAGAAAGTGCCACTGGGAAACAGTTAAAATTTAAGTTCAAAAGCAACCCTATAATAACAAAGGCGTGGAGATAAGTAACTATGGATAATTATAGGTGAGGAAGAACATTAAATATTCCGTCGAATATACGATGTAATAAGCTCGCAGCTTTACAAGAGTCAGATGGTCCTCCCTGAGTACTAGAATGAAAGACTAGCTGAGGGAATAAGAATGAAGACTTCAGCCTAAGCATAATGAGCTAAAGAGGAAATGGTCTTGTAACAACAGTCTCACAACAACATCATATGTAAACCATAAGAAAGTGGCACCTGTCGTGGCTAATGAATGGGAAGAAGAAAAAAAAATCAAAAGGTGATATTTAAGATCATATGGGTTGTATGGGATTCCAATATGTGTGGGCACTAAGACAAGCCAAGTATTCATGCAACAAGTGGTAGAACAACCAGGGAAAGTAATTGCTTACATTTAAAGAAAGCTGAGAAGGAACGAAAGGAATTATTCGATAAAAGTGAACAACGTACGAGATACTCAAATACAGAAGGTTGTGAATAGTCCATACTTCAGATAGAAGGCTAGAAGCGCTGGGATTCAGTATCCAGGAATGATAGAGGCGTCGTTAGTGGCATGTCTTCCAGCCTATGGTTTTGAGGTACCGAGAGGTCTAGTTAAGAGAGTAAAGAAGAGTTAAAGACGATGTAATGTCTCACTTGGTGTTCCAAAATAACATAAGGAAATCAATGGTGCAAGCAAGTTGAAGGAAGTTTGCGAGTAGTATAAATAGATATGTGTAGGTCGCAAGCTAAAGTATGGTAAAAGGACTAGGTTTATGAAGACAGGAGTAAGGATAAGAAAGGGCGAGTGAGAAGGTTACAAGAATGGATAAGTCCTCAGAATTAAGCCCATGAAAACAAGAAGAGTTGATGGTGTCTCTAAGTTATACAAAGCTTAGTATAGCCCGAATGAACTCAAAGGAGTCTAAAACTAATAGCATTTAGAAGAGATGGAATGATGCCCTAGTAGTAGAATGAGGGTATAATTGTGATAGATAAAGGATGACGTTTGGGCCTTCGATTGAGTTATGATTCAAAGAAAAAAAGGGGGATTTCATGAGTTGTACGGAATTAGAATAACCCCCATAGGATGAATCACGTTGGGATGCTATGAAATACGGTTGTCGAAGCGTGGTATTGCCCCTAGGTGGATCAGTCTAATCACTTCAAATGTTCTGCGATGAGACGTGAGCCTTGACATCAGTTTGACATAAGAGGTCAAATTACCGGTGGTAATTTATAGATCAACATTAAGGTGAATGAACAATAGATAGATAAAAGTTCAACAGTATGAGATGAGATCAAGCTGTCATTCTTAAGATGAGTAATGAGGAAGCATTAAAAGACTTACATTTATACATATATGATAAGCAACGAAAGTAACCTGGAGTTTGGTAAGAGACTTCGGTAACGATAAATCGAAGTGAGAGTTATGGTATAGTATGTCCTACCTAGATGCAGTAAAGTCATACGAATGGGTAACCGGTCTACGAAATAAGATATAGCAATATCCCTAAGTTCAACAAAGTACCAAGCGAAGAACTTCAAAATAAATATAGATGCCCAGAGGGACATCTTGTCAAGATCTATATATGTTTACAAAGTGAGGCCTAGAGATTGGCTACAAACTGGAGGAAAAAGGAGAGAAGAATCGCACAGGCGCACTCACAAGGTTAGAGTCTTACAGGATGCATGATAGAAGGTAACAATAATTACGAGATTGGAAGGATTCCGACCACAAGTCGTGGTGTGAGAAATAGGCCTAAAGGGGGAAATACCTTGGCCGTTGGATTTATTCACAGTATAGTGCTAAAGTATTCGCAAGAACTATAGGTTATGATAACGATAGGTGCATCAGTCAACATTTGAGGATGAATGTTTCAAAGGGGGGATAATGTTACACCCCACATTTTCGTACATGGAAGTACGCCATAAGTAAATTGATGGAAGTTCGGAAGTGAGATGTTGCATCCCGAATTTTTGTATGTTAAAGTTTCGTCGTAAGTTAATCGACGTAAGTTCAGGAATGAGATTATTCTCGGATTATAAGTATTACGCTATTTCAAACAAGTGATAAGTAAATTCGTGAAGGTGAGAGGGTAAGCAAATCGAAGGAAATAAGTTTCGTCGAAGTTTGACATTTTGAGATAAAATACGGTCCAAGCTACAATATCCCGTATTTATGGGCTAGTGCCATACAAGGTAGCACATGACCATGATAGTAAGATGTATAGTGTGTTAAAAGTAACTAGTATTTTAAGTAATTTGAGATAATTCTTAGTTATGTGGGTAATTGGTTAATTATTGATTAATGGGAGATTAACAAGTTAATTAAGAAATTGGTGGACAATTAGTTAAAATCTTTGGATAAGCATATGGAACCTTAACGTGGCAGCAAAGTCTTTAGACAATTATGACTCTTATTTCATCTAAGTAGGTGGCATGTTTAGAGGAAATGTTTGGCCAAGTCATTTTACAAAGGGGGCCCACACTTATAATAAGAAACATCCCTAATTTATTAAGGGGAATGGAGGAAGGCTTCATCAAAATAATTAATGAAATCTTCAACAAAAGCCACTCAAATTAAAAAAAAATTCATATGAGATTATCATAAAATTCACAAAATGAAGGCTTATGACTACAAAGCGTGGATGAGGCTTCAGAAATTTGTACAAGATCCTATTATGCGTGTGATGCAATTTTATGAAAACACGGTACAATCTTTCTCAGAAATATCATATGGATTTTCCCCTACTTCGATCCGCCGTTACGTGTTTTGTCGCAATTGACGTGTGTTAGAGGGATTGTCAAGAGAATCGGCTCAGGTATGTTAAGGCTATCCCTTCTTTCCTTTTTGGCATGATCCATAGGATACAAACGAAACGAGTAAATGCACAACTTTCATAAATGACTCTATTCATAGAAATACTAGAGATGCCTATATTCTTAATTCCCCATGTGTCCCATTGTTCTATCATCTGTTTATGGTTCTCAGAAAAAACGTAAGTTGACAAAGTTTATTTCATGATATTGATCAAAGGCATAATGGTCTTATGACATTCTGAGATATTTTATTGACGTACTTATCATGCATTGCATTCATTTACATTGACCAATGACCAGATGACATTATTTACACGTATATATGTATAATATATGTATATGGGATATGGGAAAAGGTTACGGCGTTATATACGCACCACCACCTGATCGGCTGGTATACATTGATGATTTTGCCCATAGTGGTCGAAATGATATGATGGGATGCCCTCTGTAAGGCCCCGTAGAATTTTACCTAAAAACCCGAAATTTCTTGGTGCCAAGTTAGATCTATGTGAACAACACACTGGGGATTTGAAGAAAATTTTCGGAAGTTCAGGACAATTATGCGGCCAAATCTGCACAGTTCCAAAGACAAGGAAGGAATATAATGATGTTTATCATAAAGCATCGAGAAAGCTTCGAGCAAAGAAGATCCTCGTCTGTGGTATTGGACCAGAGGAGTACAACCACATCTCGGCCTATCAATTTGCCGAGGAGATCTGGGAGGCTCTCTAACCTGCACACAAAGGAACCACTCAAGTCAAGCAGTCAAAAATTGACATGCTCACTACTGCCTAAGAACTCTTCAAGTTGAAGGAGGATGAGTCCATTTAGAACATGCATACTCGCTTTACTTCCATCATCAATGAGCTTCACTCTTTTAGAGAGATTATCCCAAGGAACAAACTAGTCAGAAAAATACTTAGTGTGTTACCTAGTTCATGGGAGAGCAAAGTCAATGCTATCACAGAAGCTAAAGATCTGCAGAAGCTGACAATTGACAAACTCATTGGAAATCTGAAAACCTACGAAATGAAGAAGAAGAAGGATCATGAAAGGAGAGAACTCAAAAGGAGAATAACCTGGTTCTCAAGTCAGATAATAGTGACTAAAGTGGTGATGGATGCTGACACAGCCTATCTTACACGAAGATTTTAGAAAATGGTTCGTAGAAATGGAGGAATTCCTAAGAAAGGTAGCTTTACTAGATACACAAAAGGCTATGATTGCTATCACAAATGCGGGAAGCCATGACATTTCATCAAAGATTGCCCTATCCACAAGCAGGACCATTACAAACACAATGCGGCCAAGATGACAAAGAGGAACCCGATCCCCGACAGCAAATTCAAGAGAATAGATGCCACTAATAATGTTGTAAAGCAAGCTCTTGCTTCTTGGAGAGATTCCTCTAGTGAATCTGATGGCGATGACGAACAAGGAAACACTTCCATGATGGCCGTTAAAAGCAAAGCTGCAGAATATGACTCCATATTTGCCATGATGGCAAATTTTGATGAGGATGAACATGATGATGACGATGAGGTAAACTTTCTAGATGTTCAAGGAAATTTGAAGTCTTAATTCTCAAAAGAAGCTGGTTTCCTTAGCTAATGTATTAATTGATGCCTATCACAATCTCATTAATGATAAAAATGCTTTAACTCAGGAAATAAGAGAGATATAGCATGAGAGAGATGATTTGCTGGTCGTAGTTCTTGATTTGAAGGAAACAGTAGAGGAGTTAAAGAAAGATAAAAATGCTTTACTTGAGAGAATCGGAGAGATAGTACATGAGAGAGATGATATGCTGGTACTAGTCATGGATTTAAAGAAAAAAGTAGACAGTTAAAGAAAGATAATGTTCTTTTAAAAACTTCAATGGAAAAATGCACAAACTCCTCAAAAAGAAAGGAACTGGCAAGTGAGGTACACCTTAAGCTTGGAAATGAACTCAAAAAGGTAAAATTGAGTCTTTGTGCTGAACTTGAAAGAATAGACAACTTCAGGAAGATTTAGGCAGGGTTAAAAATGATTTAGATAAATCTCTGAAGTGGACCTGGTCCTATAACACAACCACTTCCTTGTATAAAAGTAATGGGGGGAACAGGCAAGGAATCAGGTTCCAAAAAGAAAAGGTGCCTTATAACCCACATAGCAAGTATGATACTGTGCCTGACAACTAGTTTTGCACTCACTATGGTAATACTGATCATTAAAAAGATTCATGTATAGCAAAGTTTCAGTCCCAACAGAAAAACAAAATTTTTCTTGAGAAAATATCTATTGGTAAGGATCCTGATTCTCTTAAAATGAAATATGTGATGCCTGCATGGACAACAAGAAGTTTGATTCGCCCCTTCTCTCATTACAAGGGACCCTAACTTGTTTGGGTTCCAAAGTCTAATCTCTATCTCCCTTGTGTAGGTAGTAGTGAAAGGAAGTAGTCAAAAATGGTACATGGATAATGGCTGCTCTAAAAACATGATTGGAAGTACATATGATTTACTTTCACTCAAAGCCCTGCAAGGTGGGAGTGTGTCCTTTTGAAATGGCAAAAAAGGATCCATTATAGGAGTTGAAAAATTGGGAATACACTCACTCACTCAATTGAGAATGTATATAATGTGAATGGCTTGAAATACAACCTGCTGAGTGTCTCTCAAATCTGCAACAAAGGAAACAAAGTGAAGTTCTTGTCAAAATCTTGCATTATCACCAATCTTATAACTTGTGAAGTGGTTTTGGTTGCAAAAAGATTTAAAACATCTATGTTGCAGAATTTGAGTCTCTGAACAATGGTGATCTTATATGTATTAGTGTCGTTGATGATGATGCTGAATTATGGCATCGAAGATTAAGACATGCAAGCTTTACTCTATTGAACAAGTTGATCAAGAAAGACCTGGTTCTGTGGGCTGACAAAGTCAAAGTTCAAAGATCACAAGGTGTGTGATGCAAGTGTAAAAGGGAAGCAATTTAGGTCCTCATTCAAGCCAAAGAAGGAAGTGAGCACCTCAAGGCCACTAGATCTTCTTCATATGGATCTGTGTGGACCTATGAGGATGCCCGATAGTGGAGGAAAGAAGTACATCTTCGTTATTGTTGATGACTATTCTAGATTCACATGGACCTTATTTCTCAGAACCCAAGGATGAAACCTTTCCAACCTTTGTTGCTTTTGTGAAGCAGATTCAAGTGAAGATGAGCCATAATGTTGTGAGCATTAGATCTGATCATGACACCGAGTTTGACAATGCACAATTTGATGAATTATATGCTGAAAATGGCATAAGTCATAATGTTTCTGCGCTTAGAAAACCCCAACAAAATGGTGTTGTAGAGAGGAAAAATAGAACTCTTGAAGATATGACAAGGATGATGCTAATTGACAGTGGTGTACCAAAGAGTTTTGGGTTGAAGAAGTGAACACTACCTGTTATCTAATTAACAGGTACATGATCGGGTCCCTCCTCAACAAGACCCCATATGAACTGCTCAATGGGAGAAAACCAAAGCTGACATACCTGAGAGCATTTGGATGCAAAGGTTTTGTTCTTAATAATGGTAAGGAAGCATTGGGAAAATTTGATGCTAAAAGTGATGAAGGAATCTTTCTTGGCTATTCTTCACAAAGTAAAGCATACAAGGTCTATAACAAAAGGACTCAATGTGTTGAGGAAATCGTAAATGTAAACTTTGATGAATCACACCACTCAAGTGGGAAAGATTCACTTGATAAGAATAATCAAGATGGAGATTATTTCGAGGTCCCTAGAGAGGTTATTGATATGGCAAAAATGGGAAGGCCGATCTAATGACTCAAGTCAAGGAGTCAGTTAAGAAGATGCAGAAGAACTTCCAGCATATTCAGGGGAACCTGGTCCCTCTATCATATCAACTGAAGCTGAAAATAGAGTTGATGATGGCTGTACTAGGAACTACTGATGCAGAGCAAAAAAGGGTTGCTCACACTTCCATTGATGCCAATAATGGGTCTCACTTGGTGGAACCTGGTTCCTCACATCCTGAGACTCAGGTGTCTAACTGGAAGCATAAAAGCTCACATCCTCTCCAAAACGTAATCACTCATTTGGATTCAGGGATTCAGACTAGATCAAAGATAAGAACCATGTTTGCTTTCTCATCTTTCCTGTCTCAAATTGAGTTGAAAATATCAAGGAAGCAATAAAAGATGCTGATTGGATTACTGCTATACAAGAGGAGCTCCATCAATTAGAGAGGAACAATGTGTGCACCCGGTTCCTCGACCTTCAGATAGAACAACCATTAGAACTAGGTGGCTGTTCAGAAACAAGCTTGATGAGTTTTGCAATACAATAAGAAATAAATCCAGGCTGGTGGTCCAAGGCTATAATCAAGAAGGAATTGATTATGATGAAACTTTTGCTCAAGTTGCAAGAATGGAAGCCATTAAAATTCTTGCTTTTGCATCTCATATGGTATTCAAACTATTCCAAATGGATGTTAAGAGTGCATTTTTGAATGGATATTTGAAGGAAGAAGTTTTTGTTAAGAGAGAAAATTGACCACATTCTTTTTCTAAAGAAAAGAGGGAGGAACCTGCTAATTGTGTAGGTCTATGTTGATGACATCATTTTTGGTGCAACAAATGATTCTCTGTGTGAGGAGTTTGCAAAGCTTATGGGAAGCGAGTTTGAGATGAGTATGATGGGGGAATTGAACTTCTTCCTAGGACTAAAAGTTAAGTAGACCTCTAAGGGAACGATGATAAGTCAGCAGAAATACACTAAGGAGCTTCTGAAGAGGTTTGAGATTGAAAGCTCAATGACCATTGATACCCCCATTGCTATTGCCACTCGTATAGACATGAACCAACTCGGTTCCCCTATAAATGAAACTATGTATCGGGGTATCACTGGATCTCTCTTGTACCTAACAGCTAACATACCTAACATTGTGTTTAGTGTTGGGTTCTGTGCTAGATTTCAATCATGTCCTAAAGAATCTCATTTGAAAGCTGCAAAAAGAATTCTAAGGTATCTGAAAGGAACGCAGGACCTGGTCCTCTATTATCCCTGATGAGATAATTTTGACTTAATTGGGTGTCGCGCCCCTTTTTTCCTCCGCGGAAAAAGTCTGGGTTTCGACGTTCATGGGGGGGGGGGGGGTAATAACTCATTTTCTTTTGGGATTTGGGTATTTGAAGAGTTGCCACCTAACGGATTATGGTGTGTTAGGGAACCTGGAGTAATCAACTCATGAAACTAGTTTGCATTACCAGATATTAGGGTAAGGGCTCAAATAACCTCGATGGGAAGGTGTTAGGCACCCTTCTCGGTCTACAACGGTGGGTCCCGGCCAAACTTATACTTATGAATTAGTATTTTAACAAGTAAGTAGTTGAAACACATAATTGCAGATAAAGCATGTGGGACATTGTACGACTCAAATAATAAGACAAAGAATTTGAACAAGTTATACAGAAAAGTAAAGTTTTAGGCAAAGGGAATTTTGGGAAAGAGGATCCTAGGTTGGTTAGCCTACAGGATCACCTAACGCAATGGGGTAAACACTCCTCAACGAGGGGCTGCACATGACATTAGCGCGTAGTCGTCAAATCCATATCTACCCATTCCCACTCCTTAGCAGTTATTAAAGCGAGTTTTATTTAAGCGATCTCTATGCGTGCTGTTACCCGTCCCTTCCTAATGGTCCTGGAGGAATTTAGGACCTCTACCTACAAGTAGTTCTAGACAGACCCTTAGGTTTAAAGGAGAAAATACTAGGGCGACAAGCAAGAACACATAAGACATTTAGCAAATAAAAAGTAGGAAAGAGCAAATAAGAGGCTCAGTTTTACCTCCACAGACAAGGCATGTAAACAGCACGACTCAAACACAAATAAGGGCAGTATTTGTTAAACAGGATCCTAAGACTTGATGTCTAGGTGAGTATTAGAGCACATGAGATATGCAGTTTTATTTTATAACTCAGAAGCAGGGGCCCTAATCAGTTTGCCAACTGATTTTAAGCTTGTTAACCATTAAGCAGTAAACACAAAGAACAGTTTCCGATTTCATAAAGGTTGATTACCTAAGGATTTGCCTAGGCGTAGGATAATGCACAATAGTTACCAGATTCATTAGAACAACAAAGGAGCTATTTTACCTAAAAGAGCATGCTATTCTAAGTCTTACAGGATACATGATTATTGCTAATTTATTTAAACAGGATGAGACTGATTATATTCTTTTTCATGCATTAGTGGTTTAACTAGGCGTAGCTGAGTGAGTATGAACGAGAACCTAAACATGGTATCTAATATGCACACATAAGGTATAGAATGATTTATATGCAAGATTCCTAAAGCAGGATTTCTAAATGCATAACATGATTGTAGAATTTCCTAAAGCATGATTTCTAAATGCATAAAAGGTTATAGCATTGTAGAGCATGCTGTCAAGTGTGCAAGGGTAGCAGTTTTTGTTTTAATGCCATTTATCCTAGAAACAGGATTTCTAGGTGATAGCAAGAATGTCAAAATGAGATGTCGAAACAACATACACAATAAAAAAAACCTAGGGAGCATGGTCACATATTAGAGGGGCAGAACTTAAAACCTAATAGTAGATATGAGAGTGCTTGACATAGTTTCGAAAAGGTTTAAGCAGGAAAACAGTTTGAAAAGAGACTTCTTTGAAATAGTTTTGTAAAAACAACAGAAGGAGTTATTCAAGAGGACAGTTTTGAAAAGAGAGTAGAGTAATAAGCAACAGTCCAAACACAGCACCCAAAACAGGTTCATACATAACCAAAGAACATAGAACCAATGCAGGTTCAGCCACCACAAACATGGGCAATGGGATTTGGGGACACATAAAGAACATAGTATACAGGAGCATAGCAGTTCTTGTGGGGGTTTATGGGATTAGGGGATAGCTAGTGGAACCAACACAGTATGAATTTCAGAACCAATCATAGAATCAGACATTTAAAGTGACAGATCAGTTTGCATATCAAAACTGGATAACAAGTAGACAAGCATGCAAAACAAGGTAGAGTCACATTGAGACAGACTACCAGGGGAGTAGAACATTTTTTGAAATGCCCTAAGAGGGTTAGACTAGCACGCTAGATGAAGCAATAATGTAAACATGTCAATTACATGTTGGACAACAAAATCATAGATAGAAACAAATTAGAAACATGATAAACTAAAGAAGTAAAAGAAACATATTGGTTTTGGGACTTGAATTGAAATCAAAACATACCAGTAAAGAGATAGTAAACACAAAGTGAAGAAAAGGAGAGAACAATAATTAGCCTCGGCTTGTAGCCGGCTAACTCAGAATAATAGCAAGTAAACAAAGAAAGAGAGCAGAAGAGTTTTGAGTGTGAGAGAGTTTCAACTAATGTGTTCGTGTGTTGACTGTTAATGAGAGAGCATATATATAGTAGTTTGAAACTAGGTAAAATAAGGTAAGAATCACAATTGTATAGTAATTATGGAACTTAGAACCAATTAGAGCAAAATCAGTACAAGTACTCCCTTAATTAAGGGAATCAATTCAAACGGTAAGAACAAGTGGCAAATAAGGAAAGAAATCAATGTGTAACTGGAGCATAATAGATAAGGAATAATTCAAACATAGTAGGCACAGAGTAAACAATTAGGGCTAGGTTCATAAGGTTCTAATTAAGAAAATAATATAAGAATCAATTAACAGTATAGTTAGCCATGTAATAAGGCAAGAAGTAAACTAAAGGTCGAAAATTAGTAAAGAATATTGCCATAGGAAATCAGTAAAGGGAATCAATCACAGAAAATTAGGGATTCGACTAGAAATAGTACTGATTAGAGGAAATTACCACAAATTTCTATTAATAAACAAAATAAATATAATATAGGCGGAAGAAGCAAAATCAGAAACGCTAATGAGCATAATAGGGTAAAATCATAGAAACATAGAACATATTCATGAATAACAGACATGCGAACAAATTAAACGAACAAATAAGCAAGAATAGTTCTCAGAACCCAGGATTAAGACCAAGAATTAGGGCTCTTAACATAATGAATCAGATAAAAGGAAAAACTTAAATAAATCGTTTAAACATAGTAAACATCATAGAATAATATTGAAAATCAGAGAAAAAGTCATTTTGAAAAAGGGTTAAGAAACCCTAGTTTTGAAGACGAAGAGGCCTTTTTTAAAAATTGCAGAGATTATCATCGAAAATAGCAAAGTAACTTAGAATACTCTTAGATCTGTTACAAATCTAAGAAGTCAAGAGATAAATTAGGGTGTCAAAGAGAGATAACCTAGAGATGGAGAGATTCCGGCTTAGAAGCCATGGATCTAGCCGGAGAAATAGAAAGGTCTTACTCAGACGGGCTAAGGTGGCCTGAGAATGGCAAGAATAGACCATAGGTGTGAGTTGAACAGCCGCTGGTCCCTTGAGAACCTCAGGGTAGCAAGAATTCAGCAGGGGGGGGGGCATGGAGGCTAGGGGTGGTGGTGGAACTACCATTAATACTGGCGAGCCAACGGCCGGAGAACAGGAGCCATGGTTTAGCAGAGAGAGCGTGAGAGAGAATGAGAGGGTGTGATGGCGGAGAGTGATGAGAGAATGAGAGAAAATGAGGGTTTTGGGGGGGGGGGTAGACTATTAGGTTAATTATGGAAAGGGGGATCTGGACCGTTGATTAGAATTGATCAACGGTCCAGATTGGACTAGGGATTGGGTCGGGTAATTTTGATGGATTGGGCTGTTTTAATTGGGTTAGGGTCTGATTCAATTAGGCTAGAATTGAAATGAAATTGGCTATTTGTTAAATACCCAATTATATTAAATAAAACAATTTACAAAAATAGCTGGTAATTGTACAAAATGAATTTCGTGCATAGAAAATAGTAAAAAATGATTACTTAGTATTTTAAAATACAAATGATTAATTTCCAGTCAAAAATAGTATAAAATCATATGCTTGGGCTATAATTGCAAAGTTATTGCAATTGTAGCCAAACGATGCCAATTTGGCTACCTATGAAATAATTTGGTTTAAATAGGACCATAAATAATAAATTAAATCAAGAAATGCTTTTGGATTCATTTGTAATGCCATTTTGTAATTATTTATTGGAAATAAAATGCTGGGTAAATTAGTAAAAATATAGGAAAATTGTGGAAAAATATCAATTGCTAATCAATGCATGATTTTGAAGACATATATGCAATTTGAAATATTTTTTGGGAAAAATTGGGTATCAACAGCTGCCCCTCTTTACCCGGAAAGGATGAAAGAGTTTGTTGGGTAAAGATAAGATGGCCAATTTTGACCGAGCGAAACGGTTCGAGAGATTAGGCCGCGCCCTGGCTTTTGAGCTACCTACATATCCCTAGTTTTACAGGAATCAGGCCGTATGTAGTTCCGGATTCATCGACGAAGTATACGGATGAAGTCATTACAATAACGGACGCAAACTCTAGGGCTAGATGAATGAACGGTTTTATGGAAGAGGTTAGGTTTGATATGGTCGGGAGAACTGGAGCGGGATCGCTCCTGCTGGGATAGCCGTTGCTCGCCGGGTTACCTGCAAATAAGAATACCGCAAGTGTATATTGTGCATAAATTCAAACATAATGCAGGTTCCCGTTGGACTATGAAAGTTGTCTTCGGACGGTTAGGGATGATGTCCTCGGACCATGATGTCCTGGACCATGAATTGTTTGATAAGAGATTTACAGGCCATGAAATGATGTTCTCGGGCCATGAGGATGGTGCCTCTGAACTATGACGCCTTTGAATAATGATATGCAAAATCGAGAGAGATCCTCAGTCCATGGCATGATGTCTTCCGGCTATGAGGATGATGCCTTCTTAGACTATGACGCCTTTGGATAGATTGGCGATCTTTCAGCCCATGATATGCAATAACATGATGTTAACAAGACATGGCTTAGTCTAGTGAAATGGAGGGCAGTGCTTAGCCCGATAGAAAAGCAAATAAATAGTACTAAAGATAGAACAATATTTGTGCGAATATGGAGGCAAGGATTAGCCTCATGCAAATGGGGAGGCAGGGATTATCCTCATGCAGATAGGGAGGCAAGGATTAGCCTCATGTAAATAGGGAGGCAGGGATTAGCCTCATGCAGATACGGAGGCAAGGATTAGCCTCATTCAGTTATGGAGGCAAGGATTAGCCTTATGCAGATAGGGAGGCAGGGATTAGCCTCATGCTGATAGGGAGGCAGTGATTAGCCTCATGCAGGGAGCAAGTAGTAAGTAAGAGTAGCATGTGTCTTAGCTGGAGATGTATATTTGGTGTCTGATGGCCTGATTGATAGTGATCTTTTTACGTGTATATATTTGCGGACGCTATTGCTACGTCAGATATACCTGCGTTCAAAGACAAATTGTAAGTTTTGAAGGGGGGGGGGGGAGGTTGGTTCGTGCTTCTGTCTGCTGGCCTTGCTTTGCTCCGTTCTGGAGGCCTTTTCGAGGTTCCCTGGGTAACACCTAACTGTTACGGAAATAGAGTTTTAAAAAATATGCAATTACTGATAAAAATAGAGTCATATTAGAGACATATTGAGTAATTTAGATGAACTGGTGACTGTAACACATCTCAAAGGCATTGCAGCTTTCTTATGTCAGAATTTTGAGGGTCCTCCTAAAAATTCTGCCCCAATTTGGTAGATGATCTCTTGACCGTCTGCGGATAATAGGCCTCGTTGAACCTTCTTCGGAATTTTGAGAATCATTCTCAAAATTCTGCCCCAGTTTCTTAACTGATTACTGACCGTCTGACACATGTTGGCGTTGGCTGGACTTGCTCCGGAATTTTGAGGGTCCTCCTCAAAATTATGCCCCAGTTTCTGATCCTGGGGGATATGGAAATTTTATTATGATATGACCGAACACATAAGGCTGCCTACGTATTCCCTCTTAAATGGGCATAAGGTCAAGCGTAGTTCAATTACATCAGATGAGGAAATGTAAATAATCTAAGCATAGTATCTCTTGACTGCGTCTGAATTGATTGCTTCCGGTCAGATTTCTCCGTCCATTTCTGCAAGTATGAGTGCTCTTCCTGTTAACACCCTGTGAACCATGTACGGGCCTTGTCAGTTGGGAGAGAATTTCCCTTTGGCCTCATCTTGATGCGGGAAGATCTTCTTCAGCACCAGCTGTCCTGGTGCGAATTGTCTTGGTTTGACTCTTTTGTTGAAAGCTCTGGGCATTTGGTTCTGATAAAGTTGACCGTGACATACTGTGTTCATCCTTTTTCCATCTATAAGGGCCAATTGTTTGTAGCGGCTCCTTATCCATTCTGCATCGCTGAGTTCAGCCTCCTGTATGATTCTTAAAGAAGGAATCTCTACCTAGGCTGGGATGATAGCTTCGGTACCATAAACCAGCATGTAGGGAGTTGCCCTGGTTGATGTGCGAACTGTGGTACGGTATCTCAACAAAGCGAAGGGAGCTTCTCATGCCATTGTTCGTGGTTTTCTACCATCTTCCTTAGTATCTTCTTGATGTTTTTGTTGGCGACTTCAACGGCTCCATTCATTTGAGGTCTATAGGCTGTGGAATTCTTGTGCTTGATTTGGAAAGTTTCACACATGGCTTTCATTAGATCACTGTTGAGATTAGCGGCATTATCAGTAACAATAGACTCGGGAACTCCGAATCGGCAAACAATACGATCTTTGACAAAATCTGCGATGACTTTCTTGGTTACAGCTTTATAAGATGTAGCCTCTACCCATTTTGTGAAGTAATCAATGCTACCAGAATAAACCTGTGTCCGTTTGGAGCAGTGGGCTCAATCAGACCAATAAAATCCATTCCCCAGGAGACGAATGGTCAAGGTGAGCTTGTTACATTGATCTCGTTTGGCGGCACTTTTATCATATTGGCATGCACTTGGCACTGGTAGCATTTGCGGACATACTGGACGCAGTCTGTCTCCATAGTCATCCAAAAGTACCCGGCCCTGAGTATCTTCTTGGCTAAGACAAAACCATTCATATGTGGGCCGCAGGTCCCAGCATGTATCTCCTCAAGTAGCTTAGAAGCCTCTTTCGCATCGACACATCTTAGCAGTCCTAGATCAGGAGTTCTCTTGTACAAATTTCCTCTGTTGTGGAAGAAGTGATTGGACAATCTACGGAGTGTGCATTTCTGAGTGTGATTTGCATGCTCCGGGTATTCACCTTTTGATAAGTACTCCTTGATATCATGGAACCAAGGCCTTCCATCCGTTTATTCTTTAACATGAGCTCAATATGCCGGATGATTATGGATCCTCACCGGAATGGGATCAATGTAATTCTTATCTGGATGTTGTATCATAGAAGACAAAGTGGCCAATGCGTCGACAAACTCATTCTGAATTCAAGGCACATGTTAGAGTTCTATCTTCGTGAACCTCTTTCTCAATTCCTGCACATGATGCAGATATGGCAATATCTTGGAATTCTTGGTGGCCCATTCTCCTTGTACCTGGTACACAAGCAAATCTGGATCACCGATCACCAACAGCTCCTGAATGTTTATGTCGACTGCCATGGTGAGTCCTAGTATGCAGACTTCATACTCTGCCATGTTGTTGGTGCAGGGAAATTTGAGTTTAGCAAATACCGGATAATGCTGACCCGTTTCTGATAGCAAAACTGCCCTAATGCCTACTCCTTTGAAATTTGCAGCTCCATCGAAGAACATCCTCCACTCGTCATATGCTTCAGTAATGTCTTCCCCTACGAATGACACTTCTTCATTAGGAAAATCTATTTTCAAAGGTTCGTATGCTCCTCCCGCTGAATTTTCAGCAAGGTGATCTGCCAATGCTTGTCCCTTGACCACCTTTTGAGTTACGTAGAAGATATCGAACTCACTTAGTAGTATCTTCCACTTAGCCAACTTCCGGATTGGCATGGGTTTCTGGAATATGTACGTTAGAGGGTCCATCCTGGATATGAGATATGTAGTGTAGGCGCAGAAGTAGTGCCTCAATTTCTGAGCTATCCAAGTCAAAGCATAGCAAGTGCATTCCAGCAGGGAGTACCATGCTTCGTAGGGTGTGAACTTCTTACTCAGGTAGTATATGGCCTGCTCCTTCCTTCCTGTCTCGTCATGTTGTCCCAAAACACATCCGAAGGCTCCATCCCATACAGACAGATAGAGTAACAAAGGTCGTCCTGGTTCTGGCGGGACCAGAACTGGCGGTGTGGAAATGTACTCCTTGATTTTGTCAAAAGCTTTCTGACAATCCTCGGTCCAACTTGTTTCGGTATCTTTTCTTAGCATCTTAAAGATGGGTTCACATATGACTGTGGACTGTACTATGAAGCGGCTGATATAGTTGAGATGTCCTAGGAAGCTCTTTACGTCCTTTTTGCTCTTAGGTGGTGGTAACTCCTGAATGGCCTTGACTTTAGATGGATCCAGCTCGATCCCTCGACGACTGAAGATGAATCCCAATAACTTTCCTGCGGGAACCCCGAATGCGCACTTTCCGGGGTTCAGTATCAAGTTAACCTCCTTAGTCTGTCAAAGAACTTCCTCAAGTCTGCTATGTGATCTGTGGCCCTCTTGGATTTGATAATGACGTCGTCCACATATACCTCTATCTCTTTGTGTATCATATCATGGAAGATTGTTGTCATGGCTCTCATGTAAGTGGCTCTAGCATTCTTCAGACCGAATAGCATCATCTTGTAATAGTATACACCCCACGGTGTAATAAAAGCTGTCTTCTCTGCATCTTCTTCATCCATCCAAATTTGGTGATAACCCGCAAAGCAATCCACAAAGGATTGGAGTTCATGCTTGGCGCAGTTGTCGATCAAAATATGTATGTTCGGTCGTGGGAAGTTGTCCTTGGGACTTGCTCTGTTTAGATCTGTAAGGCCCCGTGAAACTTGTACTCAAAACCTAGTAGCTCGTAGTGCCAAGTTCCGAGTATGTGTTAGGAACCCTTTGTACTGATCTAGAATTTAAAAATGAAGAATCAAAGTTTTCCAGAAAAGTGCTATTATGCGGTCCAGAATGCGGTCGCAAATCAAGTATGCAGACCGCATTTATGTCGAAAAGTGAGTCAGGATGTTAGTCAAAATTGAGGTAAAAATACGGTCCATTATGCGATTGCATAACTGGTATGTGGACCACATTTCTGCCGCAAACCCAAACAGAAATGTTCAGCGTTTTGGAGCACTTTTGCGGTCCATTCTGTGGACAGCATTTCCTCTTTGCGATCACAAATGCGATCGCATACCTGACTGGGGGCTCTAATTTTTCTATCTTTTAATCCCGACCGCCTCTTCAATAAAACACCCCAACCCTTCATTTTAACACATTTTTTGAATAAAACTAGAGAGAGGGAAGAGAGGGTCCTTGAGAGAGGAAGTCTTATCTTCATCAATTTGATTTTTCAAAGTCACCCAGGCCCGGAAATTTCGAGTAATTATCTTCATCTTCGTTCTTGCAGGTAAAATCCCCAACCCTTTTCATTGGTTTTCATATTTAAACAAAAAGGGGGATTCTCATGCATTGATTCTTGAAAAATATAAGTTGAACCATACATGCATGTCCTTTAATATCTAAAATCTAGTAAGAGGAATTGGGTAGGAGTAAAGATTTGCAAAAAGGAGCGGTTGATCACCTAAATAAGTTCGGGTTGTATTTGTGAACTTCAATTCTATGATATATGTGTTAACTTGTGAACTAGATTGATGGTACTAGGCTCTTTGGTGAATTTAAAGTAGAAGTTAAAAAGGGTTCGACTCCTGGTATGTATGGCTAACTTTAACCTTTATAAAGTCACCGTGTTTGGTGTACGAGTAATTGGTATGCGTTACTTATGTGGACTATTTGTGAATTTTGTTTGCTTCATGGGTGCTAGGGCAAGATGGCATATTTCATGAATTCTTGTGACTAAATTGCCTTGAACATTGTTGGTTAACGTTCCGATATGACGGTGTGAATAAATGGCAACAAACCAAGTGTGTGTGTGAGTGTGTTTATGTGGTAAGGGCTGTGAAATAAGTGATGGAAAGAAGTCGTGATTGATGCAATTGAAACAACTGTGGTAACATCATGTGTGGCTTGTCGTGGGCAATTATCGTTGTGACTTAAATTGTTATTGTTGCTGTGAAATGATATTTGGGATGGCCTGAAGCCATGTGATTGAACTGTGAACTATTGTTGTTGTGTTAAATGTGAATGACCGGTGGGATCGGGTTGCGCGCCGCAACACGAAGTTATAAGGTGTGGGTTGTGGTGATAAGGGTGGCCGAGGGAATAAGGGTGGCCGAGGTAATAAGGGTGGAAAAGTGATCATATTCACTATTGAAATGAAAATGTATGAAACTCTTGAGTACGAAATGATGTTGAAAGGGAAAAAGGAGAGATTGTGAAACTTGTTAGTTTTGGTTGTTCCTTTCATGTGGATTTGATTGTTGATCCTATTACTGTTTGTTGTATGTGTATTGATTGATTTTACTTGGGGTAAAGTTTGTTCATACATACCAGTACAATTCAAATGTACTGACGTCCCTTTTGCCGGGGGCGCTACATTCTTGTTATGATTGTAGGTGGTTCTATAGCGGGCACTCCAGTCCACCGACAGTAGCATCTCCTCCATCTTTCAGTCAGCTATATTGGTGCGCCCCTTTCCTCTCAGGGCCCTGCGTGGCTCATGCCGCTTTTCTTCCCGGGGTCTTATTTTGGTATTTGTGCAAGGTATAGCCGGAGCCTTGTTACCGGCAAGTATTGTAAAATTCTTTTGTATACCTAGAGGCTCCGTAGACAGGAAATGTGGGTTATGTACTTATGTATTTTGTATTTGGGCAGTATAACTTGTAGACCACGTAAAGTAAGCATGTATGTTATGTATATTTCGTAAGAATGTGCTTAATCATAAACGGCTATTTCACCTGAATGATGGGTATTGAAATCATGGGGTAATACGTGGGTTAGGCAAGGCACCCAGGTCCGTTTGACTGGAGCTACCCGGTCGAGCGCCGGTCGCGCCCCTCGGTTTTGGGGCGTGACAAACTTGGTATCAGAGCCTAAGGTTTTAAAAGGGTCCTAGGATGTCTCGGAGCCGTGTCTAGTAGAGCCCTTCTTATCGGTGTGTTGTCGACCACATTTATAAGTAGGGGCCTACATGGACATTTAGGAAATTACCCTCCTCTTTGTTATTCTATATCGTGCGGTGAAGTGAAAAGTGAAAGTATTTATGTCTAACTCGTGCTCTGTTCCGAAATTTTGAGTAATGACACCTAAGAAGAGAGCTAGACTCGGCCTTGGGGCCAAGGCCACCCCAAGTGTGGCTATGAATCATGTACCTGATGACGTGGGTGAGAGTGACTCCCCGGTCTTGAATCTACCTGGCCCATCTATTCCAGATCAAAGTATTCCTATTCCTGCTGCGGCAGAGGTTGCTACCATCTCTCCCGCCGATATTCCTGATCCTGATGCAGTTCCAGCTTTCGGTCCCGGGGTTTCTGATGGGACCTTAGAGGAGCCATCCATATGTTAACCCAGTTAGTGGCCGCTCAGGCCCAGAGATATCGTGATGCCCCTGCATCCTCCAGCAGACAGGGAGATTCCGCCAGCTCCAGAGTCAACCAGTTTCTGCGGTTGGCCCCTCCAGAGTTCACGGCACAGACCCAGAGGCCGATCCGCAGGATTTCCTTGATGAAATGTATAAGACCCTTCGAGTGATGAAGGCTACAGAGACGGAGGGGGTTGAGTTGGCTTCATACAGATTGAGGGGAGCAGCGTGTTCGTGGTTCGAGATGTGGGAGGATTCTCGTGGGAAGGAAAGTCCTCCAGCTAAATGGGATGAGTTTGTAGATGTATTTATGGACCACTTCTTGCCTGCCGAGACAATGGCGGCCCGTGCCACTGAGTTTGAGGTCCTCAAGGAGGGCAGTATGAGTGTTTGGGAGTACCACATGGAGTTTGTGAGATTGTCCAAGTATGCTCCTCAATTAGTGTCGACCATGGATGCTCGAGTTCGGCGATTCGTTCAGGGCCTTAGTCCTTTGGTGGTGAATGAGGCTACTACAACGGCCTTACACTCGGATATGAATTATGGAACGATTGTGGGATTCGCTCAGGCCACAGAGGCTTGAAAGTTGAGGATACGGGCGGAAAGGGAGTGTAGCAGCAGGGCCCGATCAGTGGGTCACTCAGGGAGACCAGTTCAGGGGAGAGGGCCATCAGGGCCATCCCAGTCATATGCTCAGTCTTTAGTGAGCGCACCGCCATCTGTGCACAGTTATCAGTAGATCAGTCACTTGAGACCAGGTTCAGACAGTAGGAGAACCCATCAGTCCGGTCGTCCAGGAGGGAGATCACAGCAGCAGGGGAGGGCCCCATGCCCCAAGTGTGGGAGGTTCCATTCCGAGACCTGTTATTTGGATATCCCGGTGTGTTATAGATGCGGGGTGAGGGGTCATATCCAGCGGGACTATCGTGCGCCCAGTCAGGGCATGGGTAGGGGATTTGCTCAGTCATCCGATTCTTCAGCTGCCACATCATTTGTGCGTCCTCCAGCTCCAGCAGGGCGTGGTGCAGTTAGGGGTGGAGCTCGTGGTAGGGGTGGGCCCAGATGGTTTTACGCTTTAAGTGGTCGCCAGAATGCAGAGGCTTCTCCAGATGTTGTTACACGTATCTTGTCTGTTCAGGCCATTTATTGTTATGCTCTTATTGATCCGGGGTCCTCTTTGTCGTATGTCACCCCATTCATTGCTTCAAGTTTTGGGATAGAACCCAAACAGCTTCATGAGCCGTTCTCCGTATTGACTCCGATTGGTGATTCTATTACAGCCGCGCGAGTTTATATGAATTGTGTTGTGGCGGTATGTGGTCGTGTTACCACGGCCGATCTTATCGAGCTTGGAATGGTGGATTTTGATGTGATTATGGGAATGGACTGGCTTTATTCGTGCTTTGCTAAACTTGACTGCCGGACGATAGTCATGAGGCTCGAGTTCCCTAATGAGCCGATTATTGAGTGGAAGGGGAATGGTGTGGTGCCGAAGGGTAGGTTTATTTCTTACCTTAAGACTTCAAAAATGATTAAGAAGGGGTGTATCTATCATTTGGTCCGGGTGGCGGACACCACTTCAGAAGTGTCTGTCCCCGAGTCCGTGCCAGTCGTGAGTGAGTTTCTTGGACTGTTTTTGAACGAGCTCCCAGGGATTCCGCCAGATAGGGAGATTGATTTCGGGATTGATGTATTGCCAGATACGCAGCCAATATCTGTTCCACCATACAGAATGGCTCCAACGGAGTTAAAGGAGTTGACGGAGCAGCTGAATGATTTATTAGAAAAGGGGTTCATTCGGCCGAGTGTGTCGCCGTAGGGTGCTCCGGTTCGTTTTGTCAGAAAGAAGGATGGGTCGCTCCGGATGTGTATTGATTATCGACAGCTTAACAAAGTCACCATCAAGAATAAATATCCTTTGCCTCGGATAGATGATTTGTTCGACCAATTGCAAGTTGCAAGGTTCTTCTCCAAAATTGATCTATGGTCCGGGTATCACCAATTGAAGATCAGAGAGAAGGACATTCCTAAGACCGCTTTCAGAACTCGCTATGGTCACTTTGAATTCTTGGTCATGTCTTTTGGGATAACTAACGCCCCGGCAGCTTTCATGGATCTTATGAATCGGGTCTTCAAGCCATTTCTAGACTCCTTCATGATTGTTTTCATTGATGACATCCTTGTTTATTCGCGGAGCTGGGAGGATCATGTCGATCACCTCAGGCAGTTCTGCAGACTCTTCATCAGCACCAGTTATATGCCAAATTTTCGAAATGTGAATTTTGGTTGGAGTCCGTTACCTTTCTGGGACATGTTGTTTCCAGTGAAGGGATTCAGGTGGATCCCCAGAAGATTGCAGCAGTGAAAGATTGGCCTAGACCCATGACCCAACGGAGATCCGTAGCTTCTTGGGTTTAGCAGGGTATTATCAGAGGTTTGTGGAGGGATTCTCTACCCTCGCCTCCCCATTGACTAAGTTGACACAGAAAGCAGTTAAGTTCTAATGGTCCGACGCTTGTGAGAAAAGTTTTCAGGAATTGAAGTCGAGGTTGACCTCGGCGCCGATATTGACCTTGCCGGAAGGCACGGAAGGATTTGTGGTTTATTGCGATGCCTCCAGAGTTGGTTTGGGGTGTGTGTTGATGCAACATGGGAAGGTTGTAGCGTACGCTTCAAGGCAACTCAAGATTCACGAGATGAATTACTTGACACATGATTTGGAGCTCGCGGCAGTTGTGTTTGCCTTTAAAATATGGTGGCATTATCTTTATGGGGTCCATGTGGATGTGTTCTCGGACCAAAACAGTCTCCAATATTTGTTCAAGCAGAAGGAGTTGAATTTAAGGCAGCGACGGTGGTTAGAATTGCTCAAGAATTATGATATGGACATTTTGTACCATCCAGGGAAGGCGAATGTGGTGGCCGACGCTCTCAGTCGGAAGTCTATGGGTAGTTTGGCTCATTTGGAAGTGGATCAGAGGCCCTTGGCTTGGGAGGTTTATCAATTGGCCAGTCTGGGGGTTTGTATTTCGACCTCAAACGAGGGGAATGTTATGGTGCACAATGGAGCAGAATCATCACTTGTAGCGGAAGTCAAGGAAAAGCAGTTTATTGATCCAGCATTAGCACAGATGAAGGAGGCAGTTTTAAATAACAATACATTGGCATTTTCACTCGGCGGTGATGATAGTGTATTGCGATGTCAAGGTAGGCTATGCGTTCCAGATGTGGGTAATCTTCGGGAGAGGGTAATGGCGGAGGCTCACAATTCCAGGTATTCTGTGCACCCAGGTTCTACGAAAATGTATCGTGATCTCAAGGAAATTTATTGGTGGAACGGTATGAAGAGGGGTGTGGCGGAATTTGTATCTAAATGCCCGAATTGTCACCAAGTAAAAGCTGAGCATCAGCGGCCCCGTGGGTTAACTTAGCTTATGGAGATACCAATGTGGAAGTGGGAGATGATCAACATGGATTTTGTGGTAGGGTTACCTCGCACTCAGCGCAAGTTCGACTCCATTTGGGTAATTGTGGATCGGCTTACGAAATCAGCTCACTTCTTGCCACTCAAGTCCACTGATACTGTAGAACAATATGCTTAGTTGTATATCAAGGAAATAGAAGGCTTCATGGCACTCCACTTCTATTATCTCAGATCGAGGGTCCCAGTTCACAGCTAATTTTTGGAAGAAGTTTCAGCAAGGTTTGGGTACTCAGGTGAATCTCAGCACGACTTTCCATCCACAGACTGATGGTCAAGCGGAGCGGACTATTCAGGCGCTTGAAGATATATTGCAGGCTTGTGTCTTGGATTTCAAAGGTAATTGGGATGATCACTTGCCACTTATAGAATTTGCTTACAATAACAACTTTCATGCTAGCATTCTGATGGCCCCATTTGAAGCATTGTACGGAAGGAGGTGTAGGTCTCTGATTGGATGGTTCGAAGTGGGTGAAGAAGAATTGTTAGGGCCAGATCTCGTGCACCAGGCTATGGAAAAAGTTAAAATCATTCAGGAGAGGATGAAAACTGCTCAGAGTCGCCAGAAATACTATGTGGATTCGTGGAAGAGAATTGGAATTCCAAGTAGATGATCGGGTGTTCTTGAGGGTATCTCCTATGAAGGGAGTTATGCGATTTGGGAAGAAAGGGAAGTTGAGTCCTAGATATGTTGGGCCGTATCGGGTCACTCATAGGATAGGACAGGTGGCTTAATTGCCCCCTGAAATGTCATTAGTGCACCCGGTGTTCCATGTGTCTATGTTAAAGAAAGTGGTTGGGGATCCATCCACCATCGTGCCAGTTGAGACTATCGAGGTCAGTGAAGAGTTATCATATGAAGAAATTCCGGTTGCTATTCTTGATAGGCAAGTCCGTAAATTGAGAAACAAGGAAGTTGCTTCAGTTAAAGTATTATGGCGAAGTCAACGAGTCGAGGAAGCCACGTGGGAAGCGAAAAATGAAATGAAAGAAAAATATCCCCATCTGTTTGAACAAGTCTAGTAGTGATCGTGCGAACTCTTATCTCTAAGCAAACTGATGTTGTGTTCGATTTGGTGCAAAGACACCCCATTTTCCCCCTAAATGCTTTACTATTGTAACTCCTCAAGTTGTGCAGAATTTGATTGTGTTGTGATTAGTTTTGAGTTCAGTGTGACTAAACACTTTTTTGGTAAAATGAAAAGTCTTTAGTAAAAACTCATGTGATAAGTGAATGATTAATGGTAGTGTAGATTAGTAATGATTAATTGAAATGCGTATAGTGTATTGAAGTGGTTGAACTGTATGGGACTCATTGAAGTGACCAAATTATGTGCAAGTGTTGAGGTAATTAATGGTATGCCAGATGTAGGGATAATAGGAATTGTGTAATGGTGCTTGAAAATGTGTTTCGGGGGCTCTCTGACAGGTAGATAAGTCTAATTACAAAGGAAACTCTGGCGAAATTTTTGGAAATTTAGAGAGTTAGACAAATTTGGAAACTATTAACAGATTTTAGGTTGTAGAAGGCAGAAGATTGCATAAGAGCTTCTAATAAGTGATCCTTGATCCTCATTCGAGGACGAATGATTTTAAGTGGGGGAGGATGTAAGGCACCGTGAAAACTTGTACTCAAAACCTAGTAGCTCGTAATGCCGAGTTCCGAGTATGTGTTAGGAACCCTTTGTACTGATCTAGCATTTAAAAATCAAGAATCAAAGTTTTCCAGAAAAGTGCTATTATGCGGTCCAAAATGCGGTCTCAAATCAAGTATGCAGACCGTATTTATGTCGCAAAGTGAGTCAGGATGTTAGTCAAAATTGAGGTCCATTATGCGATTGCATAACTGGTATGCGAACCGCATTTCTTCCGCAAACCCAAACAGAAATGTTCAGAGTTTTGGAGCACTTTTGCGGTCCATTCTGCGGACCGCATTTCCTCTTTGCGATCACAAATGCGATCGCATACCTGACTCGGGGCTCTAATTTTTCTAACTTTAAACCCGACCACTTCATCAATAAAATACCCCAACCCTTCATTTTAACATATTTTCTGAACAAAAATAGAGAGAGGGAAGAGAGGGTCCTTGAGAGAGAAAGTCTTATCTTCATCAATTTGATTTTTCAAAGTCACCCAGGCAAAAAAATTTTGAGTAATTATCTTCATCTTCGTTCTTGCACGTAAAATCCCCAACCCTTTTCATCGGTTTTCAGATTTAAAAAAAAAGGGGGATTCTCATGCATTGATTCTTGAAAAATATAAGTTGAACCATACATGCATGTCCTTTAATATCTAAAATCTAGTAAGAGGAATTGGGTAGGAGTAAATATTTGCAAAAAGGAGCGGTTGATCACCTAAATAAGTTCCGGTTGTATTTGTGAACTTCAATTCTAAGATATATATGTTAACTTGTGAACTAGATTGACGGTACTAGGCTGTTTGGTGAATTGAAAGTAGAAGCTAAGAAGGGAAATTCGACTCCAGGTATTGATGATAGGCTATAATTACGTATTTTAGTCGATTATTACACTCTAATTTACTGCACTTTAATTGAGTTTGAGCTTTAATCGCTAGTGTTTTGCACTAATGGTGTATTTTATGCCTTGTAGAAGTGATTCCGAGCTATGTAGATGTTATGGAATGAATTCAAGTGATTTGGAGCGTTGAAGTCTGAGTAAAAGTTCAAGGAATTAAGCCGGGATCGTGTTTGGGGGTCAACGGATGATAGTTAGAGCGAACGAAGACTTGAGTAGGCATATTGTGCACTGTCTAGTAAAATACACATAACTTTTCCCTCACAACTCCATTTGGGCTCCACAATATATGGTTGGAAAGCTAACTCAAAGGGCTACAACTTACATGTGTTACGCGTTTTCAAACTCTAAACGGAACAGGGTGAAAAATGCGCGTCAATAGCGCAATCGCGCTCAGGCCGCGCTCGTCAGGCAGAACACTGGGCCACTAGCACGGTCACTAGCGCGGTCACTAGCGCGGCCGCGCTAGTCAAACCCGGGAAAAGTGTCCTTTTTCACATTGGAGAAGGAATAATTGTTTGGGCCCAACCCTACTTGGTATATATACATGGAAAACGGTATTTTGAGGGGGTTGGACATACTTTTGACACAAAGCCGCCGTGGAGGCCGGAATTCGGGTTTCATCTTTTCTTCCACCAAACTTAGTAATTTTTATGTTTCTTTGTATGATTTGTTGTCTTGCTACCATGTCTATGTGGAGCTAAACTTCACGTTCTAGGGTTGTGGTTCTTTCATGACTATTGTTATTCAGATATTGATTTTGATTTCTTAGTTTATTATATTGGTTTATTTATTCAATACTGTACTTAATTATTTGATTGCTTGATCACCAATTGAATACTATCTACGAATCTAGAGTTGAACTCGAAAGTGGGAATTCTAGATTGCATATAGGATTGAGTAGAGCAAGTTCTTGAACCTGGGCATCGGGGAACGGATTCGCGGTTAGGATAGACATATACCTAATTGCCTTGCTTGGTTGATTTACAGGAATTATTAATGCGTTCTTGTTGATTCTAACTCCATAGACATGTAGGCATTAGGTTAGCTTGAATAGGCGAGTAAGAACTCGACAGATTCTTATGAGCAATATTAACCCTGTCAACCAATAAACTAGATAAATTAGTTAGTCAATTCAATTGAAGAATACAATAAGAATGTTAGATAGCCCACAACCCTAGATCGTTTTCATTACATTGATATCATAAAAATCTACGTTTTCTCTGTTCAAAGTTCATTATTTGTTTTTATTTATTTTAATTAGTTTAGAATCAGATACTTCTAGGTTTAATTCCTGTATAGATAATTAGGATAGTCTAATTTTAGTTAATAGTTAATCACAAGTCCTCGTGGGTTCGACATCCGACTTTTAGTCATTCTATTACTTGACGACCGCGTATACTTGCGTGTGCGTTTGGCCGCAACAAGTTTTTGGCACCGTTGTCGGGGACATAGAAATTAACTATTTTTCTAAATTAGTCTTTTACTTTTATCTTTACAAGTTTTTTTTCTTCTCTTTTTGTAAATATTTTAAATTTTATAACTATTTGACTTTTCTCCTAGTGTATTTCTAGTTCTCTCAACATGACATCTGAGAGGTCTGAATTTGAATATGGGAGTAAGGGTTGGTATTGGGACGTATATTCTCGATTAGGCGAATATGCGGAACGACGTTGTCTTCTGACAACGTTGGTGAATGATTAGTCTAAGGAGAGAGATGAACTTGTACATAAAATTTATAATTTTTGCTTGGTTGTACATAACTTAGATGCAGATTTGAGCACAAAGGTTGATGCATGTAATACCCAACAAATTAATAATGAGTTGTATGAAGCTGAAAAAAATCTTCTAGACCAAATTGAGGAGCTAAAACGAGAATACCAATCACTAGACCATGTTTTTCTTGAGGATGCCAATATTGAGAAGAGTGCTCTAGAGTCATGTGAGGGAGTAGATAACATTACTTTGGGAGACTTGAGTGTGTGTAAAGATGGGGATGCAAATTGTAGTAAAATTCATGAGTTATGGCATTAGACCACATTCCAATCATTTTTTCACATTGTGTTTAGATAGTAAGATAGTAATCGATCCATCTGAGCCTATGAGGGAGTCAAAGGGTGAGTATGAGAGTGTCTATATTCTTGAATTTGTTGTGCCAAAAAGCAAAATTACATTCCTCATCTAAAGGCCAAGAAGTGCAGAGTGAAAAAATTATTACTTTGCCTGGTTATCATTGTAGCTCCACCACTGGAGCATAGCCGCAGACTGGATGCCATATTAGGGGTACAATTCATATGTTCGAGGTGGAAGAAAAAGTGGTTCACGTCGTGCCGCGACGTTAAATTAGGCGCTTGTTGGGAGGCAACCCAACTTTACGGCTTTCTTTTATTTTTGTTTATTTAATTTATTTTTATTATTTTGTAGTATTATTTTTGTGTTTTGTAGGAGTAGGAGCATGGAGTCAAACCAATAGGCATGTGCAAAAGCGTGCAGGTGGTTGAAACTAAGTGTGAGGTACTCGCCCAAGGGATCATACCCGGGAGAATTCTGAGTATCTCGTGAGCTGCTAGTACTTCAGCCTTTGGTCTTTCAGGGAGTTTCTTGTTCACTCTTGTTATTTTTACTTTATTTGTGCATTGGGGACACTGCACTCTTTTAAGTGTGGGGTGGAAGATTCTCTGTGATTTATATAGTAATATATTAGTATATTGTTAGTTTTTTATTTCTTTTTATTGTTAGCTAGCTTCTTATTTATAATTGCATAGTTACTAGAATTAATGGAGTACTAGTAGTTTTAGAAGATTAATTTAAAAAAATCAGAAAACTCAAAAATAAAAAAAATTGGGACTTTTCCCGATGATGGATCTCCTAGACAGTTTTCTTGAGGGATTAAAGTCTAAACAAAAAATACAAAAATATGTCTTTTTAGCTTTCTTTAGGTAGTAATAATCCCCTGTGATTTTTCTTTGTGCCTCGGTTCTTTTCCATGGGATGTAGTTTGAACCGGGTAGTTTTTTCTTTTAGAGTAGTTTAGGGAATAAAATGGAGGAAGAAAAATGAGATAAACCTAGGCGCCCTTGACTTGTTTGATAGTAGCATATTTAGGCTTTGGCATGTGTAGTATCTTCCCTATGATTTGAATTTATTGATGATGCCTTGCTTACTTGGATAACATGTTTTGTGGCGCCTATGTCTCATTTTCTTGACTTATGTTCACTTTGTGCTTAATGCTTAATATCATGTGACTCCGTGAATACTTGCATTTGTTTGAGAGTCGGAATGGGATCGTCCTTAGTGAGTCATGTGCCATGTGTGGTGAGGTTTTTGTGTAGTCCATGTATTGTACTTGTGTCTAGAACTTGCCCGGTTTATGAGTCGAAGCGAAATTTTAGGTGATGCTCGGTTTGAAAAAAGATTTTAGGCGTTCTTTGATCTTTTTGAGCTTAATTGCATACCACAAATATAATTTATCCCTAGTCAACCCTTTTGAGCCTATAGACTTTTATTTGGCACCAACATTACAAGCCTATACCCTTTTTTTTTCTTAATTGACATTGTTTAGATCCCTTTTCCTCTTAAAGCACTTTTTATTGTGAGCTGAATGCTAAAAGAAGTAAGAAGGAACTAAGTGTGGGGTGACTTTTGAGTGGAACCAATAAAAGGAAGAAAGGTGCACTTATTTTTTTTAAAATAATACACCACTACCGGAAATTGAAAAAAAAAAGAATAATCTGGAAAAAAAAAGAAAAGAAAATAGAGATGAATACATTGTTGTCTTGTTCTTGATAGTGGGTATGAATTAATGTAGTGCTTAAAGAAGAAGGGAGCATTTTTGGGGTGATATTGTTTGTGAAAGTGAAGTAGATTGAAGAATTTATGCTTAAAGTTGATTATGTGGTGTTTTAAAGTGCTTAGGAGGGTTAGTCACTATTTCTAAATATATCCTACCCATCGCTTAGCCCACATTACAACCATGAAAAAGACCTAATTGATTTTAGATCGAGCGAACCTACATTAGTAGAGATTTACGTTAAGGGCAAGCCTATGGTACCAATTACATGCATGTGACTTCTTTTGTGAGTGTGAGCGATTTTATTTGATATATGTGAGCATGAGATCCGAATGTGTGGATTGATTTTACTTTCTTTGCTTTGGTTGTGAGGGCACATGGTTTCACGAGGGATAGGTAACATTATTAGACTTCTCTAGGATGTTGGGTGTTCAAGCCATGAGTGCATTGTGATATTGAGTTGGTTTTTGAGGCTAGGATTGTTGTGAGCATATTGTCTTTGTTTGAATATTTTTGAAGAATGACATAAGTAAAGGGAAGTATATGATGATTGCATATGCTAGAGTTTAATTGTTGCTATAAACCATAATCATTGGTGTAGTGTGCTTCGAATATGTTAAGTGCTCATAGATAGAGTAAATTTTTGGTTGACTCGAGGACGAGCAACGTTTAAGTGTGGGGTGTTGATGATAGGCTATAATTACGTATTTTAGTCGATTATTACACTCTAATTTACTGCACTTTAATTGAGTTTGAGCTATAATCGCTAGTGTTTTGCACTGATGGTGTATTTTATGCCTTATAGGAGTGATTCCGAGCTATGTAGATGTTATGGAATAAATTCAAGTGATTTGAAGCTTTGAAGTCTGAGTAAAAGTTCAAGGAATTAAGCCGGGATCGTGTTTGGGAGTCAACGGATGATAGTTAGAGCGAACGAAGACTCGAGTAGGCATATTGCACACTGTCTAACAAAATACACATAACTTTTTGCTCAGAACTCCATTTGGGGTTCACAATATATGGTTAGAACGCTAACTCACAAGGCTACAACTTTCATGTTTTACGTTTGTTCAAATTCAAAACAGAACAGGGTGAAAAATGCACGTTAATAGCGTGGTCGCGCTCAGGCCGCGCTCGTCAGGCAGAACTCTGGGCCACTAGCGCGGCCGCACTAGTCAAACCCGAGAAAAGTGTCCTTTTTCACATTGGAGAAGGTATAATTGTTTGGGCCCAACTCTACTTGGTATATATACATGGAAAACGGTATTTTGAGGGGGTTGGACATACGTTTGACACAGAGCCGCCGTGGAGGCCGGAATTCATCGGGTTTCATCTTTTCTTCCACCAAACTTAGTAATTTTTATATTTCTTTGTATGATTTGTTGTCTTGCTACCATGTCTATGTGGAGCTAAGTTTCACGTTCTAGGGTTGTGGTTCTTTCATGACTATTGTTATTCGGATATTGATTTTGATTTTTATAGTTTTATTATATTGGTTTTATTTATTTCAATCTTGCATTTTAATTATTTTGATTTGCTTTGATTCACCAATTTGAATACTATCTACCAATCTAGANACTTTCTGAGCTTCTGTTTTACTGGCGGACAGGCCGGATCAGTCGGTAATTTGTGAGCCACAATGGATGTGCTTAGACCAGTAACCATGCGAATATGTCCTCATATTCCCTTAGAAATTCCGTATACTCTTCCTTTTTCTGATGGTGACAAATGAACACTGATTCGCGTTTCTTTGATGTTTTCTGCATCTCCCAGATTGACGATCTCAGTCTCGTCCAGGTTGGACTTAGGTCTATTCTCAAATTATCAACTTCTTTAACAATTTCTTCCGGTATATCATCTTCCTCTGAGTCTATGTCATAGTAATGTTGTTTGAGTAAAGTAATGAGAGAAAATAATAAGAGTGAGATTTGTAAGAAAATGGAAATACTTTAATAAATTCTATAAGTGTTTTGAACATTGGAGCTCTTTCTTGAAAAGTAAAAATGCCATATACCTAATTGCCTTGCTTGGTTGATTTATAGGAATTATAAATGCATTCTTGTTGATTCTAACTCCATAGACATATAGGCGTTAGGTTAGCTTGAATAGGCGAGTAAGAACTCAACAGGTTCTTATGAGCAATATTAACCCTGTCAACCAATAAACTAGATAAATTAGTTAGTCAATTCAATTGAAGAATACAATAGGAATGTTAGATAGCCCATAACCCTAGATTGTTTTCATTACATTGATATCATAAAAATACTGCTCTTTCTCTGTTCAAAGTTCATTATTTGTTTTTATTTATTTT
>NC_031994.1:5711310-5770474 GCF_001879085.1 Nicotiana attenuata
CAGGTATGTATGGCTAACTTTAACCTTTGTAAAGTCACCCTGTTTGGTGTACGAGTAATCGGTATGCGTTACTTATGTGGACTATTTGTGAATTTTGTTTGCTTCACGGGTGCTAGGGCAAGATGGCCTATTTCATGAATTCTTCTGACTAAATTGCCTTGAACATTGTTGGTTAACATTTTGATATGAAGGTGTGAATAAATAGCAACAAACCAAGTGTGTGTGTGTGTGAATGTGTTTATATGGTAAGGGCTATGAAATAAGTGATGCAAAGAAGTCGTGATTGATGCAATTGAAACAACTGTGGTAACATGGCTTGTCGTGGGAAATTATCGTTTTGACTTAAATTGTTATTGTGCTGTGAAATGATATTCGGGATGGCCTGAAGCCATGTGATTGAACTGTGAACTATTGTTGTTGTGTTAAATGTGAATGTCCGATGGGATCGGGTTGCGCGCCGCAACACGAAGTTATAAGGTGTGGGTTGTGGTGATAAGGGTGGCCGAGGGAATAAGGGTGGCCGAGGTAATAAGGGTAGAAAAGTGATCATATTCACTATTGAAATGAAAATGTATTAAACTCTTGAGTACGAAATGATGTTGAAAGGGAAAAAGGAGAGATTGTGAAACTTGTTGGTTTTGGTTGTTCCTTTCATGTGCATTTGATTGTTGATCCTATTACTGTTTGTTGTCTGTGTATTGATTGATTTTACTTGGGGTAAAGTTTGTTCTTACATACCAGTACAATTCAAATGTATTGACGTCCCTTTTGCCGGGGACGCTACATTCTTGTTATGATTGTAGGTGGTTCTATAGCGGGCACTCCAGTCCACCGACAGTAGCACCTCCTCCATCTTTCCGTCAGCTATATTGGTGCGCCCCTTTCCTCTCAGGGCCCTGCATGGCTCATGCCACTTTTCTTCCCGGGGTCTTATTTTGGTATTTGTGTAAGGTATAGCCGGAGCCTTGTTACCGGCAAGTATTGTAAAACTCTTTTGTATCTCTAGAGGCTACGTAGACAGGAAATATGGGTTATGTACTTGTGTATTTTGTATTTGGGCTGTATAACTTGTAGACCACGTAAAGCAAGCATGTATGTTATGTATATTTGGTAAGAATGTGATTAATCATAAACGACTATTTCACCTGAATGGTAGGTATTGAAATCACGGGGTAACACGTGGGTTAGGCAAGGCACCCAGGTCCGCTTGACTGGGGTTACCCGGTCGAGCGCCGGTCGCGCCCCTCGGTTTTGGGGCGTGACAAGATCACGGTAGTCAACACACACTCTGACCTTCCCATCCTTTTTCAGAACTGGCATAATGTTTGCTAACCAAATTGGGTACTCAACCACCCTGAGAACTTTGGCTTTGATCTACTTGGTAACCTCATCCTTGATTTTCAAACTCATGTCTGGTTTGAACTTTCTGAGTTTCTGCATGACTGGTTGACACATGGGATTAATAGGCAGCTTGTGAGCCACTATGGACGTGCTCAAACCGGTCATGTCATCATATGACCATGCGAAAATGTCCTCATATTCTCTTAGGAACCATAAGTACTCTTCCTTTTTGTCGGTGACAAGTAAATGCTGATGCGAGTCTCCTTGACGGTCTCGGAGTCTCCCAAATTCACTGCTTTTGTTTCGTCCAGGTTGGAATTAGGCTTGTTCTCAAAATTTTCAACTTCCCTGACAATTTCCTCGGGTATCTCATCCTCTTCATTTGAATCACTATTCTCATGTTGCGTCGCCTCATTACATGTCACACTCACTGGTTCATTAGGAAAAGTAATAATAACACCGTAGAAGGAAAAGTATAAAAATAGTAGTGAATAATGATAAAGAACAAATGCATTTGACTAAAACTGAGAAAATCGTCCAGACAAAGCATGGCTCGATAAATCGAGCATTTATTTTGAAACAAGTAAATCTTAAAACAAAATTACTGGAAATCTTAAATGCCTAGAACGGCTATAGAAGTAAAATCTGCCAAGCTACCCAGAGACTCGGTGGGCTCGGGATGTTGTGGCAGTCCAGTTCCTGAGAACAGCTCCTTCTTCATGGTCTGAATAGTGAGGCCTTCTTCCTCCTCCTCCTCCTCCTCCTCCTCTATTATGGCACTGCAATCCATGTCTCCATCTTCCAAGAACAAATTCTTCAACCCAGCTAGTGCTTCCTCTTTGGCAGTCCCCTATATCGTATCAGCTTGATGAAAAACTTGTTCCAAACGTGGCACTGGCTGCTCAAGAGGGTAATATGGTCCACGCCATGGAGGCGAACAATTCCTATACTCTTGCCATGTATACTGGTACCCGAGCCCAAAGGCGGTACCATGATTTTTCAGCTGTATCGGTTTAGTGTTACCTTGGAGATTCTTTCACAATCGTTTGTCGGGTTCATATCCAGACCAAGCCAATATGCTTTCTATTTTACCACTCCACCATTTATCCTTCTCGACGGCGTTGACCCGCTCAATGTGATGATAGGTTTCCCCTCCTAGCCTTCTTCTATGTCCAATGACAGGGATGGTTTGACTGATGTAAATAGGGTTACTTCCATCTCCGTGAATGATTACCTCCGGACGGTTCCATTCAAACTTCATGGCTTGATGTAGTGTGGAAGGTACGGCCCCAGCAGCATGGATCCAGGGTCAGCCCAATAGAAGGTTATATGAGGCTGGTATGTCGAGTACCTGAAATTCGACGTCGAACCAAGTTGGCCCCATCTGTAAGCAAAGGTTGATTTCCCCAATCGTGGCCCTCTAGGACCGATCGAAAGCTTTCACATTCATGCTTCCTACCCGTATTTGATGGAAACCTTTGTCCAACCTTTTCAGAGTGTCCAACGGACACATATTTAGGCTTGAACCTCCGTCAACCAGGACCCTGGCAGTGAACTTGTCTTCAAATTGCACCGTAATTTGCAATGCTCGATTGTGATTTAATCCCTCAGGCGACAGCTCATCTTCGCGGAAGATGATCTTATGACTTTCCAGTACTTGCCCGATCATGTTGGCCATTTCTCCGCCAGTGATGTTATTGGGTACATAAGCCTCACTCAACACTTTCATTAAAGCGTTCTTGTGTGCCTCTGAATTCTGCAATAGTGCCAGGATAGATATCTGAGCAGGGATTTTGTTAAGATCGTCAACAATAGAATACTCCTTTGACTGTACTTTCCTCTACAGGTCTTCTGGCCCGGTCTTAATGATAGGCTGCCTAGTAGTGGCCTCCTTACTTGAACCTCCCAAATGTTCAGATGTATAGACTCTTCCAGTTCTAGTCATTCCTTGTGCAGCGTCAGATTCCTCTACCTTGGACTTCCCTTTTCGCCGAGCCTCGGTACCATAATCCCAGGGTATTGCTTTTGAATCGAAGGGAGGTGTGGTTGATACTATCACTGTGAAATGTGTGACCACTTCTACTTCCCACCTCCACCTCGAATGGAACGGATGCAGCTACTTCGACCTCGATGGGTGACTGAGTCTGTACCATAATAGGAGTAAGTGTGACTGCGACTTTAAAGTCATCGTCTTCTCGAATAAGCCCAATCGACCCCTCAGGGTCCCATTCTTCGTTCGTCTCTATCACATGTACACCATCACCTCTATGATCAGGGAGGGGATTGTTGCGAACATTAGGTGCGGCTTCCTTTGCCTGTATGACCTTATTATCAATCAACGTCTGGATCTTATCCTTCAATGTACGACACTCAGCAGTGGTGTGCCCCTTCATACCGGAATGATACACACAAGTCTTGATCGGATTGACCCATTGGGATGGATTTTCTAATGCCACTGCGGGAACGTGAGTGATGTAACTTGCGGCTTTCAACCTCTCGTACAACTGGTCGATGGGCTCAGCAATGGCGGTGTATTGTCTAGGCGGCTTGCGGTCGAAGTAGGGTCTTGGTCTTGGATAATTTTGACGAGCTAGTGGTGATTGGAAGTGGGATGGTTGGGAGCTATAGGTGTGGTGGACAGAGGCTGGTTGGGAATATCTGGGAGACGAAGGTTGATACGTAGGCGGTGATGCTTGGTATGAGGGTGGAGGTGTTTGATATGCGGGAGGAGGTGTTTATGTGGGTGGGGGTGTTTGATAGATAAGTGGAGATTTTGGGCCTTGAGCCACCATTACTGTTCCAACATTTTTCTTCTTTGATATGCCGCCTGACTGTAAAGCCTTATTTGTGGCCTACAGTGCCTTAAAATTCGTTACCATCAAGCTCTTGATTCGTTCTTCGATTCTTTCTCCAATTGATGATGTCAGAGAATTTATGTTTTTCGATAACCATCAACCTTTCATAGTATTGCGGATCCTATGCTTTGACGAAGAATTTGTTCATCTGTTCTTCGTCCAAAGATGGCCTGACCTTGGCTGCTTCCGACCGCCAACGAGTAGCATACTCGCGGAAAGTCTCAGTAGGTTTCTTCTTAAGATTCTGAATGTAGAAAACATCAGGAGCGTCTCTGTGTTGAACCTGAGCCGGTCCATGAAATCTAACGCCATACTTACCCAATTGGACCATTTCTTGGGATCTCGGCTGATATACCAGGACAAAGCATCCCCAATGAAACTCCTCATAAAGAGTTTCATCTGGATCTTTTCATCTTTCGCAACGCCGACAAGCTTGTCACAATAGGTCCTCAGATGGACTATGGGATCACCTGTGCTGTCAGACATCTCGAACTTGGGAGGTTTGTATCCCTCTGGAAGTTATACATCTAGCTGTATGCATAGGTCTTCATAGTTCAACCCTTCGATTCCTTTGCCGCCTTCGACACCCTGAACCCGGCTTGTCAATTTCTTGAGTTCTTCAGCCATATTCTTAATGAGCAGGTCTTTCTCGGAGGATTTCGGTGTATAGGAGATTGGTTGGATAGAGTGAGGCATAATTTCTACATATATAGGGTTGCTCTGATGGGTGCCAGGGACTTGGGTGTAATGATGGTCATTGGTAGAGTTTTGGGGATCGGGAATAGGTGGTGGTGTGTTTTGGGGAGTGTGGTAAGTGGTGGTTGGTGGATAATAAGTTGGTTGATGGTGGTGTTGTGGTGGAGCTGGTATTGTTAATGGGTTGGGATTCTGGGGTGGAGTTGCGTATTGATTTGGTGCGGGAGGGTTTTGTGGATGTTGGTTTTGCATTCTTTGGGGAGGTGCTGGGTTCTTAGTGTTCTGTTGGTTGATATCAGGGACATTCAGGGTGAGTGACAAGTTTGCCAAGTTACGAACCTGCTCAAGTTCTCCTTGCAGTTCCAGTATCTTTTGTTCCAGCCTCAAGACTAGATCATTTGGGGCCGGAGTACTACGACCATCTGAGGTTTCCGCGTTCTCAATATTCTCTTTTCGGATACCACTTAAGTCGTCCATTTTTGCTTTTCCTATGCCTTTTGTGTTGCTTGGGGGAGGAGGAGGTGGAGGGCCTCTAGATCTGTTATGATACGCTGATGAGGCGAGTATGAGTGAACCAACCTAAGGGGATGGGAGTAATCAAAGATAAGGAAAAACAAAAAGGTAACAAGTCAGTGAGGACTTTGAAATGTTTGCAGTATTTAAACACATATTGCGGAAATGTATATTCGTGTCTTAATTTGGGGAGCCTCGTTATGCCCGAGGTAGGCCTAGCGACAAATAGATTTGGAGAACTTTGAATGCCAACAAATGTTTCATTTCATAATATAAAAATAGACTAATCTAAAAACGACACCAAGATAAAAGAAAATAAGTCACTACTGGAACTTGGCCTTATTACATTTTTAGGAGAGAGCAAATAAATCTAGCCTATTTGGTCCCAGAAGGACCTTCCCCATATTCGATCTTCCGGACTCCATCATATAGATCCCCCCAACTCACGCAACCCCAGCAGCAAGTAGGCTCTGGTCAGATTTCCTCCTTCAGCTCCTTCAACGTTCTGGCAATTTTCAATCCTCTTTATGACTTTACCTTCCAACTCCACTATTCCTCGCTCCAGATAGTTTCCTGTTGGAAGTGACTGCCATTTCTTTCCATTCCTCTCATGTATTTCCTAGTGCTTATTCTCAGAGTCGTGGACCCTCTTGCGTCGCCTGTTGTATTTGACTTGAGATTCAGCCTCTTCATCTATGATTCTATTCCCTCGACCGGCCCTTGGTGTCACCATTCCTTTCAGATTGTCCTCTAACCATGCCGGGTAGAGAGGCTCGCACCCTGCATGATACCTGTCTGGCTCAATGGTGTTCCTCTCCATAATGATTTTGCAGTGCCACATGTGCTGAGCTTGGCACTTGTAAGGGACGTAGTCGTCTTGAAAGTATGCCCTGAAATGACTTATCTTGACAACCCTTGGGACAACCTGTTTCCTGCCTGCTTGCCTCAAAACTCGGATAGGGACATAGGGCTATATCCCTCTTAACCCGGTAAGCACTAAGTGCTGAGCATCCCTTGATCTGATGATGAATTCGTCTGTTGGGAACCATTCAAACATCCATTACACATGTTCCTCGGTCAGATTGTCAAAGAACCCTACCCATTCTTTAGCACTTTCCGGCTGAGCGAACCTGTCTGGAATGTAAGTGATCCGCTTGGGGTGATGGAAGGCAAAATGGTCGTTCCAAGCCCTTCGTGGAAATTCTTGGTGATAGTGACCCTTTTGGAAATGTTCCAACAACCATAACTGCAGCAACAAGTTACAACCCTCGAAATGCTTGACCCCTCTTTGACAACGCTCCAGAGCCCTGTAGATGTCAGCTATGATCATGGGGACTATGGTATATGTTTGTCCATTAATCCTTTCCATCAAAGTCTTGGTGACCATGGCCAAACTAGTGTGGATTCTTCCCTTTTTCATTGGGAACACTATCAGGCCTAAGAAGCATAAAATGAATACGAACACTCTGCAGTGGATGTGACCTAGAGAAGTGAGAGAGATCTCATCACGGTAGGTACGGGAGGACTTTCTATGGCCATACCTCTCGTACAGGTATTCGAAAGGTATGTAAGATTCCTTCAAGCACACTAGGTCGGCATTCTTCTTCAGCCCCATCATTTTTTAAAACCTTTTGCCAGTACGATTTTCTGGTACCAATAGCCCGGGACTATCCCAAACCAACCCCGCAAGCCCTCCAATTTCTTCTTGAAGCGGTGTCATTTCCATGTCGCCAAAATGAAACACAGCCCTTTCACTATTACAGAATAAAATGGCAGCCTTGATCAACTTGTTGTTTGGCTCAATATCTAGCAAGGAAGGCAAGTTACCCAGGTATTTTCTTACATGTTTCTTGTCACTTGAGGAAAGGTCCTCCCACCAATCTAGCAGCAATGGTGGGATGTTGCTAACCATACCGAATCTGGGGGCCTCGTGCCTCATTTTCTGCAAAACAAAAGGGGTTAGGCCTTACCCCCACCAGACTCGACTATTTATACATTTACGATCAGCATATCGGCATTTAGTTCTCCAAATTAATGCACAGAACGTGGTTGTGTCCGTTGGGATTATGGAAAACCCGATGGACTTTTGGATAAGGCTTATCTTAAAGGATTATTGTGTGGAAAACATATTGATCCGACTAGGTTTGACCATGATGCATGCGCAATTTTGACCAGAGTAAGGCTACTATGGGGTTTTAGACTGGTACCCTCAAGCGGACAACTTGAGGGGGAAGGCACGGAACCGTCGATTGCACTGCATTGTATAGACATCTGGTCGCACAAATTGCATAGTATCATAAATAGCCACCCCAGGTATTACCCAGCCCCCAGGAGAGTTTATAAACAAATACAGATCTTTGGTCTCATCCTCGATACTGAGATATACCATAAGACCAATAAGTTGATTCGAAATCTCGCAATCAACCTCTTGGCCTAAAAAAAGTAATCTTTCTCGATAAAGTCGGTTGATTAGGGTAAAATTGTATCCCTTAGGAACCGTACATGCACCTTTTGATGCATATGGTTCAAAAAAAGTGTGAATCAATGTATAGATTCCAGTCCTCTTTCTTTTTTTTTCTAGAAAGGTTCTTTCTTACTTTTAACGAAAGGGCTTTTCTTCGATTTTTCAATAAAGACGGGTTTTGACTCCTTTTTTATATTTTCGATTTTCCATTATAAAATTTGAAAGGGTCATTAAACTTATCGAATTAACTTCTCATTGATGTATTCTTTCATCGAGATTTAATCCAAACCGCAATGGTATTTTCTTGTTCCTGAATGGGTCTGTTTCATCTTTTTAGGTTTATGCTCTACTCCGGGTAAAGATCCGCCCGATTTGGATTTGTACATATAGGACAAATGCTCCCATTACCATTTCTTTTTGTATTTCTTTTTTTTTCAATTCATTTTATACAAGTATTTCTTAGAGTTGAGATAACTTTGCTTGACAATCGACTGGTTTTACAACAAATAAGCCTTTCCGAATTTAAGGGTAAGAAATAGGAAGAGCGCAACCACTCATTAAGCGTTGCTATATGATTTGAGACGCACGAGTGGAATATGTTGTGGAGCATGATTTGTGTAGTAATTAATAACATGTAGTCAAGTATTTGCACGTAGGAAAAATAAATACAGTATTTAAATAATTGAAAGGCAGTAACAAGAAAAGAAAACAAAGAGATACGTCAGTTTCAGGGATAAAGAATCATAAATGCTTAAAAGAAAACAGACAGTTAAATTCAAATAAGGGGAAAGGGGTACGGGATAAAGCATGCTTGGACTAATTCATAAAAATAAGTTAGACATGGTAAGAGCCTAAAAAATATCCCCAGTAGAGTCGCATGCTGTCGCGCCCCCTTTTTTCCTCCGCGGAGAAAGTCCGGGTTTCGACGTTCATGGGGGCGGGGGGTGGGTAATAACTCATTTCCTTTTGGAATTTGGGTATAGAGTCGCCACCTAACGGATTATGGTGCGTTAGGGCACCTGGAGTAATCAATTCTTGAAACTAGTTTGCATTACCAGAGATTAGGGTAAGGACTCGAAATAACCTCGAGGGGAAGGTGTTAGGCACCCCTCTCGGTCCACAACGGTGGGTCCCGGCCAAACTTGTACTTATGAATTAGTCTTTTAACAAGTAAGTAGTTGAAACACATAATTGCAGATAAAGCATGTTGGACATTGTACGACTCAACTAATAAGACAAAGAATTTAAACAAGTTATATAAAAAAGTAAAGTTTTAGGCAAAGGAAATTTTGGGAAGGAGGGGTCCTAGGTTGGTTAACCTACAGGATCACCCCACGCAATGCCCGGTAAACACTCCACAATGAGGGGCTACACGTGACATTAGCGCGTAGTCATCATATCCATATCTACCCTTTCCCACCCCTTATCGATTATTAAAGCGAGTTTTATTTAAGCGATCTCTATGCGTGCTGTTACCCGTCCCTTCCTAATGGTCCTGGAGGAATTTAGGACCTCTACCTACAAGCAGTTCTAGACAGACCCTTAGGTTTAAAGGAGAAAATACTAAGGCGACAAGCAAGAACACATAGGACTTTTAGCAAATAAAAAGCAGGAAAGAGCAAATAAGAGGCTCAGTTTTACCTCCACAGACAAGGCATGTAAACAGCACGACTCAGACACAAATAAGGGCAGTATTTGTTAAACAGGATCCTAAGACATGATGTCTAGGTGAGTATCAGAGCGCATGAGATATGCAGTTTTATTTTATAACTCAAAAGTAGGGGCCCTAATCAGTTTGCCTACTGATTTTAAGCCTGTTAACCATTAAGCAGTAAACACAAAGAGTTGTTTCCGGTTTCATAAAGGTTGATTACCTAAGGCTTTGCCTAGGCGTAGGATAATGCACAACAGTTACCAGAACCATTAGAACAACAAAGGAGTTATTTTACCTAAAAGAGCATGTTGTTCTAAGTCTTATAGGATACATGATTATTACTAATTTGTTTAAACAGGATGAGCCTGTTTATATTCCTTTTAATGCATTAGTAGTTTAACTAGGCGTAGCTGAGTGAGTATGAACGAGAACCTAAACAACAACAACAACAACAACAACCCAGTAGAATCCTACAAGTGAGGTCTGGGGAGGGTAGTGTGTACGCAGACCTTACCCCTACCCCAAAGGGGTAGAGAGGCTGTTTCCGAAAGACCCTCGGCTCAAGATAATAAAAAGACAAAAGGAGAGAATATTAGATTCATCACAGAGATCATAGGAAAAATAGGAACATAAAATGCAAAGCAAAAACGATGGCTAGTAAGTGGAACCTGCGTCGAAAATAGAAAATAGTAAGAAACGATATTACCCCTAGCTATCTTAGACAAAACCCTACCAGACTAGGCTCACAAAGACACAAAGTAACGCAAGACTCAACTACATCCTAGCGTACAACCGCAATACTCGACCTCCACAACTTCCTATCAAGTATCATGTCCTCGGAAACCTGAAGCCTCGCTATATCTTGCCATATCACCTTTCCCCAATACTTCTTAGGCCGCCCTCTACCTCTTCTTGTGCCTTCCACAACCAGCCGCTCACACCTCCTTACTGGAGCATCTGGGCTTCTCCTCTGTACATGCCCGAGCCATCTGAGACTCGCTTCCCGCATCTTCTCATCAATGGGAGCCACGTGCACCTTCTCCCGAATATCATCATTCCTAATCTTATCCATCCTAGTGTGCCCGCACATCCAGCTTAACATCCTCATTTTTGCTACTTTCATCTTTTGGATATGTGGGTTCTTAATAGGCCAGCACTCAGCCCCATACATCAAGGCCGTTCTAACCACCGCTTTTTAGAGCTTACCTTTGAGTATCGTTGGCACTCTCTTGTCGCACAAGACTCCAGATGCTAACCTCAACTTCATTCATCCTACCCCAATATGGTGTGTGACATCCTCGTCAATCTCCCCTGCCCCGCGGATAACTGAACCAAGGTACTTGAAGCTGCCTCTACTTGGAATAACCTGTGACTCAAGCCTCACATCCACGTCCACTTCCCCCAGCTCGGCGCTTAACTTACACTCGAGGTATTCCGTCTTCGTTTTTCTTAGCTTGAAACCCTTAGACTCAAGCGTCTGTCTCCATACTTCCAATCTCTCATTAACACCGGCTCGTGACTCATCAATCAGAACTATGTCATCGGCGAATAGCACGCACCACGGTACCTCGCCTTGAATATGGTTTGTTATCGCATCCAACACCAAGGCGAATAATGCGGACTGAGCGCAGAGCCTTGGTGTAACCCCATCTCAACCGGAAAATGCTTAGAGTCACCTCCTACTATCCTAACCCAAGTCTTATCCCCATCATATATGTCCTTAATTGCCATAATATAAGGAACCGACACACCTTTTGCCTCCAAGCATCTCTAGAGAACTTCTCTAGGAACCTTGTCATACGCTTTCTCAAGGTCAATAAACACCATGTGCAGATCCTTATTTCTCTCTCTATACAGTTCCACCAACCTCCTAACAAGGTGTATAGCTTCTGTGGTGGAACGACCCAGCATGAACCCGAGCTGGTTATCGGATACAGACACTGTCATCCTCACCCTCGCTTCAACCACCCTCTCTCATACTTTCATGGTATCTAATATGCACACATAAGGTATAGAATGATTCATATGCAAGATTACTAAAGCAGGATTTCTAAATGCACAACATGATTGCAGAATTTCCTAAAGCAGGATTTCTAAATGCATAAAAGTTTACAGCATTGTAGAGCATGCTGTCAAGTGTACAGGGGTAGCAGTTTTTGTTTTAATGCCATTTATCCTAGAAACAGGATTTCTAAGTGATGGCAAGAATGTCAAAATGAGATGCCGAAACAGCATACATAATAATAAAAAAGCCTAGGGAGCATGGTCTCTAATACATGATATGCTTTGCACATGTTGGTCCTAAACATGGATTCTAGTGCGCATATAGGAAATGTAAACCTAAAGCATGGTTTCTACCCCTTTGATATCTATAACATGCATAGCTACCCTCCTATTTTCACTATCCATCCCCAATATCTGTTTACAACAAATTATTATAGGCCAATATCGAATGAATTACATAAGTAGATAAGAAAAATAAGAAGTTACACTATAGGGGGAATGAAAGTAGGCCCAGATTTCTAGAATTTCCAATGCCAGATTGCCTCACAGCGTTTCACATAATCCAGGTGTGTCAGAGTTCCCTAAGGACCTGAAAGGATCTCGGGCCGTGCTCACACCTAGATTTCATAATCATAGTTGAGTAAGTGTAGTTGGAAGGTCCAGCTCTAATGTATCAGAGTTTAGAGGGATCTCATAGGGATCCCTAAGCAGTCACACATTAGAGGGGCAGAACTTAAAACCTAATAGTAGATGTGAGAGTGCTTGACATAGTTTCGAAAAGGTTTAAGCAGGAAAACAGTTTGAAAAGAGACTTGTTTGAAATAGTTTTGTAAAAACAACAGAGGGAGTTATTCAAGAGGACAGTTTTGAAAAGAGAGTAGAGTAATAAGCAACAGTCCAAACACAGCACCCAAAATAGGTTCATACATAACCAAGGAACATAGAACCAAGGCAGGTTCAGCCACCACAAACAGGGGTAATGGGATTTGGGGACACATAGAGCACATAGTATACAAGAGTATAGCAGTTCTTGTGTGGGTTTATGGGATTAAAGGATAGCTAGTGGAACCAACACAGTATGAATTTCAGAACCAATCATAGAATCAGACATTTAAAGTGACAGATCAGTTTGCATATCAAAACTGGATATCAAGTAGACAAGCATGCAAAGCAGGGTAGAGTCACATTGAGGCAGACTACCAGGGGAGTAGAACATGTTCTGAAATGCCCTAAGAGGGTTAGACTAGCACGCTAGATGAAGAAATAATGTAAACATGTCAATTACATGTTGAACAACAGAACCATAGATAGAAACAAATTAGAAACATGATAAACTGAAGCAGTAAAAGAAAAATATTGGTTTTGGGACTCGAATTGAAATTAGAACATACCAGTAAAGAGATAGTAAACACAAAGTGAAGAATAGGAGAGCACAATAATTAGCCTTGGCTTGTAGCCGGCTAACTCAGAATAATAGCAAGTAACCAAAGAAAGAGAGCAGAAGAGTTTGAGTATGAGAGAGTTTTAACTAATGTGTTCGTGTGTTGACTGTTAATGAGAGAGCATATATATAGTAGTTTGAAACTAGGTAAAATAAGGTAAGAATCACAATTATATAGTAATTATGGAACTCAGAACCAATTAGAGCAAAATCAGTACAAGTACTCCCTTAATTAAGGGAATCAATTCAAACGGTAAGAACGGGTAGCAAATAAGGAAAGAAATCAATGTGTAACTAGAGAATAACAGATAAGGAAATAATTCAAACATAGTAGGCACAGAGTAAACAATTAGGGCTAGGTTCATAAGGTTCTAAGAAATAATATAAAAATCAATTAACAGTATAGTCAGCCATATAATAAGGCAAGAAGTAAACTAAAGGTCGGAAATCAGTAAAGAATATTACCATAGGAAATCAGTAAAGGGTATCAATCACAGAAAATTAGGGATCCGACTAGAAATAGTACTGATTAGAGGAAATTACCACAAATTTCTGTTAATAAACATAATAAACATAAGTATAGAACATATTCATGAATAACAGACATGCGAACAAATTAAACGAACAAATAAGCAAGGACAGTTCTAAGAACCCAAGATTAAGACCAAGAATTAGGGTTCTTAACATAATGAATCAGATAAAAGGAAAAACATAAATAAACCATTTAAACATAGTAAACATCATAGAATAATACTGAAAAACAGAGGAAAAGTTATTTTGAAAAGGGGTTAAGAAACCCTAGTTTTGAAGAAGAAGAGACGTTTTTGAAAAATCGGAGAGATTATCATGGAAAATAGCAAAGTAACTCAGAATACTCTTAGATCAATTTCAGAACTAAGAAGTCAAGAGATAAATTAGGTTTCAGAGAGAGATAACCCAGAGATGGAGAGATTCCGGCTAAGAAGCCATTGATCTAGCCGGAGAAATAGAAAGGTCTTACTCAGACGGGCCAAGGTGGCCTGAGAATGGCAAGAACAGACCGTAGGTCTGAGTTGAACAGCCTTTGGTCCCTTGAGGACCTCAGGGTAGCAAGAATCCGGCATGGGGGGAGCCATGGAGGCTAGGGGTGGTGGTGGAACCACCATTAATACCGACGAGCCAACGGCCGGCGAGCAGGAGCCATGGTTTAGCAGAGAGAGCTTGAGAGAGAATGAGAGGGTGTGACGGCAGAGAGTGATGAGAGAATGAGAGAAAATAGGGGTTTGGGGGGGGGGGGTAGACTATTAGGTTAATTATGGAAAGGGGGGATCTGGACCGTTGATTAGAATTGATCAACGGTCCAGATTGGACCAGGGATTGGGTCGGATAATTTTGATGGATTGGGCCTGGGGTTTGGGCTGTTTTAATTGGGTTGGGTCTGATCCAATTAGGCTAGAATTGAAATGAAATTTGCTATTTGATAAATACCCGATAAATTAAATAAAACAATTTACAAAAATAGCTGGTAATTGTACAAAATGAATTTCGTGCATGGAAAATAGTTAAAAATGATTACTTAGTATTTTAAAATACAAATAATTAATTTCCGGTCAAAATAGTATAAAATCATATGCTTGGGCTATAATTGCCAAGTTATTGCAATTGTAGCCAAACGATGCCAATTTGGCAAATTATGAAATAATTTGGTTTAAATAGGACCATAAATAATAAATTAAATCAAAAAATGCTTTTGAAATCATTTGTAATGCCATTTTATAATTATTTATTGGAATTAAAATGCTAGTAAATTAATAAAAATATAGGAAAATTGTGGAAAAATATCAATTGCTAATCAATGCATGATTTTGAAGACATATATGCAATTTGAAATATTTTTTGGGAAAAATTGGGTATCAACATTGGGTATGCTGGTTATTTGGTGGATAGACAGAGCACATCTGGCATGGCTCATTTTCTGGGTTCATGCTTGATTTAATAGGGTATAAAGAAACAAAATTATGTGGCTTTCTCTACTGCAGAAGCTGAATATGTGGCAACTTCCCCCTATTGTGCCCAACTGCTGTGGATAAAGAAACAATTGCCAAGACTTTGGTGTATTTTCTGATTATATGCCATTGCTGTGTGACAGCACAATTGCCCTCAATATGGCAAAGAACCCGGTTGAGCATAAGAGGACAAAGCACATTGATGTGAGGCATCATTTCCTGAGGGATAATGTTAAAAAGGACTCATCTGTATGAAGTTCTTCAAGGTAGAAGACCAGGTAGCCGATATCTTCACCAAAGTACTAAGTAAAGAGCACTTCAAAAAAAATCGACTAGAGTTGGGTTTGAACAAGTTGAACAAGGAACCTGGTCCCTCGATGATTGGCTATGAAAGGAAGGTAAGGTGAATTGCTAAAAAGTGTTTTCTGGAAACTTCTAACTCAATTCTATACCGTTACAAGTAAACACGCATGGCAACTACAAGACAAACAAAGAGCTAATGACATTGCAATTTTTTAGAAGGATGATGCTCATTTTTTAAAATTAGTCTGGGTAACTCACGACGGTAGTTCCTCTTACACTCATACACATTTTGAGCTACTAGTGTGCCACGTCACTAGGTGCTTCCGCCTTTTCTCATACCTCATAAACCAAATGACACACCCGTACAAACTGACCCCTCTACTCGTTCATTAAATCGCGTCCATGTGTAACCCATCCCTCTTTTCCCTTTAAATACCCCCTAAAGGCTAGTCTCTCTCAAACCGTTTACATCAAACACACACTCTCTCCAAAAACCCTATTCTTGTGTCTTCCCTCTCTAAAATCGACCATGTCTTCACCACAATCCGAGTCTCCAAAATCCACCAGTGAAATCCCTACCGTGTCTTCATATCATCACGCATAACCATCAGGATCGGAGCCCCAACCTACACCCTCTGAAACCCCAATTTCTAACCAACCACCACCTATAGTCTCTTCCCCCACTCCATCGAATTCTAGTAATAGTAACAATAAACCTCCTAAAAAGTTTGTTGCTTCTCCCTCACCGTCTACTACCACAAAGAAAATGGAAGTAGAAGGACTTTCGTCCACCTCCTTCTTTCTCCAAACCATAGAAGAACTAGTGGAAAGAGATGAAGGTGCAGAGGTCTCTCGTCAATGGGTTGAGGAAGAACTGGTGGACAAAATGGCCGTCACTGGTCCGGGTGGTGATGAGTCAATACCTAGTTTCTCTGAAACCCTATTTGTTCAGGGGTTTGATCTGAACATTCTGTCATCATCAAGTAATGCTCCACCCTCTTCTACTGGTACTGTATTGCTTAATAATGAGGGTGAGAGAGATAAAATTATTTTGATAGTTGTTGCTGAGGGAAGTCCAGTTGGGGATTCTGTGTTTGGTAGTGTGAGTACTGGGTTCAGGGGGAGAACGAGGAAATGTGGACCAGGTGCCTCATGGTGACAAGGAATCGATCAGTACTGCTGGGGAGCTTATAGAGGGACATATTCCCTCTGCCCAAGAGGAGTTATCTGCTCCTACTTGGGATGAAACTCTGTGCTCTCCTAAACAGCCCCTATACACTACTGACCCTACATCTTCCCCTCACCTTAAAGTCAGTATAAGAGGGAGAAGGAGATGAAAGTGAGGAGGAGTATGACAATTTGTATGTAGCCCAGTTTATCGTTGCTAGGAGTGGTGGAACTATTACATAAAGGTCACTAGGCAACAAAAAAAGGTTTCTCTTGACAATGCTCTAACGGAGAATAAGGAGAAAAATAAAAGAAGAAGACTTGTGAAAAGTAGACTGGTTGATGAGGAGTATGTGCCTCCAGCAACTATTATAGATGTTTAGGATGAGGAGTTGCATGAGGAACCTGCTCCTCTTGTCCGTAAAACATCTAAGAATTTTGTGTCTATGAAACGGAAGAAGGTATCATCTGCAAAGGTTGTTGAAATTGGTGGCCCAGAAATGAAGTCTTGTGAGAAGGAGAAGTCTGTTGAGAAGGTGAAAAGTGTTTGGGAAAACAGAAGTCTCTCAAAAGGAAGCCAAGTGGCAGTGAGGAACCTAGTTCCTCAAATAAGGCCAGAGTTGATGTGTCTGAGCTTGAAAGGAAAGCAAAATTGAAAAAACAAAAAGTTTTGTGGGGTAGAGTTTTTGACACTAATATTCTTGATAAGTCTGGAATAAGGCAGTTGGTTGAAATCTGCGACTTCCAAAAGTGGACTCATCTCTTTACTGTTCAAATTCCAAAGGTTTATGTGGATGAAGTTTGAAGTTTCTATGTTGATCTGTTCATGGTGGAAGGTGACACCATCTGGTTGAAGGTCAATGGGGTAGACTACGTGATTGATGAGGCTGTGCTTGGGGATATTCTTGGGGTGCCTACTGAAGGGCTCTCAACCGTGGAGGGGACATGTTCCCCAGGTTTTATGATGCTTATTCTCAAGCCTTAAGATTTTCAACAAGGGGAATGAGTGCACAAGAAGGCACTATTTTCGGATTACCAACTCATGTTCGAGTTAGTGATCAAGGCCTTGCTAGCCTCTATAGTGGACCTGGATCTTTTGGAGGCACTAGACGACTAAACTCCCAAAAATCTGCCTGGGATTTTGATTGAACATATGAAGAAGGTGGCAATTTCAAGGATTGAAATCATGGGTTTCCATATGCGTTCCTGCTCACAAAAGTCTTTGAACAATTTGAGGTCCCCTTGGGGAGAGCAGCTATGTGAACTCGTAATCAAATATCTCAATGAATACCTTGGAGTAATGCGAGTGTGTTGACAAAAAAGAGGGGGGGGGGGGTTGGCAGTAGTTATACAATCTCTCAACTTATCGATGCTCATAGTACTACCAATGAGGAAATTAGGCGGCTGAAGGCCCAGAATACCATTCTTGAGGGTAAGCTCAATCAAGCCAGTCCGGTCCTAGTTCTAGTAGTGCTCATGGTAGATAAGTTGCCCGCTTGATGACTGAGAATACAGAGTTAAGGAAACAGGTGGAGAACCTAAAAGAGCAGCCGATCAATGAGCAGAGAGCTGCTAATGCTCATATAGATAGTCTTCGCAATGGTCTTGCTCCCTCGTCCTTCCCTTCCTCATCCAGTATCCCATACATTGTCCCTTTGTCAATGTCCTTTTGTCTGCCCCTACCAAATCTCACAATGTCCATTATGTTCTCTATCCCCTATGGTTGTGGTACTTTATTTATGTTTAATTCGTGTATGTCTGTGTAATGATGGTACTGTTGTAATGGTTCTTTTCCCTTACATTAATGAGCATCTTAGTCCTTTTTAATGCATGTTATACTCTTGTGTTCTGTTTTTAGCTATATTGTGTCCACATTGATTACATCACGCGTCCTTAGTATTGTTGTGTCTTTGTTTATGTTATTTATTTGAAACTCCTACTCAGCTTAATCAGAAGCATCTTGCAGGACACTTTGTAAACCATAAGCTGTGTGGTTATTTTGACTAGAGTTAGTCAAGTAGTTAGCTTTGTTATAGAATTATTACAAAGAGGATTGCAATATAGTTATTGTAATTATGTGAGGGATTAGGATTTTAATTTCTAGTTACAATAGGTTGTAATCTAAAGTCATTCAATTAGTGAAGTTGAAATCTTATGAGTGTAGGTCGTGGTTTTTAAACCCGTGAGCTGGGAGTTTTCACGTAAATATTGTTGTGTTATTTACTTACTGTTGTGTTCTATTGGAACCAATAGAGAACTACTCTCTATACAGTTTTGTGGTCTCTTAGTTTAGATCGGGTGTTTATGGATCACATGAGTCTACAACACTTATTCAAATAAAATGACCCGAATGTGAGGCAACAGATGAGGTTAGAGCTACTAAAGTACTATGATATTGCCATTCCTTATCATCCCAGAAAGGCCAATGTGGTGGCTAACACTTTGTATATGAAGGCTGAGAGCATGGGTAGTCTTGCTTTTACTCCAGTTGGAGAGATACCATTAGCTTTGGTTGTTTGGGCTTTGCCAATAGGTTCGTGAGGTTGAATGTTTTTGCGCCTAGCCAATTTCTTGCTTGCATGATTTCATAGTCTTCTTTGTTTGAGTGCATCAAGGCATGTTAGTATGATGACCCCCACTTGATTGTCCTTATTAGGGGGTCAGTACACTAAGATTTAAGGTCATTTCTTCAAATTGCTCTCCATTTCTAAGTTCATAGCCTTCGCGGTAGCTTCATCGATATTACCTACCAAAATAAAAAGGCCTGTCTAGGGACCATCTAATTCTCCGGAANCAGGTGCTGCCTCCCGACAGGAGCATTGGCAGCTCCTCTGCCGTAGCTCGGGTAGATGCTCTAGATGCACCACATGCCCGTCCTTGACCTCTGCCCCGACCTCGGCCCCTCACGGCTCTAGCAGGGGGTGCGGGTGTCTGATCGTCGAATTCGTCGGTGCGTGTCATCACCATATGTGAGAGAATAGAAGACAAAGATTCAGAATCCCAAAGTCAACAAATCTGCACGATAAAGAATAAAAGAAATATAGATTTTCCCAATAGTTCCATAGCCTATAGAAGATAGATACAGACGACTCTGTACCGATCCACGAGACTCTACTAAACCTGCTTGTGACTCGTAATACCTATCAACCTAGAGATGAAATCTTATGAGTGTAGGTCGTGGTTTTTAAACCCGTGAGCTGGGAGTTTTCACGTAAATATTGTTGTGTTATTTACTTACTGTTGTGTTCTATTGGAACCAATAGAGAACTACTCTCTATACAGTTTTGTGGTCTCTTAGTTTAGATCGGGTGTTTATGGATCACATGAGTCTACAACACTTATTCAAATAAAATGACCCGAATGTGAGGCAACAGATGAGGTTAGAGCTACTAAAGTACTATGATATTGCCATTCCTTATCATCCCAGAAAGGCCAATGTGGTGGCTAACACTTTGTATATGAAGGCTGAGAGCATGGGTAGTCTTGCTTTTACTCCAGTTGGAGAGATACCATTAGCTTTGGTTGTTTGGGCTTTGCCAATAGGTTCGTGAGGTTGAATGTTTTTGCGCCTAGCCAATTTCTTGCTTGCATGATTTCATAGTCTTCTTTGTTTGAGTGCATCAAGGCATGTTAGTATGATGACCCCCACTTGATTGTCCTTATGGACATGGTACAATAGGGTAATGCTAACAAGGTGACTATTAGGGATGATAGGGCTTTGAGGTTGCAGGGTCGGCTCTGTGTTCTTAATGTGGATGGTTTGCGTGAGTTGATTCTTGAGAAAGCCCATAGTTCGCGGTATTCCCTTCATCCGGGCGTCGCAAAGATGTACCATGATTTTGAAGTAGCACTACTGGTAGAGAAGAATGAAGAAAGATAGGATTTATCTTCGTGAGATTGTTCGCCTTCATGGTCTGCTAGTGTCTATTATCTCAGGTCACAACACGTAGTTCACATCCTATTTTTGAAGAGGCGTGCATCGTAAGTTAGGCACACAAGTCAAGCTAAGTACGACATTTCATTCACAGACAAACGGGTAGTCTGAGTTCACTATTCAAATTTTGGAAGACATATTACGTGCCTAAGTTATTGATTTTGGGGGTTAATGGGATCAGTTTCTATGATAGCAGAGTTCGCATACAGCAACAGCTATCAGTCGAGCATCTAGATAGTTCCGTACGAGGCCTTATATGGGAGGTGATTTCGTTCTCCGGTTGGTTGGTTTGAGCCTGAGGAGGTTAGGTTGTTAGGCACTGATTTGGTTCGTGATGTTTTTGAGAAGGTGAAGTTGATTTAGGACCAGCTTTGTACAATGCAGTCTAGGCAGAAGGGAAGGTGCTACTCAGAGTTCCGCCCATGAAGGGTGTGATGAGGTTCGGAAATAAGGGAAAGTTGAGCCCTCAGTATATTGGCCCTTTTGAGATTCTTGAGAGAGTGGGTGAGGTGGCATACATATTTGCTTTACCACCCAGCTTATCGGGAGTGGGTGGCCAAGAGGGCCCACTTGGAGACTTGGGATCTCAGCAGGAAACGCGAAGGTTGCAACAAGCCAGCCGGCCAAAGAGAATCAACTAGTTTAGTTCTTGAGAATGGTCTCCACTTCTCCCAGGACCGGAATGATTATCCCTGCCTGATGGGTCTACATCCATCCCTGAGTGTCGAGCTTCCCTTGGCATACCTTCGTTGCTATTACTAAGAAAAGTAAGTAGGAATTCGTCCCAGATAAACTACTGATCTAGCTCTTTCGCATCGAGGAAAACCCCTATTTCCTCTTTCAGGTTAGGCGCCCTTTGCTCGAACGAAAGAGGGGTCTTTGCCGGGACCGATGCTAGTAACTAGATTAAATATTCAAAAAGTCTTAAATAGAAGCCAAATCCAGTTGGGAGTGGCTAATGTGAGCCAATCTGTCTTGAACCCTCTCCTCTTAGTCTTTTACTTCTTTTTGACCTGGTGTTCCATTTTTCCATGCTCCGAAAGTATTATAGTTACCTATCACATGTGTTAGATTTTAGCTCAGTGCAATTGGACAAGGATTTGACTTATATTGAGGAGCCGGTGGCTATTCTGGATAGGAAAGTCTGAAAGCTAAGGTAGAAGATTGCATCGGTGAAGGTTTAGTAGACAGGTCTACCGGCCAAGGAGGTGACTTGGGAGACCGAGCATGATATGCAAAGCGGATACCCTCACCTTTTTTGCACTTCATTTATGTCTCTATACTTGTTTGAGGACAAACATTTTCTTAAGAGGGGGAGAATATAACGGCCTGGCCTACCATTTTGAATATTTTAGCCCTGTTTCCCCTATACAATGCTTTACATATGTGAACTTGTGATTATGGACTTGCTGGGGTAGTTGGTTTGGTTTCAAAAGAGTTTTTGATTGATTTGGGACAGTTAGTCCCTTGATTGGAGGCTTAAGTTGTAAGAGTTGATCGGAGTTTGACTTTTGTGTGGACGACTCCAGAATAGTGTTTTGATGGTTTTAATAGCTTTGTATGGTGATATTGGGCTTAGGCATATATCCGAATTTGGATTTGGAGGTTCCTAGGTTGTTTTGCTTGAATTGGTGAAAGTTGGAAAGTTGATAGGTTTGACGAGTGTTGACTTCATTGATATCGTATTTAAATTGCGGTTCTGTGAGTTTGCATAGGCCCGTTGTGTTATTTGGGACTTTCATGCAAAATTTGAGGCCATTCCGTGTTGATTTGATATGGTTCGGCATGAGTTTTGGAATTTAAAAGTTCATTAGTTTATTATGCTTGAATTGAAGTGCGATTCATAGTAATGGTGTTGTTTGGTGTGATTTGAGGCCTCGAGTAGGTTCGTGTTATGTTTCGGGACTGATTGGTATGGTAGGACAGAGTTCTAGGGTCCTCGAGTGAGATTCAGATGGGCTTTGGATCATTTGGTGTGGCTTTAGCAGCTAAGTTCTGGTGTTTTCTCACCTGCGACATTTGGTCCGTAAGTGCGAGTCAAGCAGACACGAGACCTCAGATGTGGTGTTTGGTCGAGATAGGGGTTTCTATAGGTGCGACCATGTGTGCACAGAAGTGCGATCGCTGATGTGAGTTTCGGTCCACAGGTGCGACTTATGGTCTGCAAAAGCAATATTTTGGGACGTAAATGGAGTCCTCATTAACGATGAATTTTTCGCAGATGCGGTGTCATAGATGCGACTGAGGCACTGCAGAAGTGAAATGGCTGGGCTGAAATATCTTGGATGAGGGGTTTCATTTTATTTGTCATATTTTGAGTTATAGAGCTCAGATTTGGGCGATTTTGGAAGGGATTTCCACAATTTGGATTGGGTTAAGTTTTTTTTACTCTAATTTGTTTACATTTCATGATTTCAATCTTTAATTTAGTGATTGTTTGATAAATAAAGATGAATAAATTAGAGACAGTAAAAACTTTTCCAAAACATAAATTGATGATTTGATGTCGGATTTGGATGAAACACATATTTGGACCCGTATTAGGATGGATGTTCTGAGTTTGTAAGTTTTATCGGGTTACGTGGTGTGGGTCTGGGGTTGACTTTTTAGGTTGACCTTGCATAATTGAACCAAGATCGTAGTTTTATCGTTTGGGGATGTTTTCTATGGCTTTATTGATATTATTAAGTTTCTTTGGCTAGATTCGAGCCGTCCAGAGGTTGATCTGCATGGGAAGGGATTCTTAGAGTATTGATATAGCTTATTTGAGGTAAGTTTCTTGCCTAACATTGTGTGGGGGAATTTCTCCTTAGTATTTGTTCTAATTTGATTTATTTGTGTTTTTTGAAACAACTTGTACATAAGGTGATGAGTGTATACACGGGCGTATGTGTTGGTTGTGACCGGATTAGACCTTAGGATATTAATATGCCACGATTTGGAGTTGTTTGTTATATAAAATATGCTTTATCTTGCTATTCGCTCCCCGCACCCTTATATTATTGTCATGATTCTTATATACATTGTTGTTGAGCTGTGTGCTATATTGCGTTGTGACAATGGTATTGTTGATGTGGTGATGTGCTGGAACATATGTACGTGTTGCGCATGGTGATTGTTATTGTTGTGTTGTGGTGTAGATGCGCATGCGACGACATAATGGTGGTGTGTATATTTATACGCATGTAGCAAGATAAGGGGGCTTATGTGCATGTTGCTAGTAAGGAGATATACTTCATTGTGAGGCACACACGGCGTGATAAGGGGGCTTATGCGCATGAAGTTATTTAGGGAAATTAAATGTGAAACTCACGTGGCGTTATAAGGGTGATTTGTGATTATGCTATGTGGTATTTCGGAGTGATTCTTATTGTTATTTTTGTGTTGGACTCGGTTGGTGAGTTAAACATATCATTGATTTTCTTAAATGATTTCACTTAGTATTTTACGAGTTGTTGATTAATTTACCGTGTTATCAACTACTCTATTCTTTGTTTTTTTTTGTTGTTTTCCATTGTTAGTTTTACATTGATATTCTGCACATGTTATTTGACTAGTGAGTGTCTTAACTTGAACCTCGTCCCTACTCCACCGAGGTTAGTCTTGATATTTATTGGGTACCAATTGAGGTGTAACCATACTATACTTCAACACGTTTTTGTGCAGATCCAGGTACCTCAAAGTGACTGATTCGAGTTGCTGTGGAGACTTCAAGATATACCTGATGCCCCGTTCGCAGGCCTTAGAGTCACCCTCTTTAGTTGTTTTATTAATATTTATGTATTCAAAATAGTGATGTACACTTGAGATTTATTATGTACTTCTTGTAGAGCTTATGACTCAGTATTATCGGGTTATGGGATTTATGATTATGGTGTTCCACTATTGGTTATATTATGGCACTCTTTAGGCTTTCATTAATATTTAAGTTGGTATTTTCTGCTGATCTTGTTATGTGCTAGGCTTACCTAGTCTTAGAAACTAAGTGCCATCACGATCCTCAATGTGGGATTTTGGGTCGTGACAATTTCAAACCCCTTGAGTAAAGCAAGCAACTATACAACAAAAAGCCTTCATCTTTTGTCATCAAATGCTCTAGCTTTTTCTACAGTTGTCATTGCTTTTCAGCTTTTGTCATCAATTGCAATAGACAAAGCTAAAGGTTTCAGATCTAAAAATTTCATTGCGAATTCGTGCTTCAATCAGATGTGATGACCCAAAAGGTCATCTCATATTTTAGAACCCAATTTGGGGTTCTGACGCCTTCAAAACCTCATTTTCCTACTCCTCAATTTGCGTGCACAGTCCGGACATGTTTCCAGAAAGCCTTTATGTGAAAATTTGAGAAAAATATTAAGTTTTGCCTTTAAAAGTGATTTTAGTTGACCTCGGTCAACATTTTGAGTGAACGGACCCGAACTCATGCTCTGACGGTCTTGGAGGCTCCGTAGTAAAATATGGGACGTGGGCGTACGCCCGGAATTGAATTCCGAGGTCCCTAGCTCAAGAAATGAATTTTTGAAGAAAATTGTTAAACTGGAAATATAATGGTTTTTAGAAATTGAATAATGTTTGAACTTCTTGTTATCGGGCATGTATTTAGGTTCCGGAGCCCGGTACAGGTCCGTTATAATATTTGTACCTTATTTGTGAAATTTGGTGAGAAACGGGACTGATTTGACGTGATTCGGACGTCCGGTTGTGATAATAGGAATTTCAATGATTCTTAAGGATTTCATGCGTTTTGGTATTAAATCCGTAGTTTTATATGTTATTTTGGTGATTTGATCGCACGAGCTAGTCCGTATGATATTTTTAGACTTGTGTGTATGTTTGTTTTGGAGCCCTGAGGGATCGGGTGAGTTTCGGATAGGCTACGAGATATTTTGGACTTAGGAAAATCTGTTGTGTTGCTGTTTCTGGTATGTTTGATACTTTGTGCTTCGCGTTCGCAAAGCAGCTCTCACGGACGCGAAGTGCAAGCTGCACTGGGGAGGGGTTTCTTCTACGTGAATGCGAGGCCTTGGTCGCGAACGCAGAGCACTGGGGGTTAGCCCTTCGCGAATGCTACCGAACTTACGCGAACTTGTAGTGTAATGGAGGTGGGCTGAGAAAATCATCGAGGTTCTCTTCATGAACGCGATCCCAGGCCTGCGAACGCGAAAGTCAGGGGGACAGACCATCGCGAACGCAAGCAGCTCTTCGCGAACGCAAAGGCCCTTTTGGCCACAATGCACCGCGAACGCGATGAAGACCTGTCGAGAGTTTTAAAAACAGAACCAGAATCAGGATTCTTTCAAAAACTCACCTCTTTCATAAAAACTCGACCTAGGAGCAATTTTGAAGAGGGATTTCAACACCAATTCATAGGTTTGTGTTCTTCAACTCATTTCCTTCAATTTCCATCAGCACCCATTAGATTTTTAGCCCTAAATCTTGTTCTTTCATGGTAGAATTAGGGATTTTAGGAAGAGTTGAGGATTTTGCAAATTTGGGAATTTAGACCTCGATTCGGGGTCGGATTCCTAAAGTAATTACATATTTCGGCTCGTGGTGAATGGGTGAACGGGTTTTGGTCCGAACCTCGAGTTTTGACCAAGCGAGCCCGAGGTAGGTTTTTGACTTTTTGGGGAATTGTTGGGAAACTTGTAATTATGCATTGGAAATGATTTATTTAGCGATAATTGATATTATTAAGTTAATTATGATTAGATACGAGCGGATTGGAAGTGGAAACTAAGGGAAAAGCGGTATTTGAGCCTTGGGTTCGGCCTGGAATCGAGGTAAGTGTTGTGGCTAACCTTAGCTTGAGGGATTAGGTATTGTTACCTTTTTTGCTACGTGTTTAGTTGTTGAGTACGACGTATAGCTGAGGTGATGAGCATCTATACGTTGTTCGGGTCATAGCATGCGAGTGAGTGTCGTACTTGTGACTGTTGTACTTCTTTATACGTAATGTTCATGCATAGACTGGTTATTCTTCATGTGAAATAAGTCTTATTATGTTTTCCTAATATTGGCTATTGGTTGAGTATTGACTCAAGTTGAGATTTATATTGTGAAGTTAAATGTTGGAACGAGGTTGGTTATTGATGATTCCCTTGCTGGGTTGTTATTATTTCTGTCGTTTGGGTGAGGAAGAGTGTAAAGCACGAAGGGTGATGCCGTGCAAGATATTGTGAGTGAGTGTTAATGCACGAAAGGTGATTGTCGCGCCCTCTTTTTTCCCCTTTTGACTGGGAAGTTCGGGTTTCGACATTCATTCGGGGGGGGGGGGGAGGGGAACAACTCGTTTCCTTTTGGGAATTGGGTATTTGAAGAGTCGCCACCTAACGGATTATGATGCGTTAGGGCACCTAGAATAATTATCTCGTGTAGCTAGTTTGCATTTCCAGAGATTAGGGTAAGGGCTCGAAATAACTTTGAGGGGAAGGTGTTAGGCACCCCTCGCGGTCCACAACGGTGGGTCCCGTCCGAGCTTAAACTATGTGAATTAGTCATTTTAACAAGTAAACAGTTTCAACACATATTTGCAAATAAAGGTATGTTTTCACATTCTAAGAACATGTACGATTCAGGTAATGGGATCAAGAGAGAGGTTTGAACAACTTGCACATGTATATGTAAAGAAAAGAAAGTTTATAAAATTTAAACACATATGGAATTGGGAAAGGGAAGTCTTAGGTTGATTAGCCTACAGGATCATACCCATGTAATGCCCGGTAATCACTTCTCAATGAGGGGCTACACGTGACATTAGCGTAGTCATCATATCCTTTTACTACCCATTACCCTCCCCTTGGTGGTTATGTAAGCGTGTTTAATTTAACGACCTCCAACCGTGCTGCTACCCGTCCCTTCCTTATGGTCCTGGAGGAATTTGGGACCACTAAATTTGGACAGTTCTAGACAATCTAAGGTTTATAACAGGTAAGAATCTAGGCGACAGGCAAATAACATATAGGACAAGCAAGTAAAGACAGTCAGTTAGAAGGCTCACATTTACCTCCGCATGTATATAGGCAAACAAACAGCACGTCTAAAACACAATTTTTGAAGATAGTTCAGAAATTATAAGAACATGATATCTAGATGAACATCACAAAACAGAACATACAGCGTTTGTTTTTTAGGAAAGTGGCCGGATCCTAACCAGTTTGCCTACTAGTTTTACAGCTTGTTAAACCTGGATAATTTCACATATAACAGAACTGGTTTTCACAATTATTTAACGCCCTAAGGCTTGCCTAAGTGCGTATATGCAGTCATAATTTTGAGAAGCTTATTGATGTTCTTTATCTTATAGGCATGCTTTCTAGTGATATTAGTTAACACAACGTTGAGGACTATTAAAGAAACGAGTAAGATAATTGATTAACTGATTCAGAACCTATAGGCATGATTTCTAATTATAGCTGATTTTAGATCCTATAGGCATGATTTCTATGATTAAAGCTGATTTTAAATCCTATAGGCATGATTTCTATTATTAAAGCTGATTTTAAATCCTACCGGCATGATGTCTAATTATATATAAAGTGAAGCAGGCATAATTTATTTGACCAAAGCGAAAGCTTATAGGCATGTATCTAACAAAACAGATTTGAACAAAAATGAACCCTATAGGCATGTTATCTACCCATCTTTACCCACAGTATACAGCTACCCTCCCTTTTCACTAGTCACCCCAATATTCATTTACAATTAATTATTACAGACCAAGGATTAAATAAAAAATACATAAATAGAATAGAAATTAAGCTATAGGGAGCCTGAAGTAGGCCCAAAGCAAATCCTGGTGTACCAAGCCTTCACTAGTCTCAAATGCCCAAGATTTCATAGCCTAATTCATGTCCTGGTGTGTCAGAGTTCCCTAAGGACCTCGAAGATCCTGGGGAGTGCTCACACCCAGACTTTTATCAAATAAAGACTGATTATGTGCAGTGTGGAAGTGCCAGCCCTGATATGCCAGAGTTTAGAGAGATCTCATGGACCTCTAACCAGTACACATACCAGAGGGGCAAAACTTAATAACCTAAGAATAAGTGAGAGTGCTTGACATGATTTGAAAGAGTTTTGGTAAATAGTATAAATAAGGGCCTTAGGAGCGAAGAGATTTTCTGAAACCAATACTAGTGAGGGTGGTAAAATATTTTGAGAAAAGGCATGAAAAACATTTTTTGAAATCAGAATGCAAGTCACAAAAACAAACAACTTTCAGGAACTTTTTGGGGCAAACAAATTCCACACAGGGAGAGAGGGGTTGGGGACACATAGAATACACCCTAGTGTATAAGCAAACAGATGCACAAACTTCTCAATAAATTGTAAGTTAATTACGAAGATTACAGCAAAGACATGTTGAAAACACATAAATCTTGGACACACAATCAGAGTACTTTGTAGGGCTATATGACTTAGCAGGATCTCATTAGTAAAGTAGAGTAAACAAGATTTAGATGAACAAACTAGGCAAGCACTTCATGAAACATTGATAGTTGAGAAATACTAAGCACAGATAGAACAAGCAGAACTTAGACATGCTGGGGGAACAGTAAACAAGCAATGTAGCTTGGACATGCTAGTGAGCAAACAAGATGCATGCAATTATCACAAGGAAGGATTGGGCATGCTAAACAGTAAACAGATCCTTGTTGTAAATAAACTAGTCATAGCTTCTAACAGAACAAACTTCAACATGCTAAGTGAGATAGTAGTTGGGCAGTATGGTCTAGGCATGTTGGTTACACATTGAGCAACATGATAGTAAAATAATAAACATGATTAGAGGTCACAACTAATGAACTGAAATAACAAAGAAACACATAGTTTTGGAATTTGAATTGAATCGGGACATACCGGCTAAGGAGAGAACACAGAGTAAAGAGCAGAGATGGTGCAAATAGCCAGCCTTGGCTTACAACCGGCTAGGTTAGTGAGAATTACAAGTAACAGAAGAGAATAGAGAGCTTGGAGAGTGTGAGAGTATTGATGAACTAATGTCCGTCCCTTCAAAATCAGAATGGGGAGATTATATAGCACTTATCAGAGTAAAACAAATAAGGCAAAGAATAATTAAGAGTTCCAAATAAGGTATGCAAGTAAAATTAAATAGTTAATTGGGACTAAACTCAATCAAATAATTCAACAGAATCCGGAAAGCACCCTTTTAAATGAGGGAGAATCAATTAACAGCCAAGCTAGAGGTTCAATAAGGTAAATAAATCAATCAAGGACCATCTAGGAATCGGTTAAAGAAATTAAATCCCATATATCAGGCTAATAAACTAATAAAGGCAAGTAGTACCGATTATGAGTCACAAATAAGGAAAATAGGTAAAAAAAAATCACAGAGATGTACCAATCTCGGCAAAAAATATAATTTGAACCTAATTTGGCGAATGAAATCAATCAATCTCTTTTAATTGACAGAACTAAAGAATAACGGGCAAATATTGAAATAACCAATGAAATAAGCAGTAACCCTAGGGATTAAAACATAGATATGAAAATCAGTCGAACAGGTAAAGAGAACCACAGTCCAACACTTTAGAAATTCAAATTTTTTGTAGAAAACATAAAGGAATGAAACCCTAGATTGAAAACACTTAAAGAAGAAAAACTTGAAGGCATGTCAACACACAGAAATCGTAGAAGTCAAAACCTAAAGTATTGTAGTGTTTAAAAATCGGTTAGTAGTAAAGAAGTAAAAGAACCCAAAAGAAAAGTCATTGAAGTTTTAAAATTCTTCAGATACCTAGAGGTTCGACCAACAAACAACAAGAAAACAATCCCTAATATAATAAAAATGTTCAGGCACCGATTAACTAGTAAAGAAGTAAGGGAACTTCTTAGGGAAATCAATGATGAACACAGGATCACTCCAGATCTATCGAGATCTGAACCGATTCAAGTCCGAACATTAGGTTTCTTGAAGAAAAGAGAAAGGGTAAGAGAATCTGGCCTTTGAATCAAGGATTTGAACCGTGAGACTTTGATAGAAATCATTCACGGACCATAGACAGACTTTTGAAGAGTTTAAAACGAGATCTAGACCAGATCTCTTTGAAATTCTTCCACGAAATCACACAATCGAGCGACCAAGGGAGATAGAAGACAAGTATAGGCCCCGTACAGCCATGGGAAGCCATAGATCGGACATGGATTAAAGGGATGAGGGTTGGTTTTGGGTGGCGGCGACTAGGGTTAGGTTTAGGTCTCAGAGAGAACGGAGAGGAGAGGGTTTCAGGGAGGCTGTTTGGTGAAAGTGGCCAGGTTTGGGGGGTCGTTTGGAACTAAAAAGGAAAGGGGTAATTGTGGTCGTTGATCTCTGTGATCAACAACCAAGATTGAAAGGATTTGGGGCCGGGTTGGATATTATAGGTTTGGGCTGGGTAGATTTGGGCTGGTTTAATTGAATTGGGGTTAAAAATTGGGCTAGGTAATTAGGCCAAATCCGAAATAAGTGGGCCATTTGTTAAATACCCTATTTAATTGATAATGCAATTTTTAGAAATAACTAATAGGCTGTAAAAATGATTTTCATGCCTGGATATATTTTAAAATAATTACATAATATTTTATAAAAATATAAAAAGGCTATTTTATGGTAAAATAATGTAGTAATGCGTGTGTAGGCTATAATTGCAAAGTAACTACAATTGCAGCCTAAAAATACAAAAATGGCAATTTGTGCTACAATTGAAACTTAGTACAAATGCAAATGATAAAATTAAACCACAAAAATTATTATAAAAACTATTTGTGATACAATTAGTGATTGTTTTATAAATAAAATGCTGGGAGAAATCAGTTACAATATTTTTTGAAATGCAGAAATTGTATATCAAATACTAATTGATGCCAAAGCATAGCTTTGAAAATATTATGGAAAAATTGGGTATCAACAGTGATGCCGTTCCATATTATGATATTGATAATGCACGAAGCGTGATGCCATGCCATTCATATCTGATTTTCATGGTGAGGTTGAGAGGAAAAGCACGAAGGGTGATGATGTGCATTTTTCCGTTACTATATTTACTTGTTGTTATTGGTTCAGGGTGTACTAGCTGTTTAAATTCTCTACTGTTATGATTCTGATTTTCTTTGCAATCCCCTCACCATGTTTTCCCCTTCCCATTATTTTCTGTTAAAGTTCCGTTATTGATACTTCCTTGTATATTATGTAACTGCACAGGTTCATGTTGTTTGTCGTGTCCTAGCCTCGTCACTACTTTGCCGAGGTTAGGCTCGGCACTTACCAGTACATGGGGTCGGTTGTACTGATACTGCACTCTGCACTTTCTGTGCAGATTTCGGTGCTGGACTTCGTTGATTAGAGTTGGGTTGTTGCCTTCAAGTCCACCAGGAGACCCAAGGTAGATCTGCTGGCGTTCGTAGACCCTGGAGTCCCCTTCCCTCTATCTTAGTTTATCCTGTTTTCCTTCATTTCGAGAACAAATGTATTTCCTTTAAACCAGTATTTGTAGAAACCCTTACAAGTTTATGTATTGTGACACCAGATCCTTGGGTAGTCGTGTAATAGTGTTTTAAACTGTTATAGAATTTTCGTACTTCTTTATTAATATAGATTACATTACTGTTAATTATTCTTTTTGTTAGTGATTGGTGTGATAGAACTGTATCTGTTGGCTTGCCTAGCATTCTAGGAGTTAGGTGCCATCACGATCCTGACGGTGGGAAATTCGGATCGTGACAAGTTTGTATCAGAGCACTAGGTTGCCTAGGTCTCACAATTCACGAACAAGCTAGGTAGAGTCTGAGCGATCGGTACGGAGACGTCTGTACTTATCCCTAGAGGCTACAGATTTTAGGAATAACTTCGCATCTATTCTTCTCTGTCATGCGATTTGATTTCTCAATGCTAATTGAACTCTCTACTCTTGTTCTTTCGCAAATGGCGAGAACATGTACTGCTTCATCAGCTGACCAGCAGCCCGAGCCCCTAGTGGCAGCTCCTACGAGGGGCAGAGGACAAGCCCGAGGTCGTTCTAGAGGCCGAGGCAGGGGCAAGGCTCAGCCTCGAGCTCGAGCAGCAGCACCAGTAGCGGAGGCTTAGGTGGAGTTTGATGATGAGGTTCCGGCCCAGACCGTTCCAGCAGGGCCAGCTCAGGTTCCAATGGGGTTCATCGCTACCCCGATACTTCAGGATGCTTTGGTCCGTTTAGTGGGACTTATGGAGAGCGTAGCCCAGGCTGGCATATTTCTTGTAGCACCAGCCGTCTCTCAAGGTGGAGGAGGAGCCCAAACTCCCGCTACCTTCACTCCGGAGCACATGGCTCCTCAGTTTCAGACGCCAGCAGCTTAGCCAGTGGGAGTAGCTCAGCCTGTTATTGCGGCTACGCTGGTGGAACATCTATGTCTTCTGAGGCTTTGTTGAGGTTGGACAAGTTCACCAAGCTTTTCCCGGTTCATTTCAGTAGGGCAGCTTCTGAGGACCCCTAGGATTATCTTGACCACTGCCATGAGCTGTTACGGAACATGGGGATATTGGAGACCAATATGGTCGACTTTGCTGTATTCCAGATGATAAGGTCTGCGAAGAAATGGTGGAATGATTTTGTGTTGTCTAGACCAGCTGGGTCACATGCCTTGACTTGGGACCAGTTCTCTCAGCTATTTCTCGAGAAGTTCCTTCCTATCACTCAGAGAGAGGACTATTGCAGGCGGTTTGAGCATCTCAGGAGGGTTCTATGACTGTCACTCAGTACGAGACTAGGTTTGTGGATTTGGCTCGTCATGCTCTTCTTATACTCCCCACCGAGAGAGAGAGTGAAGAAGTTTATTGAGGGAATCGCTCAGCCTATCAGATTGCAGATGGCTAAGGACACATGGAGCGAGATTTCTTTCAGGATGCGGCCAATGTGGCCTGGCGGGTTGAGATGGTTTTAGCTCAGGGGAGTGGCCAAGGGTCTGACAAGAGGCCTCGTCATTCTGGTAGGTTCAGTGCTGCCTCGTCTAGAGGCAGGGATTTTTTTGGTAGAGGCCATCCTCCCAGGCCGTTTCATTCAGCACTTCATACTTCTACCGGTGCTTCAGGTGGCTGTGGCTCTCATATGCGCTATTCTAATCAGCTACCCTATAGTGCACTACCAGCTCCTACCAGTGTACCTTCGCTCCAGAGCTTTCAGGGTGGTTACTCAGGCAGACAGGGTCAGTTTCAGGGTCAACAGTCTCAGCAGCCAGGGTCTTGTTATACTTGTGGTGATCCTAGGCACATTGCTAGATATTGACCTTGAGCATCGAGCAATTCTCAGCATCAGGGTTCTCGTGCCATGGTTCCGGCACCAGGTGTTTCACTTCCGGCTCAGCCAACTGGATGCAGGGGTCAGGCAGCTAGAGGTGGAGGTCAAGGTATTAGAGGTGGAGGTCCGGATGCTAGATGTGGAGGCCAGCCAGCAAGAGGCCGTCCTAGAGATGTAGTTCAGAGTGCTAGGGCCCAGCCCCAATGTTATGCTTTCCCAGCCAGGCCTGAGGCTGAGGCATCCGATGCCATTATCATAGGTACGGTTTCAGTTTGTAGTAGAGATGCTTCAGTTCTATTTGATCCAGGGTCTACATACTCTTATGTGTTGTCATCTTACTTTGCTTCGTATTTGGTTGTGCCTCGTGATTCTTTGAGTGCTCATGTATATGTGTCTACACAGGTGGGTGATTCTATTGTTGTAGATCGTGTTTATCGCTCGTGTGTGGTTATTATTAGAGGATCTTGAGACTAGTATAGATCTCCTACTTCTCGATATGGTTGACTTCGATGTTATTTTGGGGATGGATTGGTGTCACCTTATCATGCTATATTGGACTGTCACGCTAAGACCGTAACCTTAGCCTTGTCGTGGTTACCTCGATTGGAGTGGAGAGGGACTCTTGGTCATTCTACCAGCAGAGTTATTTCTTAAATGAAGGCTCGGCGTATGGTCGAGAAGGGGTGTTTGGCTTATATGGCTTATGTTCGTGATTCCAGTTTGGAGGTTCCTTCCATGGATTTCGTATCGGTAGTTCGTGAGTTTCCAAAGGTATTTCCTGCAAACCTCCCGGGGATGCCACCCGACAGGGACATTGACTTTTGCATTGATTTGGCTCCGGGCACATGGCCCATTTCTATTCCGCCATACCGTATGTTCCCACCAGAGTTGAAAGAATTGAAGAAGCAGTTGCAAGATTTGCTTTATAAGGGCTTCATTAGGCCCATTGTCTCGCTTTGGGGTGCGTCAGTGTTGTTTATAAGGAAAAAGGATTGATCGATGAGGATGTGCATAGATTATCGGCAGTTGAACAAAGTCACCATCAAGAACAAGTATCCATTGCTGATGATTGATGACTTATTTGATCAGCTTCAGGGTGCCAAGGTGTTTCGAAGATTGATTTGAGGTCTGGCTACCATCAGTTGAGGATTAGGGCATCCGATGTCCCTAAGACAGCTTTTCGAACTCGGTATGGGCATTATGAGTTTCTAGTGATGTCATTTGGGTTGACAAATGCCCCAGCAACATTCATGGATTTGATGAATAGAGTGTTCAAGCCCTATTTGGATTCCTTCGTGATTGTTTTTATTGATGATATCTTGATCTACTCCCACAGTCGAAAGGAGCATGAGCAGCATCTTCGGATCGTTCTTCAGACTCTGAGAGACAACCAATTATATGCTAAGTTTTCAAAATGTGAGTTTTGGCTGAGTTCAGTGGCATGCTTGGTCCACGTTGTATCAGCAGAGGGTATTCAAGTGTATCCTAAAAAGATTGAGGCAGTCAAGGACTGGCTTAGGCCCACATCAGCTATAGAGATTCAGAGTTTCTTGGGCTTGGCGGGTTATTACCATCGGTTTGTGGAGGGGTTTTCATCTATAGCAGCCCCGATGACCAGATCGACCCAAAAGGGTGACCAGTTTAGGTGGTCGGACGAGTGTGAGGTGAGCTTCAAGAAGCTCAAGACAACTTTGACTACAACATCGATGTTGGTATTGCCCATAGGTGCAGGGCCATATACAGTATATTGTGGCGCATCTCGTTTTGGACTTGGTGGGGTATTGATGCAGGGTGGCAAGGTTATTGCATATGCTTCGCGACAGATGAAGATTCACGAGAAGAATTATCCAGTTCATGATTTGGAACTAGCAGCCATTGTTCACGCACTGAAGACATGGAGGCATTATCTGTATGGCGTGTTGTATGAGGTGTTCACGGATCACAAGAGTTTGCAATATTTGTTCAAGTAGATGGAGCTAAATTTGAAGAAGAGGAGGTGGTTGGAGCTATTGAAAGACTATGATATCGCCATCTTGTACCATCCCGAGAAGGCCAATGTGGTGGCCGATGCTTTGATTAGGAAGTCAGCTAGTATGGGCAGCCTTGTGTGTATTCCAGTCGGTGAGAGACCGCTTGCATTAGATGTTCAGGCTTTGGCCAATCAGTTCATGAGGTTGGATGTTTCTGAGCTCAGTCGTGTTCTAGCTTGTACAGTTGCTTGGTCTTCCTTGTTTGAGCCTATCAGGGAGCGACATTATGATGATCCTCATTTGCTTGTCCTTAGGGACACGGTGCGGCACAGAGATGCCAAGCAAGTTATGGTTGGAGATGATGGAGTTATGAGGATGCAGGGTCGCATTTGTGTGCCTAATGATGATGGACTTCGTGAGTTGATTCTAGAGGAGGCCCACAGTTCCCGGTATTCTATTCATCCGGGCGCCGCTAAGATGTATCAGGACTTGCGGCAGCATTATTCAGATTTTGGATATGCGGGTCTAGTTAAGCACATCATTTCATCCTCAGACGGATGGACATTCCGAGCGTACTATTCAGATTTTGGAGGATATGCTCCGCGCCAGTGTTATTGACTTTGGAGGTTCTTGGGATCAGTTCTTGCCGTTAGCGGAGTTTGTCTACAACAATAGTTATCAGTCGAGCATCCAGATGGCTCCATATGAGGCATTATATGGTAGGCGGTGTCAGTCGCCGGTTGGATAGTTTGAGCCGGGGGAGGCTCGGTTGTTGGCTACAGATTTAGTATAGGATGCCTTGGATAAGGTTAAGATAATTCAGGATAGACTTCACATAGCTCAGTCCATCTATGCCGACCGTAAGGTTTGTGATGTGGCATTCATGGTCGGAGAGCGAGTGTTGCTTCGGGTGTCGCCCATGAAGGGCGTGATGAGATTTGGGAAGAACGGCAAGTTAAGCCCTAGGTTCATCGGGCCTTTTGAGATTCTTGATCGAGTGGGATAGGTGGCTTACAGACTTGCATTGCCACCAGGCTTATTAGCGGTACATCCAGTGTTTCATGTGTCCATGCTTCGGAAGTATCACGGCGATCCATCCCACGTATTAGATTTCAGCACTGTCCATCTAGACAAGGATTTGACCTACGAGGAGGAGCCTGTAGCCATTTCAGACAGGCAGGTTCGTCAGTTGAGATCGAAGAATTATCCTTCGGTTCGTTTGCAGTGGAGAGGTCAGCCTGTTGAGGCAACTACCTGGGAGTCCGAGTCCGATATGCGGAGCCGGTGTCCCCATCTTTTCACTGGCTCAGGTACATTTCTATGTCCGTTCGAGGACGAACGATTATTTTAGAGGTGGAGAATGTGATGACCCAAAAGGTCATCTCGTATTTTAGAACCCAATTCGGGGTTCTAAGGCCTTCAAAACCTCATTTTCCTACTCCTTGATCTGCATGCACAGTCTAGGCGTGTTTTCGGAAATCCTTTATGTGTAAATTTGATAAGAATATTAAGTTTTGCCTTTAAAAGTTATTTTAGTCGACATCATTCAACATTTTGATTAAACGGACCCGGACCATTCTTTGACAGTCCCGGAGGGTCCGTAGTAAAATATGGGACGTGGGCGTATGCCCGGAATTGAATTCCGAGGTCCCTAGCGTGAGAAATAAATTTTTGAAGAAAATTGTTAAACTAGAAATATAATGTTTTTTAGAAATTGAATAATGTTCGAACTTGTTGGTATCAGGCCCGTATTTTTGTTCCGGAGCCCGGTACAGGTCCGTTATAATATTTATACCTTATCTGCGAAATTTGGTGAGAAACGGGACTTATTTGACGTGATTCGGATGTCCGGTTGTGAAAATAGGAATATCAAGGATTCTTAAGGATTTCATGCGTTTTGGTGTTATATCCGCTGTTTTAGATGTTATTTTGGAGATTTGATTGCATGAGCAAGTCTGTATGTCGTTTTTGGACTCGTGTGCATGTTTGGTTTGGAGCACCGAGGGATCGGGTGAGTTTCGGATAGGCTACGGGATGTTTTGGACTTAGGAAAATTTGTTGTGTTGTTGCTTTTGGTATGTCTAATACTTTTTGCTTCGCGTCCACGAAGCAGCTCTCGCGGACGCGAAGTGCAAGCTGGACTAGGGAGGGGTTTCTTCTACGCGAACATGAGGCCTTGGTCACGAACGCGACCGACCTTACGCGAACACGTGGTGTAATGGAGGTGGGATGGGAAAATCATCGAGTTGCTCTTCGCGAACGCGGTCCAGGCCCGCGAACGCGATGGTTAAGGGGGACAGACCATCGCGAACGGAGCAGCTCATCGCAAACGCGAAGGCCCTTTTGGCTGTAATGCACCGCGAATGCGACAGGTCCATCGTGAACGCGATGAAGACCTATCCAATCTTTTAAAAACAGAACCAAAATCGGGATTTTTTCAAAAACTCACAACTCTTTCATAAAAATCGACCTAGGAGCGATTTTGAAGAGGGATTTCATCACCAATTCATACGTTTGTGTTCTTCAACTCATTTCCTTCAATTTCCATCAACACCCATTAGATTTTTAGCCCTAAATCTTGTTCTTTGATGGTAGAATTAGGGATTTTAGGAAGAATTGAGGATTTTGCAAATTTGGGAATTTAGAACTTGATTCAGGGTCGGATTCCAAAACTAATTACATATTTGGGCTCGTGGGTAAATGGGTGAACGGGTTTTAGTCTGAACCTCGAGTTTTGACCTAGCGGGGTCGGGGGTCAGTTTTTGACTTTTTGGGCAATTGTTGGGAAACTTGTAATTATGCATTGGAAATGATTTATTTAGCGATAATTGATATTATTAAGTTAATTATGATTAGATACGAGTGGATTGAAGTGAAAACTAAGGGAAAAGCGGTATTTGACGCTTAAGTTCGGCTGTGGAATTGAGGTTAGTGTTGTGGCTAACCTTAGCTAGAGGGATTAGGTATTGTTGCCTGATTTGCTACTTGTTTAGTTGTTGAGTATGACGTATAGGTGAGGTGACGAGTATCTATACGTTGTTCGTGTCATAGCATCCAAGTGAGTCTTGTACTTGTGACTGTTGTATTTCTTTATACGTATTGTTCATTCTTAGACTGGTTATTCTTCATGTTAAATAAGTCTTATTATGTTTTCTTGATATTGGCTATTGGTTGAGTATTGACTCAAGTTGAGATTTATATTGTGAAGTTAAATGTTGGAACGAGGTTGGTTATTGATGATTCCCTTGCTGGGTTGTTATTGTATCTGTTGTTTGGGTGAGGAAGAGTGTATACCATGAAGGGTGATGCCGTGCAAGATATTTTGAGTGAGTGTTAATGCACGAAGGGGGATGCCGTGCCGTATTCTGATATTGATAATGCATGAAGCGTGATGGCGTTCCATTCTTATCTGATTTTTATGCTGAGGTTGAGAGTAAAAGCATGAAGGGTGATGCCGTGCATTTTTTCGTTATTGTATCTACTTGTTGTTACTGGTTCAAGGTGTACTAGCTTTTTAAATTCTTTACTGTTGTGATTCTGATTTTCTTTGCAATCTCCTCAGCATGTTTTTCCCTTCCCATTATTTTCTGTTAAAGTTCCGTTATTGTTATTTCCTTGTATATTATGTAACTGCACAGGTTCATGTTGTTTGTCTTTTCCTAGCCTCGTCAGTACTTCGCCGAGGTTAGGCTCATCACTTCCCAGTACATAAGGTCGGTTATACTGATACTGCACTCTGCACTTTCTGTGCAGATTTCGGTGCCGGACCTCGTTGATTGGAGTTGGGTTGCTACCTTTAGTCTATTAGGAGACCCAAGGTAGATCTACCGGCATTTTTAGACCCTAGAGTCCCCTTCCCTCTAACTTAGTTTATCATGTTTTCCTTCATTTCGAGAACATATGTATTTTCTTTAAAACAGTATTTGTAGAAGCTCTTAGAAGTTCGTGAATTGTGACACCAGTTCCTTGGGTAGTCGTGTCATAGTGTTTTAAACTGTTATAGAATTTCCGTACTTCTTATTGATTTAGTTTAAATTACTATTAATTAGTGTTTTGGTTAGTGATTTGTCACGACCCAATTTCCATCCCGGTCGTGATGGCGCCTCTCGTGAAGACAAGGCCAGCCAACTAACCCAAATCCTTTCACTTTAACAATTATTAAACATAAATGAATAGATAAATACAGCTTAACAACAATAATAACTAGTATTTACAACCCAACACAACCCGACCGGGGTGTCACAAGTCACGAGCATCTAAGAGGTAGGAACATGACTATAGGGTCATATATATATATAAAATGAAATCTGGAATCCAAAATATGAAGTCCGGTGCCGCGAACGCTGGCGGTCACCTTGCTCAGCTACATTAGTATTACCTTCAGTCCGCTAATAACCCGCTAGCGGGTGAACGATACCTGCAACTGCACGCGAGGTGCAGGGAGTAAAGTGAGTACTTCCAACTCAGTGAGTAATAAGAGTAAATAATAACTGAGAGGCAAGAAATCACGTAAGAGCACTCCATCATGCTATATAGGACAGTACAACCCTTTGAGAAAACAGTAAAACCGTGAAAAATCCTTTAGAAAATATCTGGCTCAGTTTAAAAACCTCTTTTGAAAATATCCTTTTCCAACAGTCAAGCAAATGAATGCGTAATCAGATAGTGCAAGTCCGCACATAAGTCAGCCCCTCGGGCGCAACACTCCACTAACAATTAACACCAGGGCGTCTGGTAAACAGTGCAAGAAGTAGCATGAATGCCAACGAAATGAGAGTGCTGAATGTCATGACAGGTATTACAAACAGGAACCAATGCATGAATGCAATGCAATGCATATGACCGCTGCGGTGCGCAGCCCGATCCATTTGGGTACCCGCGCTCACTATGGGGGTTCAGACTCTGGAGGGGCTCCTACAGCCCAAGCGCAATATCATCATAGTATCGCTGTGGCGTGCAGCTCGATCCATCCTCAGTCCAGAACATGCAAATGAGCCACTCGGGCAATGTCAAGTAATAGCTTTTAACTCAAAACATCAGAAAAATGCAATTTAAGTCTTTAAACTTTAACAATATGACTGCACATTTTAAAACAGGGTTTAACTCAGGACTGAAATCATTTAATATGCTAAGTGTCATGAAAATAGTGATAATAATCCCTAAAGGATTCAAATAATCGGCACGAAGCCCAAAACATGGCAATCAACCCAAATCACGATAGCATCAAGTAGGTTTCAGTCAATTACGCAGTAAAATCAACAACCGGGACGGACCAAGTCACAATCCCCAACAGTGCTCTACCCCACGCTCATACCCGGCGTGCAAGTCACCACAATACATCACTATGATGTGCACATCCGGGGTTTCAAACCCTCAGGATATCATTTACAAGTATTACTCATCTCGAACCGGTGAAATCTCTAGCTCGCGACGCCTTTGCCCCTCGAATCGGCCTCCACGCGCGTCGAATCTAACCAAAATCAGAGCGAATACATTACAATATGCCAAGGGAACAATACCCAATCGAAAACAGCCAAGAAATAGCAGAAATCTCGAAACTAGCAAAACCCGAGCNGAAGGATGCAAATGATAGGCACAAAGCCCCAAACATATTCATAAAATCCAAGTAGGATGATTACCAAACAATTTCTAGTCAAGAACACAGTACGAACATCAATCGGAACGGACTATGTCACAATCCCCAGTCACAATCGACCCCGCACTCGTCATAGAGTACGTGTATCGCCTCAATATAGCGTCACAATGTGATATACCGGGGTTTCAAACCCTCAGGTCATCATCTACATCTATTACTCACGCCGGCCACAAGTCTAGCTCGCTATGCCTTTGCCTTTCGAATCAACCTCTTCGCAACGCCGAAATCTGATTAAAACCACAACGAATACATTACAATAGGCTAAAGAAACATAACCCAATCGAAAAGACTCGAAAAACACCAAAATTCACTAAGTTGGCAAAACCGAGCCCCGGGCCCACTTCTCGAAAAATTACGAAATTTACATCACTGGATTCCTCGTCTCGCCACGAGTCTACACATACCAATTTTACCAAAATCGGAGTTCAAATGCCCTTTCAAAATCCGTTTTTACATCACAACTTTTCAAGCCCTAGCTTGACCCGTTTTTGATGAATTTTTCACAATTTACATGTAATTTCTACCATAAACTCGAATATTTAGACCAAGGAACTTACCTCCAATTGATTCTCAGTCAAAGCCCTCGAAAATTCTCGCTCAAAGCTCTCAAAACCGCTTTAAAATGGTGGAAACCAACTCTTGTTCGCGGATGAAAACAATATAAAAAAAAAACCTTCTGTAACAGTTGTTTTCGCTTCTGCGACAATTTCACCGCTTCTGCGGTTTCCGCTTCTGCGGCCTACTCACCGCATCTGCGGTTTTCCTTCAAGTCGCCCAGGACCGCTTCTGCGGTCCCAAAACCACTTCTGCGGTGACCGCTTTTGCGGAACTTCGTCCGCTTCTGCGGAAAGCCCTGGTCCCTCAAGGACCGCTTCTGCGACCAATATGCCGCATCTGCGGAACCGCTTATGCGGTCCCTTTTCCGCAGATGTGGAAATGACAGAACCAGCAACTTCAAACCTGCAACAGACTCCGAATTCTCCGTTTAACCACCCGAATTCACCCCGAGGCCCCCGGGACCTCAACCAAAAACACCAATACATCCTAAAACCTCATTCAAACTTGTTCCCATCATCAAACCACATCAAACAACGCTAAAATCATCAATTCACATCGGATTCAAGCCTAAGTTCTTCAAGAACTTCCGAAATGCACTTTCGACCGAAAACCCGACCAAACGATGTCCGAATGACCTGAAAATTTGCACATATATCCAAAATCACTTAACGAAGCTACAACAGCTCTCGGAATTCCATTCCGACCCCCGGATCAAATTCTCACCCATTCACCGGAATTCGCCAATATACTAACATCGCCAATTCAAGCCTAATTCTACACCGGGCCTCCAAAATCAATTCCGATCGCACTCCCAAGTCGCAAATCATCCCCCGAAGCTAACCGAATCACCGGAAATCACATCCGAGCCTTCTAACTCATAAGTCAATGTCCGGTTGACCTTTCCAACTTAAGCCTTCCTTAAAGAGACCAAGTGTCTCATTTCCTATCCAAACCAATTAAATGCAACTATAACTCACTCGTTGCTGATAATGAAACATGAGGAAGCAGTAAATGGGGGAATTGGGGCTGTAATACATGAGACGACGGGTCGGGTCGTCACATCCTCCCCAACTTAAACCAATGCTCGTCCTCGAGCGTACCCAGAGTTGTCCTAGAAGCTAACCAACAGCTGAATAACTTTACCAAGCATATACCCGAGGTGATCTCACGTCACCCTATCTCATATAGGTCCGACAACACAATATAGCCGAAATCTCACAGTCCATTTAAACCATAAACCATAGAACCACATTGCACTTTCCGAAATCATACACAATATCAGAACCTCACATCTATACCCAGAATAAACCCGAACCAGCTGTAATAACCCATACTTGCAACCTCAGGTGAAATCATATGATATACCACATAATCCAAACACTCGAAACGATAGCCTCTATTTACAGCAGTTGCCCATAATAACTAAATACCGATAGAAAACCTTTTATTAGCTAAAGTCTTGTTCCAACACTTCCATATACTGCCAACAACAAATGAAACACGTGATAAACCGTAACCATTCCTCAGATCAACCATTCATGAAGCCATTTCCCTCTGACTAATACCACAACAGATTTCCGAGCCGAACCTCGATATTAACCTTCCAACAAGATGAAACCAAATCCATTCATATTCATTAATGACCACCAACGATCACCTCGGGTCCAACACACCACTCTGGTGATATGACACCTCAACACCGGCCTAAGCCACAACTCGCATAATACACGCACCAATAAGAGACGGTCTGAACATACTCAAATCATGAAATGACTCAAACGAAAGAGTTGTACCTCAAACTCATCAATACCATTACAACACAAGGCTGAGACCCCGTCTCACATAATAGAATAGAACATATGAATCTACCCTGAAAGGTCATAACTTCACGCAACCTCGCTACAACGCGCGATCCTAACCAAACACTGTTACACATGAAGCAACTGAAGTCACTACGCCAAAAATCGACAGCCACGCACAATTTGATGTCTGAAACCAAAGCAATTCATTACACCCACGGTGAAACAAATAACATACAACATGCAACCCGATAGGTCATAACCAACATTCCAATTACCGAGCAACATCCAATTACTCTTCCCGCTCGACTTTCACTATGAATTCCCCAATAGAACCGCACCACATATGCCTATAGCCAACAAGTCATGACATCCCACAGCACAGAAAACAACTCATAGATCTCCCCAGATCCCTAAACAAGCTCAATAACGATAGATCCAACCTATCCCTCAACAATACAACTCGGGACTAACCAAGCTAACTCAAGCTAAATACGTAGCCACATTAGCCTGCCAACGAGCTCATTATCAAGAAGCCTGAAGCTGCTTCTTCCACTACTATAACTCCTATCGGAGCCGTACAATACGGTGCCCGACACCAAATTAACATCGAAATCCACAACCTCGCCCGGCAACATGCCCGGCCACAAGGAACGCATCCGAAAAGGTCATTCAATACCGGAACTGAATCAATGGTAGAAACCTCTGCACTGACATCCGTCGCGAAGGCCCTATTAAGGAAAGCAATCCTTCTCAGCCGTCCGCTGAATCTTTTGAAATATATACCACTCTGCAAGAACATAATCCAATGCCCCTTGCCGCTCAACTCGTGGCATTTTCGGCCTAGCCCGTAGCACAATAGTCTAGAATAACCCAACACGGAGACAACCAGCCTACAATCCAATATCATATCCAAAATTTGGCATACCAAGCAAAGAAAGATCCACTCGGACCTCTAATTCCCAATAACCGCTAGACGGTGCCGATGCACACGATTTACAACAACTGCATAGCCTGAACACCAGAACTTCTAGTCTCCGACTCCATATAGCACACAAATCACTATACCTGATCCCAAATTGCGCCGTACGAATACATATCACATCTCAAGTACCCAATTATCCCACAAAAGATATTCAAAAATTTCCCTGTGCCATCAAACAAACTCAGATATCAACAGTCGATCCTAAATGCCACAACACTACCGAAGTATTATCAGCTTACATCACATTGCCCTTTTACTGGAACATATACCCCCGTCGACTCACTATGGTTGGCAATACCATTTTCCTTAATCATTTGAAAATCGATTCTTTAATCACCTGCAGCTGCCCGTGCTGCTTAAGAATTTAATGACTTTCCATTATGAACTGAACCGTAACCTTACACACACAAATCCCAATCCTCCACCACATATCGCATATACCATACCACACTAGTATAAGATGATAACTCCATCTCCCTTCCTAACCACAAACATCTACGTACTCCACTAGTCAAGAACTCTCCATCAATCCCATCAAGAAGAGAAATCATTACACATTCCATGCTTCGCATGCCCATAGGCAATTTATACGTCTCTAAACCACGGTAAAACTTATCAAGAACTCTCCCCCAATTCCATTGCACAAGCTAAACTGCCAGGACTGAATCCTTCTACCCGAACCAAGCTAAGCAAGCTGTCAGAACTCAAGAGCCTTGCTGCACAATACCTGTAAAAGCCCATTACCTCGAAAACATACGAAGAATCAATCACATCCTTACCATACCGATTCGGTCCACTACCAAGGTATTCCATCTATCTAATTTCCCTTTTTGATTCATCATCCACTTGATATTTCTCCCTCGCTGTAGAATCACAATGCCTCAACCCAAGCTTACCACGCGAGACTCGAACATAAGACCACACTGTCTAAGACCCATAGGCCACTGAATACTCTCTCAATTGTTTCCCAGAAATACCACATTCCAGAATACTTCACTCTGAGAACTTTCTGCGAATCTAAATTCGCTTCATTTACTTTCCAGGTATCGACACATAGGATCCCATGATCAACATAAAAAATACCACAAGTCTTGACATTTTCTATTGAAAACACTGTCTTTAGTCACATACACCACCTTAAAACACCTGAGTGCTACATGTAGATTCTTGAACACATTAAAACCATTCTCGAGAGTCATTCTCTCTTATTCATCTGCAAATACCTGATTTAACGAACAGAACCACTCGTGCTTTACTGACACTCCGATACCGTAAAATGAGACCCTCATCCCAATACAACCAAGCAACTTCCTGCTCTATGCACCGAGCATTTTTTACCAACAACGACTCTAGACATTCTGAAATTCTCATACCCTATGGAACATAATATAACCTTTGTCGAAATTTTGCTTCACTCGCCCATCCTCGGCTCAATTTCTGCAACTAGAACCGATTCGCCAGCATATTCGAGACGTAACCAACATAGCACATAACCGTGCAATCAGCTAATCAACAGCAACCTCCCCAACTTGGCTCGAAGCCATATATCAAGACACACTTAACAACTCATAACACTTTTACTCTAATGATGCCACAATGTCATAGTGAGATTAAACTCAAATCATCTACAAGTTTGTGAAAACACAGATCATCTAGTACTGAATCCTCTACAACCCTCGCATTTATCCCCACATCAACTGAGTCCACTCTCTTAAGCGACCCGAATTTTTAAATTTCAACACATACCCTTCAATTACACATGAGATCTTCTAACATACACGTAAGGACCATACCACTCAATAACACTCCGCAGGAGATGACCCCTCCTTCGCCTCAATTTAGTACTTCAGCATACCTTTCACCATCATATACGTTACTCAGTCATTAGTCTTCCTGAGTCTGAACTCATACCGCCACACGTATTGTACTTTACTTTCCAACTAGGAGATACGAAGATATTCTTCACGCGCCCTTAATTCGGGCTACACATCAAATCCACAATAGGAGTCGAATCACTTAACAGTTCGTCTATTATTCTACAGACTTCTTCGTCACTACCAAGTCATACAATTACATCTCGCAGTACTAACATACTCATCACATGAATACCAAACCGCCATTCCGGCTAATAGGGGCAATACTGAACATATAAGTTCAAAACACTTGCTCACACAATCAGCACCTCGGTGCTTAAGCCATAGGCAAGGATCCGTCCTCAAGTCCTCCAGACTGGCCCAACATACTCACGAAGATTGCATCTCGCCCCTCGATCGGGGAATCACAAACCATCAAGGCACATATAATACTGAGCGCTCACGTGCGTATACAGATGTGTGGACGGAATTTCAAGAGTTATATCTCAAGCTGAATCAAGTACGCATGATAAGAATTCCAAGAAAGGGAAGTTTTCCTAAAGGTTCTGCAGCCTCTCAAGGATAAATACAGACGTCTCCGTACCGATCCGCGAGACTCTACTAAACTTGCTCATGACTCGTGAGACCTAGTAACCTAGGCTCTGATACCAACTTGTCACGATCCAATTTCCATCCCGGTCGTGATGGCGCCTCTCGTGAAGACAAGGCCAGCCAACTAACCCAAATCCTTTCACTTTAACAATTATTAAACATAAATAAATAGATAAATACAGCTTAACGACAATAATAACTAGTATTTACAACCCAACACAACCCGACCGGGGTGTCACAAGTCACGAGCATCTAAGAGGTAGGAACATGACTATAGGGTCATATATATAAAATGAAATCTGGAATCCAAAAGATGAAGTCCGGTGCCGCGAACGCTGGCGGTCACCTTTCTCAGCTACATTAGTATTACTTTCAGTCCGCTAATAACCCGCTACCGGGTGAACGATACTTGCAACTGCACATGAGGTGCAGGGAGTAAAGTGAGTACTTCCAACTCAGTGAGTAATAAGAGTAAATAATAACTGAGAGGCAAGAAATCACGTAAGAGCACTCCATCATGCTATATAGAACAGTACAACCCTTTAAGAAAATAGTAAAATCGTGAAAAATCCTTTAGAAAATATCTGGCTCAGTTTAAAAACCTCTTTTCAAAATATCCTTTTCCAACAGTCAAGCAAATGAATGCGTAATCAGATAGTGCAAGTCCGCACATAAGTCAGCCCCTCGGGCGCAGCACTCCACTAACAATTAACACCAGGGCATCTGGTAAACAGTGCAAGAAGTAGCATGAATGCCAATGAAATGAGAGTGCTGAATGTCATGACACGTATTACAAACAGGAACCAATGCATGAATGCAATGCAATGCATATGACCGCTGCGGCGCGCAGCCCGATCCATTTGGGTACCCGCGCTCACTGTGGGGGTTCAGACTCCGGAGGGGCTCCTACAGCCCAAGCGCAATATCATCATAGTATCGCTGCGGCGTGCAGCCCGATCCATCCTCAGTCCAGAACATGCAAATGAGCCACTCGGGCAATGTCAAGTAATAGCTTTTAACTCAATACATCGGAAAAATGCAATTTAAGTCTTTAAACTTTAACAATATGACTGCACATTTTAAAACAGGGTTTAACTCAGGACTGAAATCATTTAATATGATAAGTGTCATGAAAATAGTGATAATAATCCCTAAAGGATTCAAATAATCGGCACGAAGCCCAAAACATGGCAATCAACCCAAATCACGATAGCATCAAGTAGGTTTAAGTCAATTACGCAGTAAAATCAACAACCGGGATGGTCCAAGTCACAATCCCCAACGGTGCTCTACCCCACGCTCATACCTGGCGTGCAAGTCACCACAATACAGCACTATGATGTGCAAATTCGGGGTTTCAAACCCTCAGGATATCATTTACAAATATTACTCACCTAGAACCGGTGAAATCTCTAGCTCGCGACGCCTTTGCCCCTCGAATCGGCCTCCACGCGCGTCGAATCTAACCAAAATCAGAGCGAATACATTACAATATGCCAAGGGAACAATACCCAATCGAAAACAGCCAAGAAATAGCAGAAATCTCGAAACTAGCAAAACCCGAGCCCCGGGCCCGCTTCTCGAAAAATTACAAAATTCACATTACCGGATTCCTTGTCTCGCCACGAGTCCATACATACCAAGAACTCCCAAATACGAACTCAAATGACCTATCAAATCCCAATTTGAAATATCAAAAACTCAAGCCCTAGGTTTACCCCTTTTAATGAATTCCAACCAATTTCCATGTTAAATTTAACAAAATCTCGAGTATTTAGTCCAAGGAACTTACCTCTAATCATTCCTCCTTGAATCCCTCTTCAAAATCGCCTCAAAGCTCTCAAAGCTCGCTCAAAATGGTGGAAAAATACATAACCCTCGCGGATGAAATATTATAATAAAAACCCCCTTCTGAACAGTTCTTTCCGCTTTTGCGGTCCTTTTGTCGCTTCTGCAACACCGTTTTTGCGGTTACTTATCCGCTTCTGCGGTTCCTCAACTTTTCCCCAAGACCCCTTCTGCGGTCAACCAATCGCGTAAGCGGGTCCGCTTCTACGGTCCGCTGGTCCGCTTTTGCGGAAAAATCTCCCTGGCCCATTTTCGCTTCTGCGGGCCCCCTCTCGCTTCTACGTGACCGCTTCTGCGGTCCATTTCCGCAGAAGCGGAAATACCAGGTACCAGATCCTTCAGCAGCCTTTAAACTCCAAATTTCATCCCGTTAACCATCCGAAACCACCCCGAGGCCCCCGGGACCTCAGCGAAAGGCACCAACATACCCTAATACATCATACGAACTTGCTCCAATCATCAAAACACACCTAACAACACTAAAATCATCAATTCACATCGGATTCAAGCCTAAGTTCTTCAAGAACTTCCGAAATGCACTTTCGATCAAAAACCCGACCAAACGATGTCCGAATGACCTGAAAATTTGCACACATATCCAAAATCACTTAACGAAGCTACAGCAACTCTCGAAATTCCAGTCTGACCCCCGGATCAAATTCTCTCCCATCCACCGGAATTCGCCAAAATACTAACCTCGCCAATTCAAGCTTAATTCTACACCGGGCCTCCAAAATCAATTCCGATCGCACTCCCAAGTCACAGATCATCCCCCAAAGCTAACCGAATCACCGGAAATCACATCCGAGCCTTCTAACTCATAAGTCAACATCCGCTTGACCTTTCCAACTTAAGCCTTCCTTAAAGAGACTAAGTGTCTCATTTCCTATCCAAACCAATTCAATTCAACTATAACTCACTCGTTGTTGATAATGAAACATGAAGAAGCAGTAAATGGGGAAACGGGGCTGTAATACATGAGACGACGGGTCGGTTCGTCACATGATTGGTGTGATAGAACTTTATCTGTTGGCTTGCCTAGAATTCTAGGAGTTAGGCGCAATCACGATCCCGAAGGTTAGAAATCCGGGTCGTGACATCGCAATGGGTATTCATTAATAATTGTATTATCTAGTGGATGAGGTAAAAATCTGGAGTTTGGGGTTCATTTGGACATGTCTTGAGCTTATTGAATGTCCTTCTTCTTCATCTTCTTCTTTTCAATGATTTGTTGCTAAATGGAGGTGTAATGCTGGACAGAAGGCATTTTCTACTGTAAATTGTATAACTGGTATGAAGAAGGTATTTTCTAGTATAAATATTACATTGCTGGTATTTATATACACTTCTATGTTATTGTATGATTGTATATAAGTAAGTATATTTACGGATAATACTATATAATTATATATTTTTCAGTTTATAAGGGGGCGTATATATTGTACATGTATAATAGTCTTCCGGTAAGTTTGACACTTTCTTTTCTTTTTCTTATTATTTTTTGGTATATATTATTACATATTCCATATACAATTTTATACAAAATTATATACAAAATTATACATTATTATACATGTACTCACATGTGCAGTTACAACTAAAATTCAAATTTTACGTATGTTCTTACATTTTCACGAATAATCTATATATAAATCTACTTTCCTTGTTGATTTCATTGCTAAAGCACAAACTTGCACTACATTTTTTTCGATTTTAATTTTTGATTTCTATTATTTAGAATATGAGGAAGAAGAAAATTTAAGATTTTCGAATTGCATTGTGCATGGATTTGCGTTTTTTGTAGCTAGAATAGGAATGTATATAAAATTGGGGAAGAAGAATAGAATGTCACCCAAATTTCACACTTGAAGATCTCCAGAATAAAAAACCGTGAAAAATGCTCCTTTTTCGGGTTTGAGCCTATTATCTTTTGGCTACATATTTGCAAAGTTATGACTGATCCATCCTGTTGCAATGTACCTTAGCGGGATGTATATATGCGTAATTCTTTCTGTTTTTATCACTTCAAATATGAGTTTTGTTTCTTTTAGAAATAAATATTAACATAAAGTTATTATTCTCTCCGTCTCAATTTATATGATATTATTTTATTGGGCATAAAGTTTGAAAAAGAAACAAAGAGTTTTAAAACTTGTGGTCTAAAATAAGTTGTAAATATTTATGTGGCTATAGATTATTTTGTTAACATAATAGAATATTTTAAAATCATATTGTTGCTAAATACAGACAAGTGACTAAAAATATAACGATCCGACCGGCTGTTTTGAGCAACTACTTTTCTGTTAGGTGGTTTGAAATCTTGAGTACCTTCATATGAGTATTATGACTTGGCAGGACTATTTTTGGTGTCGCGCATCTAAGTATTTCAGATCATTTAGGAGTATTTTGGCAGGTCTATTTTGGGTGTCGCGCATCTGTGGTGCTCATAGAAGCGCTTGTTTTGTTGCACCTAAGAAGATGGTTGGGGATTGGGATGTCTGGAGATGCGAGTCCTAGGCGCATATGCGGGACAAAAAAAGAGGTCACTTTGGCATCGAAGCGAGAAGTCAGGCTGGAGGGTTTAGCGCAGAAGCGGGATTTGCCTTGCACCTGTGATAGCGTATAAGTGAAAAGATGTCCGCAGGTGCAGGTGGTGGGGATTTTGATGTGGTATCCGCAGAAACGGGGTTTTTGTCGTAGAAGAGATGCCACAAAAGCGGCGGGTGGATTGCATATGCAAATGTGCTGGAAAGAAGTTTTATATATTCAAGGGTTGAGTTATTTATATTTTGAATCTGGGAGCTCGAATTTTGGCGATTTAGGAGGAATATTTTAACCACTTGGATTGGGGTAAATATTCTTGACTCGGTGTAGTTATTATCCATGATTCTATCTTCGATTTTGCCATTTGATTAATGAATCTAAAATAGAATTGGGGTTTTTTGTCAAAACTTTTCTAAAATGAATATTTGAGATTTAAACGTTGATTCGAAATCAGATTTGAGTGACACTAGTATGGTTGGACTCGTATGCGAAGAGGTTATCAGAATTTGTGAGTTTAGTCAGGTTTCAGGTGTCGACGCCCCCTTTTTCTAAAGCGAAATCAGGTTTACGATATTTGGGAAGACAACTCTATTCCCGTTTGGGAATTAGGTTTTGGAATTGAAGAGTCGCCACCTAATGATTAAGTGTATTAGGACACTAAGGGTTTTGAATTAGAAAACCAAAGTTCGGGTAAGGGCTAGAAATTATCTCGAGGGGAAGGTGTTAGGCACCCCTCAAGATCCACTAGTGTGATTCCCGTTCATGCTATGTTGTGACTTTAATATAAACAAGTATACAAATAAATTTACACATAAGGGTTGCAAATAAGCATGTTGGAATCTATAATTTGTTTGAGGGAGAGTCTAAGTGCAAGAATTAGTCAAGACATTGAATAAACAAAGAAGAAAAAATTAAAAGGAAAAGGAATAATGCAGTGAAAAAATTAAAGGGGAGTTTTGGGTAATTGAAAAGACAGAATTTATTGAAACTAAAAAAAAGTAACATAAGGAAAGGGGTCCTAGGTTTATAAATCACATGGATCATCCACACAACACCGGTAACCAATCGTACGCATAGTGTTATCGTCTGATCATCATCTCCATGTCTACTCTTCTCACCCCGTTAAGGTATTAATCGCGGAATGGTATCGCTACCTACAGCGTGCTAGTACCCGTCCCACCTATCAGTCCTGGAGGCTTTTAGGACTACTAATCAAAAAGGGAGGAAGCTTGGCTTTTCAGAGGTTTAAAAGGATCAAATTCTAAGGCGACAATCAAAAATACATAATACACTTAATGGGGAGATAAAGCGATTAAAGGCTCAAGTAGGCCTCCTCATTTAGAGAAACGAATTGTTTAGCACGTCTTACACATATTGTTTAGGTCCTTGATTAAAAATTAGAGTAAGAAGAATTGATCTACCACATATTTTCCAGATAGGGAGTCCGAATTAGTCCTGCGTAGATGTAGTTGCAGAAAAACTGACGATTGATTAATTATCTAACTATCTATCTGTGTTAAACAGGGTCTATATGCATGATATTTATTAGTTCAAAGACGGGGAAGAACGAACTGATTGCAAAAAATATTTAAGTTACAGTATCGTAAGTTCTGCGAGCACTTTAAACGAATTACTACTGATTTTAAAGATGAGTGGGCAATTTCAGATTTTAATCGATTACTCCTATAGGCATGCTTTCTAGGTGTTACGAATCTTGTTATGCAGAGATCTTCTAAGCAGGTCATTGATATGATTGGTTTATTTTAGGCCCTATAAGTGGAATTGCCTAATGACAGATGCACGTGCGAAAAATGCAGGAAAAATCCTATAGGCATATTATCTACGTGATGTGCAGAATTTTAGCAGTGATTTATTGACATGGTGTATATTGCGAAGTGCAGAAAACCTATGAGCATGGTATCTATGTGAAGAATGCAGCATTTTAAAGTATTAATCCTATAGACATGTTTTCTATGTGAAAATACAGAATTGAGAGAATATACACCCTATAGGCATGGCATCTACGTGAAAATGCAGAATTGAGAAAGTATACACCCTATAGGCATGGTATCTACGTGAAAATGCAGAATTGAGAAAATATACACCCTATAAGTATGGTATCTACGTGAAAAATGCAGAATTGAGACAATATACACCCTATAGGCATGGTATCTACCCTTTTGGCATGCATTCTATCCCATCCCTTTTCACTATACCCCAGTAGTTATTACAAAGTTTATGACATACCAAGTGAATCAAAAGAATAAATGAAAATACATCAGTGATTACATCTACATCTAATCAGCCTAATCCAGACTCAAAGTCTAATAATATGAGATAAACCAACTTCCAGGATCGGATTTTTCAAAGCCTTTCTCTTATCTGAGATGTGTCAAAGTTCCGAGGAACTTCAAGAGTTCTAGGCAGTGCTTACACCCCAAATATTATTGCAGAACAGATTATAGTGCAGTGTGGAAGGGCCAACCCGCAAGTGTCCAAGTTCAAAGGGAACTCAAGGTCCCAAGGCAAGGCTCATAGGAGGGGGGCAGGACTTAAGGGCTTAGGAGTAAGTGTAAGTGCAATGAAAAGGAATTAGGGGGGGAGACAGGGCAGGCTGGTGGTCATGCCTAGCACCTGGGCTGCTGGCACACCCCTGACCAGCTTGTCGGCTTAAATATTAGAGAGTTAGGACCCTTTGAGGGTCAGGTTCAGCCATGGACAGCAATTTAGAGGCTGCCAGGCTATACCTTAACTCTATACACATAAGGGAATGGGGGTATGGGAGATTTAAAGAGGCTGGGATCCAAAGGACCCAGCCTTAATCCATGAAAACAACTTTATATGTTGCCATGTCTTAAACTACAGCCCAAGCACATAAAGGGGAATGGGGATAGGGATTCATTGCAGTAACAGATAGCCAAACATAAGTAATCATTTTAAAACTGAACTCTATAAAGCAGTAAATTAGGCATGGGCATAAAGCTTGTAAGTAAACACATTGGATTTTGATGCTTGAATCAAAAGTATGACATACCAGTTCAGAAGAGCAAGTACGAAGAAACAGTAGATTTAGGGAAGCCAAATTGCAATGAAGAAGCAAGAGTGTAAGTTTTAGAAGAGAGTTGTGATGATTAAAATCGTGTGTGTGTTAATGAAAGAGCAGGGTATTTATAATTGCAAACAGGTGTAGCAAATAAGGCAAGAATCATAGTTTAGTTATAATTAAGGAACTATGTACCAATTAAAATCAATCAGCCTATCGACTTCCTTTAATTAAGGAGTCCAAATTCAAACGGTAATGGGCAGAAGTTATTTTAAGGAAGGAAATCAAGTAAATACCTCGTGCAAGGTAGACAAATAAGGGTAAATACATGGTGGTGCTTGATTTGTAAAACAAGGAAACGGAACCAGTAAAATAACCAGTAAAGAATCCCATTGAAAGCCTTGCTCGAGTCAGAAAAGAGGTAAAAGGAAAGTTTTAATTTAGGGAAAAATTAGTAACAATCAAATAGGCAACATTAAAGGAATTTAGAATCATTTAACAGTTGGCAAGACCTTTGAAAGAGAAGCTCTCGTATAAAACACATAGACATATCAAACAAGAGAGTTTCAAAATCACAAATGCAGAAAAAGGTTCAAATTCAATTCATAAACTCGAAGTGAGTCTGAGAGTTCAAGGTTTCAAAGTAGAACCCTTGTCCAAACATAAAACCAAATTTAGCCAAAGAAAACCCCCAAATCCTAGGGTTTTTAAACTCGAATTTGATACAGAGATGAAGAGGCAAACTATCGAGATGAGCTCAGAGACCTTTTCAGAGTCCCAAGAGAAGCATACAAGCACAATAGCAAGTAGAACATAGGAACCAGTACAGGAAACAAGTTTCAAGAAAGCTTGAAAATTAAATAAGTCCACGTAGTGTAAACTTAAAGAAACAGTCGATGAAACACATCTAGAAAGAATCCAGGCGAAGTCCGGTAAAGGCAAACAAAGGATCAAAACTCAGTAGGAAAATACAATAGAGGAACACATAAGATAGACATGAGAGAGCATGGTGAAAAACCAGTATGAGATAGAACGGAGCATAATAAAATAAATTTCATAACAAATATAAGAACACACGAAAGGCATGTGAATCAGAAAAGAGCCAGTAAGAACATAGCAGGGATCGATTCACACCAAGAGAAGAGAAGAAGAAGAGTCAGAAACATTTTAAGGACTTTCCAGAAACCCTAATCGAAAACAAGTGCTTTTTTGAAAGAAAATCGAAAAAAAAGATTTAAGAAACTTAAGCAACAGTGCAAACATGTAACATATCTAAAATAATCGGAGAGAACCTCGATATTTAGGGTTCCAGATGAACCCTAGAGATGAGAAAGGCTTCGAAAATACCCGATCTAAGTCGCATAATGTCATAAACAGGCTCAAAAGACCAAGAGCCACCGGAGCAAGGCCGGAGATGGCCGGAGTCTTCGAATCAGTGAAGGCCTGGGTGAAGACCCTCGAGGTCTGGCCTCGTTCCTTCGAACAACAGGCATGCAAGAGCCATATGAGGTGGGTATAGGCTGTCCATGGCCTGAGAAGCCATGGACGCCGGTGAAACATGGTGGAACAAGGTAGGGGAGGCTAGGGTTCCGGGGAGCCTTGAGAGAATTTGGGAGTTCAAGGGCGGCTGAAGGAGGAAAATGAATTAGGGTTAGGGGTTGTCTGTGAATTAAAAAGGAAATAATCAATCTGAGTCGTTGATCTTCTACATCAACGACTGAGATTAAAAAGGGGGGATCTGGTCGGTTTTTATGGATTGGGTCGGTTTAAAATTTGGGCTGGTTGCGATCGGGCTCAATTGTGGTTAAAATTGAAATTGCAAAGGGGTAATAATTGAAATGGACGAGGCTAAATGTTAAACAACCATTTCTTCCCTTTTTATTTTAAAAATAGTTAATATAAATTCCAAAACCAGTTAAAGCACTAAATTGATTAATAATCATATAAATATTAATTAAAAGTACTTGGAGAAATTTTGTAATTGCAAAATACTGTTAATCGGAAAATAGGCTATAATTGCAATTATAGCAATTTAGCCTTTAAAATACCAAATAAATTTTATAAAAATGCGCAAAAATCACATTAATTGTATCTTGGTGTAAATATGAAATAAAAATAAATTATTCATCAAAAATGATAGTCCGAAAATAATTATTGGATTTTGTACTATTAAAATAGACAACAAATTGATTTTAAAAACCTTTAAAATAAAGGAAAGATACCAAAACTCTTGGGCATGCTTATATATGCATGTACATAATATTTTGAGAACATCTTGAGTATATAAAATACATAGGGAAAAATTGGGTATCAACAGCTGCCCCTCTTTACCCGGGAAGGATGAAAGAGTTATCGGGTAAAGATATGATGACCAATTTTGACCGAGAGAGACGACTTGCAAAGGTTTTGACCGAGCTCTGGTTTCTGAGCTGCCTACATATCCCTGGTTTTACAAGAATCAGGTCATATGTAGTTTGGGGTACATCGGCGGAGTATGCCGATGGAGGTTTTTGAAGAGACGGACGCAATATTTAGGTTAGGAAGGGTGGTCAGGGACTAATGGGTTGCGAGAACCGGAGCGAGATCGCTCCTGCTGTAATGGTCGTTGCCTGCTGATGTTCCTGCAATTGAGTAATACAAGCATATCGTGCAGAATTTAAACGTGATGCAAGTTCCCCTTGGATCATGAATGTTGTCTTTGGACGGTTAGGATGACGTCCTCAGACCATGACGTCCTGGGCCGTGAAGCGCATAATAAAGGATTCGCAGGCTATGAAATGATGTTCTCGGGCTATGAAAATGATGCCTCCGAACCATGATGCCTTTGAATAATGATATGCATAAGACAAAAGCGGGGTCCTCAGGCCATGGCATGGCGTTCTCGGGCTATGAAAATGGTGCCTCTGAACAATGACGCCTTTGGACAATTTGGCGATCTTTCAGCCCATGAAATGCAGGATTTGGCGATGTTTCAGGTGATGAAATGCATGATTTGGCGATGTTTCAGCCGATGTAAAGCATAAATATAAATGGCGATATTTCAGCCGACATAGAAAATTTGAATAAAGTTGGCGATGTTTCAGCCGACATAGAGATTTAAATATAGTTGGCGATGTTTCAGCCGATGTAAAGCATTAATAAAATTGGCGATGTTTCAGCCGACATAGAGATTGGTGATATTTCATCTATGCAAAGATTTGAATAAAGTTGGCGATATTTCAGCCGGTGCAAAGATTCAAATAGGGTTGGCGATATTTCAGCGGATGCAATGATTTAAATAAAGTTGGCGATATTTTAGCTGGTGCAAGGATTCAAATAGGGTTGGCGATATTTCAGCCGATGCAAAGATTGAAATAAAGTTGGCGATATTTCAGCCATGCAGAGATTTAAATAAAGTTGGCGATATTTCAGCCATGCAGGATTTAAATAAAATTGGCGATATTTCAGCCGACGGGTGGAGACAATGCTTAATCTCGGAAGGCAGAAAGGTAGCCTTATGCAATGCAGAGAAATGCAGATAGAGGTAGAGCTTAACCTCGGAAGGCAGAAAGGTAGCCTTATGCAATGCAGAGAAATGCAGATGGAGGTAGAGCTTAACCTCGGAAGGCAGAAAGGTAGCCTTATGCAATGCAGAGAAATGCAGATGGAGGTAGAGCTTAACCTCGGAAGGTAGAAAGGTAGCCTTACGCAATGCAGAGAATGCAGATGGAGGTAGAGCTTAACCTCGGAAGGCAGAAAGGTAGCCTTATGGAATGCAGGAAATACAGATGGAGGTAGAGCTTAACCTCGGAAGGCAGAAAGGTAGCCTTATGCAATGCAAGAAAATGCAGGATGGAGACAATGCTTAGTCTCAGAAGGCAGAAGGTAGCCTTATGCAATGCAAGAAAATGCAGGATGGAGACAGAGCTTAGTCTCGGAAGGCAGAAAGGTAGCCTTATGCAATGAAGAGAAATACAGATGGAGGTAGAGCTTAACCTCGGAAGGCAGAAAGGTAGCCTTATGCAATGCAAGAAAATGCAGGATGGAGAAAATGCTTGGTCTCGGAAGGCAGAAAGGTAGCCTTATGCAATGCAGAAATAAAGGTGAAGAGTAACGAGATCTCTTAGCCGATAGATGATAGCTGATAGTTGATTGTCCTTGTGGTTGCTGGGGATGTTGCGTGCGAATAGCGCTTGAAAATGGGTGACGATTCTGAGAAGTTGCATTCTTGAGAAAGTATGAGTGCATAAATATATCTAATGACATTGCAAATTGAGTGCCTGCATCGAATGAAAAATCATGAGTTTTGTAAAAGGGGGAAGGTTAGTTCGTCTTCCCATGGCCTTTGCTCGTCCTGCTTGATGTTATGTATCATTGGGGTAGCGTTGCTAAACACGGCATATCGGATAATAGTCATGCATGATTTAGTAAAATAATGTAACGTAAATACATAATTGAAAATAATAGTCTTCTTTTTAGATGAACCGACGACTGCGACGCGGTTCAAGACATTGCAACCTCTCTTGCTCCGGAATTTTGAAGGTCCTCCTCAAATTTTTGCCCCAGTTTACTGGGCTGGTGCTTCCGACGGCTGTGTGCGACGAATGGCTGAAAATCAACTTCGGAATTTTGAGGGTCCTCCTCAAAATTCTGCCCCAGTTTCCAATGTCGGGGGAAATGAAAATTTTGTTG
>NC_031994.1:5770942-5777616 GCF_001879085.1 Nicotiana attenuata
GGGGGCAGGACTTAAGGGCTTAGGAGTAAGTGTAAGTGCAATGAAAAGGAATTAAGGGGGGAGCCAGGGCAGGCTGGTGGTCATGCCTAGCACCTGGGCTGCTGGCACACCCCTGTCAGCTTGGCAGCTTAAAAATTAGAGAGTTAGGACCCTTTAAGGGTCAGGTTCAGCCATGGACAGCAATTTAGAGGCTGCCAGGCTATACCTTAACTCTATACACATAAGGGAATGGGGGTATGGGAGATTGAAAGAGGCTGGGATCCAAAGGACCCAGTCTTAATCCATGACAACAACTTTGTATGTTGCCATGTCTTAAACTACAGCCCAAGCACATAAAGGGGGATGGGGATAGGGATTCATTGCAATAACAGATAGCCAAACATAAGTAATCATTTTAAAACTGAACTCTATAAAGCAGTAAATTAGGCATGGGCATAAAAGCTTGTAAGTAAACACATTGGATTTTGATGCTTGAATCAAAAGTAGGACATACCAGTTCAGAAGAGCAAGTAGGAAGAAACAGTAGATTTAGGGAAGCCAAATTGCAATCAAGAAGCAAGAGTGTAAGTTTTAGAAGAGAGTTGTGATAATTAAAAATCGTGTGTGTGTTAATGAAAGAGCAGGGTATTTATAATTGCAAACAGGTGTAGCAAATAAGGCAAGAATCATAGTTTAGTAATAATTAAGGAACTATGTACCAATTAAAATCAATCAGCCTATAGACTTCCTTTAATTAAGGAGTCCAAATTCGAACGGTAATGGGCAGAAGTTATTTAAGGAAGGAAATCAAGTAAATACCTCGTGCAAGGTAGACAAATAAGGGTAAATACATGGTGGTACTTGATTTGTAAAACAAGGAAAGGGAATCAGTAAAATAACCAGTAAAGAATCCCATTGAAAGCCTTGCTCGAGTCAGAAAAGAGGTAAAAGGAAAGTTTTAATTTAGGGAAAAATCAGTAACAATCAAATAAGCGACATTAAAGGAATTCTGAATCACTTAACAGTTGGCAAGACCTTTGCAAGAGAAGCTCACACATAGACATGTCAAGCAAGAGGGTTTCAAAATCACAAACGCAGAAAAAGGTTCAAATTCAATTCATAAACTCGAAGTGAGTCTGAGAGTTCAAGGTTTCAAAGTAGAACCCTTGTAAAAACATAAAACCAAATTTAGCCAAAGAAAACCCCAAATCCTAAGGTTTTAAAACTCGAATTTGATACAGAGATGAAGAGGCAAACTATCGAAATGAGCTCAGAGTCCTTTTCAGAGTCTCATGAGAAGCATACAAGCACAATAGCAAGTAGAACATAGGAACCAGTAGAGGAAACAAGTTTCAAGAAAGCTTGAAAATTAAATGAGTTCAGGTGGTGTAAACTTAAAGAAACAGTCTATGAAACACATCTAGAAAGAATCCAGGCGAAGTCCGGTAAAGGCAAACAAAGGATCAAAACTCACTAGGAAAATACAGTAGAGTAACACATAAGATAGACATGAGAGAGCATGGTGAAAAACCAGTATGAGATAGAAAGGAGCATAATAAAATAAATTTTATAACAAGGCAAATATAAGAACACACGAAAGGCATGTGAGTCAGAAAAGAGCCAGTAAGAACATAGCAGGGATTGATTCACCAAGAAAAGAGAAGAAGAAGAGTCAGAAACATTTTAAGGACTTTCCAGAAACACTAATCGAAAAGAAGTGCTTTTTGAAAGAAAATCAAAAAATTTAAGGTTTAAGAAACTTAAGCAACAGTGCAAACATGTAAAAGATCTAAAATAATCGGAGAGAACCTCTATATTTAGGGTTCTAAAGGAACCCTAGAGATGAGAAAGACTTCGAAAATACCCGATCTAAGTCGGATAATGTCATAAACAGGCTCAAAAGACAAAGAGCCACCGGAGCAAGGCCGAAGATGGCCAGAATCTTCAAATCAGTGAAGGCCTGGGTGAAGACCCTCGAGGTCTGGCCTCGATCCTTCGAACAACAGGCATGCAGGAGCCATATGAGGTGGGTATAGGTTGTCCATGGCCTGAGAAGCCATGGACGCCGGTGAAAACATGGTGGAACAAGGTAGGGGAGGCTAGGGTTCCGGGGAGCCTTGAGAGAATTTGGGAGTTCAAGGGCGGCTGAAGGAGGAAAATGAATTAGGGTTAGGGGTCGTTTGTGAATTAAAAAGGAAATAATCAATCTGAGTCATCGATCTTCTAGATCAACGACTGAGATTAAAAGGGGGGATCCGGTCGGTTTTTTATGGATTGGGTCGGTTTAAAATTTGGGCTGGTTGCGATCGGGCTCAATTGTGGTTAAAATTGAAATTGCAAAAGGGGTTATAATTGAAATGGACGAGGCTAAATGTTAAACAATCATTTCTTCCCTTTTTATTTTAAAAATAGTTAAAATAATTTCCAAAACCAGTTAAAAGCACTAAATTGATTAATAATCATATAAATATTAATTAAAAGTACCAAGAGCAATTTTGCAATTGCAAAATACTGTTAATCGGAAAATAGGCTATAATTGCAATTATAGCAATTTAGCCTTTAAAATACCAAATAAATTTTACAAAAATGTGCCAAAAATCACATATTATATCTTGGTGTAAATATGAAATAAAAATAAATTATTCATCAAAAAAAATGATAGTCCGGAAATAATTATTGAGTTTTGTACTATTAAAATAGACAACATATTGATTTTAAAAACCTTTAAAATAAGGGAAAGATACCAAAACTCTTGGGCATGCTTATATATGCATGTACATACTATTTTGAGAACATTTTGAGTATATAAAATACATAGGGAAAAATTGGGTATCAACAATCTCGATGCTGGAGTGATAACTGTTGTTGTAAGCAAACTCGGCCAAAGGCAAGAATTGATCCCACTACTCTCCAAAGTTAATCATACATGCTCTGAAAATATCCTCCAGGATATGAACTGTCCACTCCTACTGCTCGTCGGTCTTTGGGTGAAAGGTTGTGCTGAGCTCTACCCGGGTCCCCAACTCACTCTGTACTGCTCTCCAGAAATGCAAAGTGAACTGAGGGCCTCTGTCTGATATGATGGAAACATGCGCACCATGAAGCCTAACTATCTCCTGAATATAAATCTAGGCCAACCTCTCTGAATTAGACGTGGTCACAACCGGATGAATTGTGCCGACTTGGTCAACCTGTCGACAATGAGCCAAACTGCATCAAACTTCCGTAAGGTCTGCGGCAACCCAACTACGAAGTCCGTAGTAATGCACTCCCATTTCCACTCAGGTATAGTCATCTACTGGAGTAGGCCACCTATCCTCTGGTGCTCATACTTAACCTTCTAGCAATTTAGACACCTACTCAACTATGTCCTTCTTCATCCGTCTCCACCAATAATGTTGCCTCAGGTCGCGATACATCTTCGTAACACCTGAGTGAAGAGAATACCGAGAACTGTGTGCCTCCTCTAGAATCCTTTCGCTTAGCACATCAAAATTAGGAACACAAAGACGACCCTGGAGTCACAGAACACCATCCTCGCCGATAGTAACCTCCTTGGCACTACCCTACAGTACCGTCTCTTTGAGAACCAACAAGTGCGGATCATCAAACTGACCAGCCATGATCTGCTGCAATAGTGGAGACTAGGCAATGAAGCATGTAAGAAATCGGCTAGGCTCTGAGATATCCAACCTCATAAGTATGTTAGCCAAGGACCGAATGTCCAAAGCTAATGGCCTCTCCTCTGTTGAAATGAATGCCAAACTACCCATACTCTCCACCTTTCTGCTCAAGGTATCCGCGACTGCATTCGCCTCGCCCGAATGATAAAGGATGGCAATATCATAGTCTTTTAGTAACTCAAGCCACCTACGCTACCTCAAATTGAGATCCCTCTGTTTTAACAAATGTTGCAAGCTGCGATGATCGGGAAAACCTCACAGGACACCCCATAAAGATATTGCCTCCTGATTTTAAGAGCATGAACAATGGCGGCCAACTCCAAATCGTGTATAGGGTAATTCTTCTCGTGGGGCTTTAGCTGACGTGAAGCATACACAATAACTCGCCCCTCCTGCATCAATACACAACCCAAACCAACACGTGAAGCATCACAATATACAGTATACATCCCCGAATCGGAAGTAAATACTAGAACTGGTGCCGTAGTCAAAGCTATCTTGAGCTTCTCAAAGCTCGCCTCACAATCATCGGACCAACGGAACGGAGCACCCTTCTAGGTCAATCTAGTCAAAGGTTCTACAATAGATGAAAAGCCCTCCACAAACCGTTGATAATAACCTGCTAACCCCAAAAAGCTCCAGATATCAGTCGCCGTAGTAGGACGAGGCCAACTCTGAACTACCTCAATCTTCTTGGGATTCACCTTAATACCCTCGCCTGATACAACATGCCCCAAGAATGCTACGGAATCTAGTCAAAACTCACAGTTGGAGAACTTAGCATATAGCTTCTGTTCCCGCAAGGTCTGAAGCACCACTCTCAAATGCTGCTCGTGCTCCTCCATGCTACATGAGTAGATCAAGATGTCATCAGTGAAGACAATAGCAAACGAATCAATATATGGCCTAAACACCTTGTTTATCAAATCCATAAATGTCGGTGGGGCATTAGTCAGACCGAAGGACATCACTAGAAACTAATAATGTCCATATCTAGTCTAGAAAGCAGACTTCGGAACATCCGTATCCCGAATCTTCAACTGATGGTAGCCCCATCTCAAGTCGATCTTAGAGAACACCCTGGCACTCTGCAACTGGTCAAACAAATCATCAATACACGGCAACAGGTACTTGTTCTTGATGGTAACTTTGTTTAACTAGCGGTAATCGAAGCACATCCGCATAGTCCCATCTTTTTCTTCACAAATAATATTAGAGCACCCAAGGCAATAAACTTGGTCTGACAAACCCCTTTGCCAGCAACTCCTCAAACTGTTCCTTCAACTCTTTTGGAGCCTTACGATATGGTGGGATAGATATAGGCTGGGTAACTTGTGCCAAATCAATGAAGAAATCGATATCACGATTTGGTGGCATGCCTAGAATATCAGAAGGAAACACATCGGAGAGCTCCCGGACTACGGGTACTGAATCAATTGCCGGAGTCTCTATGATAGTATGCCGAACATAAGCTAGATAAGCCAAATAATCCTTCTCGACCATGTGTCGAGCCTTCACAAAAGAGATGACCCGGCTAGATGCACTGACAGACGACCCCTTCCACTCCAATCTAGGCAACTCTGGCATCGCCAAGGTAACAATCTTGGCATGGCGATCAAGGATGGCGTGATATGGAGATAACCAATCCATGCCCAGGATGACCTCAAAGTCGGTCATATCAAGCAGCAAAGATCCGCTCTAGTCTCATAACCACAGTATGTAACAATGCAGGACCGACAGACCCGATCCACAATGTTAGAATCGCCCACCGAAGTGGACACAAAAACAGGAGTACCCAAGAACTCACGAGAAACATCCAGTAAATGAGCAAACAGAGATGACACATATGAATAGGTAGACCGTGGATCAAATAATATCGAAGCATCCCTACCACAAATAGAAATAATACCTGTGATCACAGCATCTGAGGCCATTGCCTCTGGTCTGGCCGGGAAAGCATAGAATCTTGCTGGAGCGCCACTTGATTGGCCTCCACCTCTAGGACGGCCCCTACCCACCTTCCCTCCACCTCTAGGCGGCTGGACGACTGTTGCAGCTACTGGTGTGTAATCATAGGTGTCACAACCCATCTCTGAATAAGCCATGACCGGCACCTGGTCGCTAAATTTGATCGAGCGAACCATCAGCGTTTATCAAAATTATTATAACCTCAAACTTTATATGCAACAAAGGAAATACTTTAAACAAATACTTTTAATTAATTCAAATATCTAAAATAAATCAACTCCAAAACTTTATTCGTAGTACCTACTGAAATATTGCAAAGTTATTATTAAAAACACCTGAATCTTAGCCCACCGACCGTGTCTATGAAGCCTTTACTGATAAACTGACGCACTGCTTAGGACACGAGATTTCCTGGCTAGTTCTCTATGTAAACAAAGAAATAGCTAAATAATGACGGCACAAAGGAGTACTCTACGAACAAAAGTGGAGCTCACCAATAGCACAGGAAGTGAGGGAAGTCCTAACCCGTAGTCTACTCGCTTGCAAAATCGGTACCTACTGTCACACCTCCTTTTTACTTACTACACCCGCAAAGGCGTAGTAAAGGGAGTTATTTCCAATTTGAAGTGACAATCGAAACGGGATTTGTTATTTTTAGAAAATTCAGAGTCGCCACCTAGGAGTTTTATGGCGTCCCAAGTCACCGGTTCAAATCCTGAATCAAGAAAAAATTGACTCTGTATCACAGTCCGCGAACCAGAAATCCGAGTAAGGAATTTCTGTTAACCCGGGAGAAGGTGTTAGGCATTCCCGAGTTCCGTGGTTCTAGCACGGTCGCTCAACTGTCGGATTCGGCTAAATATTTGATTTTAATACATGTTTTGTGTTGTTCTTTAACTTTGGACCGCTGTTATTGTTATTTTGGGGAAATTGAAACGTCGTGAAAATGCGTCTCGAACCACGTTGCACCAGTGCACCCGTGATTTTTGATACATTTCGACTTCGTTGAGGTATTTGGATTTGGGTCACATAAATGTGCACCCG